>NC_051334.1:1144523-1473884 GCF_015220235.1 Choloepus didactylus | reverse complement strand
CAGACCGTGGCTGCAAACAACATGTAAATCTTTGTTGACTCAGACTCAGTCTTCAACTGAACTGGCTAATAACATGCTTCATAAACACAACCGCACATTAGAAGGGAAATCAGCAGAGAATAAACAGCTCACTGCAGAAGGCTGATGAGCATTTGCAAAGGACTACTCAGAAATGACATTCTGTAGTGTTTGCCAGAGGCAGGAGGAAGCCAAAGCAATGAGGGAACTGTCTCACACACAGATAAGCAGGAGCATCCCAAGAGCTTACTGTTTCCCCAATTAGTAGGCACCATGAACTTGTTCAAAGGAAACAGTCTTCTTAAAAAAATTGATAGGGCAGCAAAACTAGAAATGTGCTTGCTGTGCAGTCTTAAACAGCGGGGATATATGTTCAAATGTATTAAGGACACACAGCTCCAAGCAGGATCTGCCAGGGGACAGGTCTCTCCTAGGAAAAAGAAACCAACATTGGGAAGCCCAACAAACACTCTTTCTACTCTAATTTCTAGGAAAAGTTTGCTTGCCCAATGCCTAAGGACTATACGGCTGCAAATAATTAAAAGTTTTCTGGAGTGTGAAGAGGACAGAACTTATGTTAACAATCCACCATTTAATAAGTGAGTGATCTTGGGCAAGTTATGCCACCTAACTGTGCTCAGTTTCCTCAGAGGTCAGACACAGGGATGTTGGGGGACTCTCGACCATGATGAGGTGGGAACTCAGACACAAAAAGAGCAAAGCGAATGCCCAGGGACATATGCTCATAAATAGAAAGTGCCTGGCTGATGAAGAGAACGTGACAAGCACTAGATGACCTATTTATGCAGAAATAGAGTGCTGTGCAATTTTCAAGAGATCAGCATATGTGAATACTTTATACTAATTAAAAATGTTTTCCGTGAGTTTTTTTATATTTCAGCAACTGTCTGTCGCCCTGACTTTCTTCCCTGGTAAGCGCTTTTCTAGAGGCTGGCAACCATATGGATTCTTGGTTCGCAGGAGCGTATAGATTTTTGATTCATAGAAAGCAGAGCACATATCCCCGAGCAGAAGGGAAGTCAAGGTTTCCTTCAGGGACACCGGTTCTGCTGGTGCGATGTCCTAGGCCTTCCATTTCTGCAGATCTCCTGGCCCTCAATGGCTGCTTGGATTTCTGACCGTGGGTATGTTGGATTCCTGATGTGGTGGTCTCCTGGATAGCAACCAGTGTGCCTGGATTCTGGCTTAATTTAAAAGGCTAGGCTATTGTAGGTGTGTGCCAGTTTGGATGTAATATGTCCCCCCCAAATGCCATGTTCTTTAAAGCAATCTTGTGGGGGCAGATTGATTAATCTTTCTGATTAGGGTGTGACCTCTTGATTCAGTGTTTCCATGGAGATGTGACCCACCCAACTGTGGATAATACCTTTGATTAGGTTATTTCCATGGAGGTGTGGCACCGCCCATTCAGCAAGGGTCTTAATTAAATCACCGGAGTACTTTAAAAAGAGCCACACAGGAGCAGATGCTAGCTGGCTTGGTTCTGAGATGCTTGGAGTTGTGGACCCCTGATGTTGGCTGCAGCTTAGGTAGACATCTTGAAGATGGCCATTGAAAGCTGACTCTGACATTTTAAAGAACACCATTTTGAAACGCAACCTGGGAGTTAAGCAGACACCAGCCACGTGCCTTCCCAGCTAACAGAAGTTTTCCAGATGCCATCAGCCATCCTTCAGTAAGGTACCCTATTGTTGACCTTGGACACTTTATGGCCTCAAGACTGTAACTTTGTAACCAAATAAACCCCCTTTATAAAAGCCAATCCATTTCTGGTATTTTGTATAGCAGCAGCATTAGCAAACCGGGACAAGGTATATATGTTCCGGCTCTGAGGTGATGATGCTCTCTGGCCAGACTGGCCCTGCTCTGTTTGATGGTTAATAGGGTCCTCAGCCCCAGAGCTTCTGGGTCTTTGTCCTTTGGTGGCACGACCCACAACTGAGCACAACCTACTAATTACATGGACAGCTGAGAATTTACCTTTTTGTCTTCAATTATAGGCAAGTGACCCCAAGTGGTGAGCCTGGCAATATTTGTGGAGATAATGACTGGAAGGTTTAGTGATACATAAAACAGACCACAGAATCATGGCTACAAATTCCAAGCAAGACTGAAACAAAGCAAGACATACCTCAGCAAACCAAAAACCAAGAAGAAAATCTTAGAAGCAGCTAGAGAAAAGAAGAAAGGTTGCCTTCAAAAGTATAGGAACAGGACTGACAGCTGGAGTTTCAATGAAAACTATGAATGGCAGACAAGCGTACTTTAAAATGGTGAAAGGAAATTATGCTCAAACCTGATTACAATATCCAGGGAAAACATATTTATAGAGCAGTGAAATAAAGACATTTCAGACAGAGAATTTTTCACCATGAGCCCACATATATAAGTGTTAAGTGCTGTTCTTCATTGACTGGAACTTCTAGAACAATGGCCAAGGTTTATGGGAAGTGGGAATCCTTTCTGTTTGCTTTGTTTCTGACTTTTCAATGAAATGCCGATTTTACCATTAAGTATGGTATTGGCTATTGGTTTACAAATTAATCATATTAGGTAAGTATCTCTTAATTTATTAGGACTCTTAATGTGGACAGCATACCAATCTTTTTGTAGTAGACTTTTAAGTGTCTTTGAATTCAACATCCCTTTGACAAGGTGCTTAAGTCGTCAAGATATATAACTGAATGCTTACCAAGACCTAATGACTGTTAAAAGAAGAAACTGGAGGATAGGAGGATGATTAAATGTTTTTTTTTAAACAATTTTTATCCCTTACAGAAATACGGTAACATTTTGGTAAGTCATTGGACAAGTTTTAATGTAAAAACACTCATTTCATGCACACTGTTGTAGAATCCCACGGCCTTGGCATCATGGTATCGGCAGTCTAGGGAAAGGAATGCTTTAATATTAGGAGAACAGCTTCAAAACAACTTCATGAGAGGCATCTGCCATCCTTTGACAATCAGGAAGAGGGAGGTAACTACTTAATCCTTCAAAAACAACGTGGGTCAAATGGCAAGTGGAGAATGTTAGCTAATTTAAGGAGTGATCACATCAGAGCAGCCCATACCATCCTCTCTCCCGTTCACATTCCACCTGTCCTGGTGACCTGTAGCCTGGGCGCTAACCACGGTGCTGAGAAAGGATCTGGAAACCAAATCAAACATTTTCTGTTAAAGTTTAACGACAGAAATAGCCTAAGGTATGCTCTTATTCATGGTGTATGCCTACAATGCCTAACACAGTGTAGGTAATTAATAAATGGTTCTTGAATTAGTGCAAGGTGGATGGTGATTTTTCTGATAAAACCAGTTACAGCCAATGGAAACAGCCGTGGCTAATAAAGGAGATCAAGTCAGGCGCTCATGTGTCCAAGATCGGTATCTGTTGAAGAGCCTTACTGGAAACCAGCCTATTTAGAGGCACCCTGAAGATGTTCTTTCAGAAATAATGTGAGTACTTCAATCAACAAATATCCTTATGCATTTTCTAAAAACTAGTGGGTAATACCACACAGACTTTGAAATAGTAACTATGGTAGTGGCCATTTGATAAAGTCATTCATTATGCTCTAGGCATTCTCATACCATGTGTGACTTCACTCATGTCTTCAGACCATCACTATGAATTACGTATTCCCCCCCAAATTCACAGGTTAAGACTCTGAGGCTGAAAGGGGTAAAGTGAGGTGACCTGACTACTTAGTAGCAGACCTGAGATCTGAATTGAAGTCTGTCTAGTTTCAAATCCCTTCCTCTTTCAACGTTTCTCTCTTCTGTGAGAAAATAATTCTAGAGATTGCCAGTGATAGACTTAGGTCAGAAAGCCTTCATATCAGGCCTTGGAGTTTTGGACATTATCCTGTATACAAATAGAGGGCAGTGTAGACAAGAGAAACTGTTAAGCAGGGCGCTACTATAGGTAGGCGAAATCTCATTATTTTTCAGGTAATGTACAAGTTTGATTTTAAGAATTGGAAATACCACTCAAAACATGCCAAATTTAGCAACAAACTGTCAATTATATTCAAAGGAATGTGAACTGCAGTCCTGTATCTAGACACTGACTACTGATGCATAGCAGAAATAATTCCTATCCTTAATAAACGGGTTCTTTCAAGTGTAAAACAGGTGTCTTCCACATCTTTTTTCTCTCAGAATCACTGAACTCCAACTGAGGACTTATTAGGTGGAAAAACTCTAATAAGAAGTAATTAGTAATGTCTGAAAAGTGTTGTGTACATTTCATGTAAGTGGAATTAAGAGGTGATTGATATAGTGCCGTCTCTGTTGTCAATGCTACAAGTCCTTTTAAGGGTGTATAATGTAAAACCAAACATTAGTTCCTACTTAGGGCCTAAAACTCTATCATTTCTATTGATCAATGCATGACAATAATTGAGAACACTTTAAAAGAGCTAAGAAAGTATGACAATTATTCTTTTCACTTTCTTGGAAGGAGTACCTTGTGGTCTGAATTTTCATTATTACGCCTCCAGGAAATCAATGAGTTCTTCAGTGGAATAACACCACTAAAAGGTACTGAGGCAACAATGCCAATGTGGAAGAATAAAGAAGAACATGTCTGCTTTGGCAAGCACTGGGGTTTCCGTTTGTACAAAAGTCTGAGAGTTTAGCTGCAGCCTTGGCTAAGGTTCTAACACCACCACACTTCAGATAAAGTTTGCACAAGAGAAAATTTATCCTGATCGAGATCTATGTCATTTAGTTTGTATTAAGCCTCTTTATCTTATTCACACAAAATGGTCTCATGTTTAGAAAAGAACCACTGAAGTACTTTAGTTGAATAAGACACCAAACTGAACAAGTGACTGTTTCAATGAGTCTTCACTCACTGTAGATCAGGGCACTGCGGCTTGCTTAAAATATATAAATTATCATTTCACAGTTTGAGTCCAGTCTCGGTTAAAAAAAAAAAAAGCCAATTATTCACATCTGTTAGTTACATTTGTTAAAGGATAAATGTTTTACAAAGATAAAATCACGACTCACACACAAATATAATGTGTCAATGATTTTATTTCACAAAATAAGTGAGGGGACTGGTAAGATATTGCAACTGGTTGGAAGGACAATCCAAAGAGCAGGCATGGGCACTGGCCATAAGAAATGCCGAAATGAGTTTGCCGGACAGTCGAGCTCGTGAGCCACTACAGTTTCTATAACAGAATAAACAGCAGAACACCAGAAGGGTGGCCCAGACAGAACACTCTGAGGTCCCTGTTCCCCATTCCTCCATCTTCGCTTTTTCCCCTGAAATGTTAGAAACAAATCCCAAAGGCTGAGCAAATTGATAAGAAGGGGCTAATCACTCAAGTGTCATACAAATAAACTGTTGCTTGGTCCTACCAAGCGTGCATTCTGAAAGAAAAGCACATTTCCATCAAAGAATGTTTCAGGAAACCAATGTTCTTAAAGGAGGAAGATAATTTTTCTGAGGTAGTAAACATTCTCAAGTATGGATAAGGGTGTTGATATAAGACCTATGCTAGAGTTATGTTCAAACTAAAAGGAAACTATTGATGATATGGCTCAGAGTTGGTCCCCGTGTAAAAGTCCAAAGAGACATTTTGGGGAAGCAAAAAGAATTTTATTTGCTAATAAGGAAATGATTTCTTGGGTGTCATCAATAACATGACTTTTCAGTGAGATTATAAATCAAAAAGAATTACCATCTCATTTTTATCAGCTGCTACTGCATGTTAAGATAGGTGCTGAGGAGAATGAAGTGTACATATACATACACATAAAAGCATATAAATTTATGTATACATATTTTACATTTTCCAGCCAGTGTTTAACAAACTAAAAAGAAAATAATTGAACACAAATTAGTGTGTCATTTAGTCTTGGAAAAGTAAATTATAAGTATACACACATATTTTACAATACATGCACACCCGCAGACATATACACATGAGAATGCATACATATACACATCTGTATGTACATATGTATATGTTCATGTGTATATTCACTTTAGCACAGGGAATCAGTTTGCTTATCCCAATGGTAATTCAAGACTGATCTTAGTTTCTGGGCTTTCTCTCCTTTGCTTCCCTGCAAGTGTCAAGGGAGGGTTTATCAACACTTTAGAGTGGGCCAGGCCAGCCCAGCCAGGAAGGTGACCTTCCCAAGGACTTGGATGTCCCCCAGGGCCAGGGCAGAGGTGGGCTGTGAGAAGGCGGGACGGCTGGACAGCCTGCACTCCGGGAGCTATCCAGCGGCTGGCATCGTTTCCTCACCGGTGCGGGTCAGGGCAGTGGGTGGGGAGGGCGGGGACGGTGGCAGCGGTGGCACTCTCACTCATAGGGTGGCAAGCCGAACAGCTGTGGCCGGAAGTCCTGCAGGGAGCTGAGCACGACGGTGGCCTTTCGTGTCAAGTCTTGGTGTAAGTTCCCATCGGGGACCATGACCGCCTGCATGCCAGCTGCCAGGGCTGCCTCCACCCCGTTGGGAGCGTCTTCAAACACAAGGCACTGTGGGGTAGGATGAGAAAGAAAGTGAGGACGGCCTTTCAGGCAGGTGTGCGTCTCCGCTGAGCTTTTATCATCACCACTGTCATCCTCATGGGCTCTGACAGTGTGCAGAGCCGGACAGAAATAAGGCGGTGGCTTTCTAACTTGGGAACTGCAGACAGAGGTGCGCACCATTCTGTATGCATTCCTACAGGTGACCCCCACTGTTACTTTAGAGAGAGGGATTCCTACCACCTCCAGAGCATTAGTGAGCCATACTGCAGCAGCATGGCAAAGCCACCCTCTCGGTTCAGAACTTTATTTTATTCAAATCATAAAATCTATTCGATCAATAATTGAACATTCAGAGCCTGAGAGGAAATTGTAACCAAAAAAAAAAAAAAAAAAAAAAAATCATGCTTTTTAAATGCAAAATAAATTCAGCACTGTTCATGTTTTATGTGCTGTGGTTTGAAAATTAAATGGTTAGGGTGTTTTAGTTAAAAATTTAGTTCCTGTGTGTGCCAATGTTATGCTGCAAAAATCTCATTAGTGCAAAGATTTGGATTTAGTTCAGAGTGCAGTATCTCTTTCAGTTTATCATGTAAATCCATGTTATTGCTTGGATTACAGCACAATGGCCATCTAAAACCTCCTGTGTTGTCTGCATTCAGATGCCCACATTTAAAATGGGGCATTTGTTTTCTGTACTGATCTGCAAGCTTGTCAGTGCCCCATCACGTAAGCAACGCTGCGGGAAATTTGGGACGAGGGCACCATCCAGAAATCCTGCCATGTATTCCAATGGGAAACAAGAGCCATCCGAGTGTGCCGTCTTTGTTGGAACCCCCATCTCAGGAAAGCACGCACCCATAGTTTCCCTGCACTGCTGGAATCACCACACGCTTCATGTGAAAAGCAGCTCGTCTATTCTTTTCCTGAGAGCAGATGGCTGGGCAGGCCTTGGCCAGGGAGAGAGGCCCTGCCACCACCATGAACCGCTGTCTTTGTGCCCACTGCTCTCTGCAAGGGGCTGTCATGCTTGCACCTTTCAGACATCCTCTCATCCCTCTCCTGGGTCCTTCATCCCTCTGCCTTTCATTATGAACTTTCCCACTGACTGAGCATCCGGCACAGAACAATTGATGCCCTGGGGAGCTCAGAGGTGCTCAAGGATGCTAGTGGAAGCACGCGTGTGTGCACACACACACGTGCACACACACACACAAACACACGCACTGTCAGCTGTGAGTTGACACCTTTTCCTTCCTTCCCTCCTTCCCTTCTGCCTGGGACTAAGGTATCTTTGCGCTTGCTGCACAGGGCTGAGAGCAGGACTGATGAGTGTGCTGCCCACATGCCATAATAACGTGGGTGCTGGATACCTCAGAGAGGGACCAACTCTTCCACTTGCCCAGATCCCAGGGGCTGTCCAGGAGGCAGGACTCCAAGATCAGAAGTGGGACAGTCCTGGGCGAAGCATAACGGTGAGCCCCGCTGCCTTCTTTCTGACAACTTCTCAAGCCCTCTGTTTTTTCTTCTTCTTCTTTTTTTTAAGCTCTCTGCTTTCCACCTTAGACACTGGTTTCCATCTTGGAAGAAAATGAGTCCACTCAGCCCACCCAGACTTTTATTTTATCAATTATCTGACTCAGAGACGACCTGTTAGTGATATTTCTGTCCCTACAATTTGCAGTTATTAGCTGACTCTATTCTAAATGTCTTCTTTCTTTTCGGGTGGGGGTGGGGGGATGGCCCATAGATAAGAAAGTTCTTAGATGTTGAATGACATTCTGTTGCTCAAATACCCATCAGGTTCTCTAAACCCGTGCATCTATGAAACGTGTTTGGGGCAGAGGCCACATCCCGTGTCTCCCTCGGGGTAATCTCTGCGTGCCTAAAGTCACAGTGGACAGCTTCCATGCTTTGTTTGTACAAGGCTCATCCAGAGAGTCCCATGGCTGCAGGAGAGACTGGAAATGGAAGGCTCATGAACTATAATACTTCAGAGAGAGAACCAGCGATCATCCCAGACGCTAGCACCACCTCAACGGGAGCTTGGAGTTCGATGTGATGAGAACTCTGCATCGTCCAATCACAGCTCATCACGCTTTCCAAATGCTGCCACTTAGATGGACAGGAAATAAACACCCAGGTGAGGAGCCCCAGAAGGGAAAGCACGAAAGGTGCCCACGACGCTGAAGCAGTGCGAGTGACAGGCATTGGCCGTCTCTTTGAAATGTTTGCTGTTTCTCAAGGCTTGCCTGGCTCATTGGGTTCTCAGTCTTCATTTCCTGATTCCCCCCACCTAATTTTAGAATGAAGAAATCAAGGACAGCACTGATATCTGAAACAGTGCGTACAATGGATAAGATGAATGTGACAGAATAGAGAAGTCCCGAGGGAACTTCAAAAATGGAGCGAGTCAAGGCAGAGTAGACTTATTGATAAAATAAGAAAATGGTATTAACTTATCAAAAGAAAGTCATTTTGAAATAAGTGAATATGCATGAGTTAGACCCTGAGCGCTCCAAGTTCTTTGGGGAAAACCTAGCAAGACAGGCCACTTGGCTTGGGTTGGATGAACTCAAGCCACTTGCAAGGCTAACTACTCGGAAAGGTCAAAGACATCAATATTGTCCTGAGCTACTGAAGCCATGGTGAGCAGAAACCCGACTGTATCCACTGTGCGGAATGCACAGAGAATCTCTGTTTTCTTCCTCACATGTGGTCATGTCACGTAACAGCTTTGAAAAGGCACTTTTCACCAGCAGTGGCTGGACTCTGTCACACCTGAGATCAGCTAACAAGAATTCGATTGGAGAACTGGAGATATTTACAATAGAATGGGAAGAATCAAAAGTTAATAGACTCGGCCCCTGGAGCTGGGCCAGGGTGAAAATTTGGCAGAAAATGGAGCAAAGAGAAGTGTGGGTTGCTTGGCAGCAGCGAGCAGTCCACAGGAGAATGGAAACGAGAGGCCTCTAAGAACAGGCATTGTTTTTACAAACATTAAACAAACAGCCAAATGCGGAACACAAAAACGAGACTCCAAAGACAGAGTGTGCTTGGAGGCAGCCGCTCCATGTCTCCCTCTGTTCCACTGCGTCAGGTGGTCTGCAGACAGCAGCTGACCCTTCGGGAAGCCGTGGCACCTGGGATGGCAGTTATTTCCTGTTCTCCTTACAAGCACTAGAATTCTCAAGTCGAGCAGCGATGAGATTTTCAAGCATCTATAAAAACGTCTCAAAAGGTTTTTAAGTCTGAATTAGACTACATGCCTTGATTCCAAAGATCTAATGTGCTTCTAAAGAGGATGACTAAATAAGAAAAGAAAGCAGTGCTGAGAAACCTATAGGCTCTAAGAATTTTCACAGCATGGCTTCTCTGTCTATTGACACCAAATAATGAATCTCAAAAAGTTACCCAGTAAGATGCTGTCTTTTAATCACAGGGCTCAAGGGTCAAAAGCACTGTTGAAAGATATAAGCTAAAATAACACTGTCCTAATGCCTTGCACACATGAAGTAAGAAGGAAGTATGTTTTTCTATGGAAAACACCGCAGCATGTCAGTGCAGTTTCCATCTGCCAAACCCAACTCAAGTGAAACAAGTTTCACCAGGGTGGAACTTGGCCGCCATTCTTCTTTTTAAGGACTACTTTTTCTTCACCTTAGGGACTTGCCCATCCTCTCCCACCCTTGACTGACTGATTACACTTCGCCATATACTCAGTCACACCAACAAGTGTAATGGGAATGATGTGTGTGCATTTTGGTATCTGTGGAGAGAAACCTACCCTCCAAATACAGGAACTGCAGCCTCCGCAAGCAGGTGGGAGAGGTTGGCGAGCAGAACAACTTTTCCTGAGATACACGTTGGGCAAATCCTAATCCTTTCAGGGTAGCCTGCAGCTGGTGCAAGAGGAAGACTGATCCCTGCTTTCTGCCACCTTCAGAGGAGCAGGGAATACTGGGGCTTGGTCCAGGGGATGGTACTGGAAGCCAGCCACATACACACTCCCAAGAGGCCTCCTTCCTCTGGAGATCTCCCACCTCTGCCCGCTCTGTCACTCTGCCCTAAGAGTCACATGGACAAACGTGGGGATGCGCACGCTTTGTATCATCACAATTAATTTAATGGCTGTTCAGCAATTTAGTGGGTATTCCAGAACAGATTTCAGGTCCAGAAGGTTGTCATCAGAGTGTTTTTCTTGCTGTAACTAGGCAGGGCCTAGTTTTAATCCTCCTTCTCAGTGTGCCATGGCATCCAATAATTGCTAAATCATGAAGGTGTGGAGGCTTCATCATGCAGGCTTAGAGCAACACAGAACACAGAATCTCAGAACTGGAGATCAGCAGATCCGGCCCTCTTCTAAGAATTTACAGATGAGGAATCCCAGCCAAAGGAAGTTGAAAGGTGAGCTGAAGGTCACACGGATGACAGATTCCAGGAACAGAATTCAGGTCTCCAGGACCCAGTGCCCTTTTCATTGCCAAGCTGAAGGCAAAAATATATGATTTCCATCTCCAGGAGAGGAGATGAGCTTAATTAAACTGTAGCTCGAGGCACGTAATTTAGAAAGAATGGCATTTCTAACTGTCGGGGAGGTGAAGCACTTTAGTGGCTTATCACCTGGAGGGACTGAAGATGTTTAAGCTGAGCAGCCTGTGGGATGGTCCAAGTCTGTGTTCTTAACCCTAGCTGCACAGCCGAAGCACCAAGAGAGTGAGAGGTCTGTGAACTTTCATTTTTACAGATATACATCTTTTAACTAAGACTTTCCATTTTAGTTGAAGGGAGTATCGTAACAACATCTATCTGACGCTGACAGGGGGAAAGAATAAAAATGGATGGGGACAGAGAAGGACTTAAGAAGCAAAAGGGGCTTGATGTTAAATGGTCATTAAGGCTGTGGGAAAAGGTGATTCCAAAGGTTCTGACTTGGTGGGTTTTGGCCCCACTGATTTGGTGGAGGAGAAGAGTTTGGTTTGTGGCATGCTGGGCTGGAGACCTTTGTGGGAGATCCCCTCACAGGGTAGTGGCTATGAGCTGGAGGTGTGGCTGGGTGCCCCCACAGTTTAGTGGCAGCTGGAAGAGAGACAGGGAGACAGCAGAGAAGGAACCCTGGGCAAGCCCCAGCATTTCTCTGCAGCATGCAGAGGAACAGGATCTAGGGAAGAAGCTCCTGGAACGGTGAGGGGCGGAAGGTTAGCCAGGAGAGAGGAGCCAAGTTTAAGGGGCTTTCAAAAAAGGAGGGGGTCATTGATGGTTTTTTTATATTCATTTTCCAGATATGTTTATCAGAAGGCATAAGACTCCACCTCAGCCATTCCTTCTGGATGTTTTAATGCTTAGCTCACCACACATTCTTATGTTCTGAGTCTCCATGTGCTTCCCCGCCTTTCTCCTATTGAGGAAACAGATCAAAATGACCACATGAAGGAAGAATTGTACCAGGTCACTTTTCAACACCATGCATCCTGCTCACTTCAGTGCTTCACCATAAACACTGCCCAGTCTAACTTGAGATTTCACTTTGTCACAAATTTTAAACAACTACAAGTATGTCTTTCAAATTGTAGGCTTTTCTGGATTAGTGGAATTTTCAACTGTAACAATATTATCTCCAGGGAATAAACTTTTTCTTTTGTTTAGGGGAACACAAAATTTGATATAAAATCATTTAAGGTTCACTTTCAAGACTCCCAGCAGAAGACCTGGAATTAGATGTAGGTATAGTTTAGTATATCCCATAGCAACCCCAATTCCAAGGCTAGTCATCATATAGAAAGCCACATATGATCTGAATCTAATCATTAAAAATAGCTTTCAACTGTACTACTATGGGTTAGTTAAAACTTTCATTATATCACTTTTTATCACAGGTTTTTTCTGTGCATTAATTCTGTAATATCAAACTCAATGTTTGTATTGCTAGACATCAAAAGTTCAGAAGGGTCTTAAATTTTAATTTTGATTGATTTTTGATTGATTCTAAGGTTTAAGTTTTATTTGTCTCCATGTTCTTTGTTAGTTAATTGTCCAGAAATAAGTTCCACAATGTAATAAGACTGAATATGTATTTCATTAAACTTTATTTAAATGATAAACCTTCAAGTAATGCTGTAAGAATGATTGCTGAAGTCTGCATATATTTTCTGTTATTATTTAGTACTTCTGTTTATATTATCCAACTATCCAACTCTCCATCCCCCCATTCCTCAATTAACCATACCTTGAACCTGAAACCAAGATCAAGCAGCCCCAGCTGCTTGACAGGGTAGAAACTCTGCATAAAGGTTACTTGATGCATGCTTTTTGCTCAATGGTAGGGGGCTCCATCCCCCCGAGGTATATAAAAATCCAGCAATCAAGCACCACATGTGTCCCTTATCCAATGAGAAGCAGGGCATGTGGCACTACCATCCACCCAGCCTGACAGAGTAGTTGGCCTCCCTGGGGAACCAGTTATGATGGAATCTCTTCCCCTGCTGTTTTGGACCCTCTGTGCTGTTTAAGTAATAACATAGTCATTTGCTGAAAATCTCTGTTGTGCCTGAGCCTGTGTTCCCAAGACACACCGTACAGAAACTCATTCGATACTCCTTTCCTCCCTCCATCTCACCATCCACCCATCATCCATCCACTCACCATCCATCCATCCATCAACCATACATCCATGATCCATCCATCCACCCACCCATCCATCATCCATAACAATGCTCTGCTGCTGGTCCCCCAACTTATAGTATCTGATGTGGAGAAGTTCAGTCTCCCTTGCACATTACAGAGCTACCACCTTGCTGAATTAATTTTGGTTTGAAAATCAAACTATAAAACCAGCACTGACAGAAACAGATTCACAACAAAATCCTCTAGAGTTACAAAGTAAAGAAGTGAATTAATTACACTACAAAATTGTTCCTTCTTGAGAAAAGCCTTTGAAAAATTTGGGATTTAAAACCTTGGTGGAGGTGGGTGGGAAGCTTCCTAAAGAGTTCTCCTTATCATTTTATTTGTGAAGAATACATTGTGAGGCACTCTGAATATCCATATTAAAGGGTGCATGTGCGCGTGTTTGTAAATTGAGTGCTGAGCAAAAGATTTCCAGATAGGTCAAAAACTTTCACTTATTTTCCTTTTAATAATATTGACTCCATGTCCATCAAGCTGTCAGGAGCCATTTAAAGCCCAGCAAGGCCTTCAAAAGTGCCTAGTGTTTTAAAGAGTAGTAAAATAAGTCTGAGTAGTTTCTAAGCGGTCAACAGAATCCTTTTTTTCTTTTTCTACTTCCTCTACATACTTAAATCAAATGTGCAAAATTCCATCAGTGTTCCTCAGCCTTTGGCACTACACTCATGATATATGCCTGCGTGAAATGAGGTCCCTGTTCTTTTCGTGTATTAAGAGCTAAACTAGGACATCAGCCTCTTGAAGAGGAAGCATCTACAGAATAGTGTGCTTAAATATATATCATAGTAAGTCGTGTTTAAATTTCAATTAGTGCTTTTCAGTGGAAGAACCACCTTTAGATTTCTTAGGTCAAAAAGGCAGCAGTTTGTGGGAAGGAAATAAATATTTCCTGTATGGGCTAATTCCACCCGTTCTTCAAACAGCAAAAGCACACAGCCACGTTCCAGCCTGCCCGTGAGAGCGGTGAGTTAAGCGGCTTACACAAACAGGATTATCACAGTGCAGACATACTGCCTCTTCTAACTATGGAAGTGATTTTTCCATGTTGTCTCTGGGTGATCTGTACCAGAGAGGCTGACAATTGTTATAGGAAGCAGTAGGCATGTGTGCCAGTTTGAATGTATTGTGTCCCCCAAATGCCATTATCTTTGTGGTCTTGTGTGGGGCAGACGTTTTTGGTGCTGGTTGGATTTGCTTGGAGTGTGCCCCACCCAGCTGTGGGTGATGATTCTGATGAGATGTTCTCATGGAGGCGTGGCCCCGCCCATTCGGGGTGGGCCCTTATCAGTGGAGCTATATAAATGAGCTGACTCAGAGAGAGGGAACTAAGAGAGTGCAGCTGGGAGTGATGTTTTGAAGAGGAGCAAGCTTGCTAGAGAGGAACGTCCTGGGAGAAAGCCGTTTTGAGGCCGGAGCTTTGGAGCAGATGCCAGCTGCCTTCCTAGCTAACAGAGGTTTTCCGGAGGCCATTGGCCATCCTCCGGTGAGGGTACCCGATTGCTGATGTGTTACCTTGGATGCCTTGTGGCCTTAAGACTGTAATTGTGTAGTGAAATAAACCCCCATTTTATAAAAGCCTATCCATCTCTGGTGTTTTGCATTCTGCAGCATTAGCAAACTAGGACAGCATGGAAGGGAACACCAGGAGCTGGGGGCAATCAAAGCTCGAATTACCAAATGAGTTGGGCAGGCGGGCGGGCTCTCGCACTTTGGCCCTCACTCCACAACCCCAATGCGGAGGGTCTCCCTACTGTCATCCTCGAGGGTGACATCTGTTATCCATGACCCAGTCACATATTTAACCGATGATGAGAGGTCTACAAAAGCATGGTGGAGTGAACCGTATACGCAGTTTGGACATGTTCTTGGCCTTGGTCTGCATTCTGGTGGGCTAGAACCCATTATGAATATGATCTCTTCAAGATGTTATTTTATATAAGGTGTGGCCCAACTGAATCAGTTTGGGCCCTAATCCAGATTACTGGAGGTCTTAATAAGCAGAATGAAAATCAGAGGGAGAGAGAAGTCATGGGGAGCAGACAAAAGACAGAACTGTTGATGGAATCAGGAATAGAAAGAAGACACCGCTATGTGCATTGCTATATGATGGAAAAGCCAAGGAACCTCAAAGATTGCCAGGCAGCCAGAAGACACCCACCTTGGGAGGAAGCAGCCTTCCAATAAATTCCTGTTGTTAAGCCAAGTACTCATTGCATGGTATTTGTTTTAGCAGCCAGAAACTTAATCAAAAGATGACGCCCTCAAGGGTTTCTTTTTCCGGGTTTCACAAAGATACCATCAACCCTTCTTCCCACAAACATACCAAGTGCTGACTTGAAATAAAAGCCAAGCTGGCTTTTACACATGTCACTTTTTCTCTATTTTTCTCTATTCCAGAAATAGAAACACATTGAAATTCCAGGTGACGCTTATGTTCTTCTCACTCCCTTCCCGAGAGTCGTTTTAATGTTCAATTCCAAACTGTCTAGACTAGGATGTCATTATGTACAGGGTTTCCAGGATGTCCTAGGCAACACTCAGCCAGAGAAATCTTGTGTGAAAAGGAGATTCCCTGCATCAGAAGGGGGACTGCATATTCACAACGTACAATTAGCCCAAAAATATTTCCAGAAACATGACAATGACATAAGTCTGTTTTCTAAACTTTGTTGAAGTTTTCCAAACATGGAATTCCGTTTTCACAGTCTTGTTAATGTCTCACAAACCAGAAAGCTCTGAGGAATATATTTTGGGAACATTTGTATAAGATATATTGATATATCTGACAGTGACATGATTCATGTAAATGCAAATAAAACATATTTCCTTATGTCTTTATTTTCTCTAGATCTTACCTGTAAATAATGACTTTAAGGTAGTTATAATAAATAAAAACTAATGATGCAACTTTTCACCTTAAATGCCTATTTACTTTCAATACACTGTTGCTCATATGGCATCAGATTACTTTAAATCATTTAGAAATTAAAGCAAAATAAAGGGTGACAGCGCTCTGTAACGCTGCCCTCTCCCAGCAGCCTCTGGTTTGCGCTTTCCTGAACAATCAGGACAAGATGGTGCCAAGAACATGTCCTGCACCCCTTCCCTTTTCTCTGGACAGTGAGGGTGGCAACAGCTTCTAAGACTTAGAACACAAAAGACAGCATTTCTCTTCCCCCTTCCATAGCCCGAGAATTCAGATGCCTCTGTGCTGGTTTGAAACTGTTATGTACCCCAGGAAAGACTATGTCCTAAAATGCAATTTTGTGGGGGCAGACTTATTATGGGTAGGACCTTTTGATTAGGTTGTTTCCATGGAGGTTAGACACTATCCATTCATGGTGGGTCTTAATTAGATCACTGGAGTCCTTAAGAGAGCTGACAGCCCACACAGACTCAGATGCTTGGAGATGCTTAGAGATGCAAACAGATGTTTGGAGATGCTAAGCAAAGAGATGAAGCCCAGAGTTTTTCCCAGAGAAGCTAAGAGAGGACCCCAAGACACAGAGAGAAATGCCCTGGGAGAACAAGCAAAGATGCACAGGAGCTGAGAGAGAAGCTAAGAGAGACAGAAACCCAGACAAAAAGAATTTCAACAAACCCTAATGGTCTTATCCCGATTTTATAGATGAGAACCCTGAAACTGAGATTAGGCAATGTGATGGGCTGAAAAATGGTCCCCAAAGATGTCCATGCCCCAGTCCCCAGAAAGTGAATATGGGTCATTACATGGCAAAAGGGTCTTTGCAGATGTGCTTGAACTAAGGGTCTTAAAATAGGGAGATCACCCTGGATGATGTGGGTGGACCCAATGGAACGACATGAGCCCTTAAGAGCAGAGAACTTTCTCTGGCTGGAGTGGGAGAGGTGCAGCAGAAGTTGGAGAGATTCCATGCATAAGAAGGATGTGACACGCTGCTGCTGGCTCCAACGTACAGGGACCTCGAGCAATTACTGGAGCGCAGCCACTAGGAGCTTAGGGCAGCTCCTGCTGAGGAAATGGGGACCTCCATCCCACAACCACAGAGAACTGGAAACGCGCAAAATGAATGCAGGTAACCAGTACAACGTCAAGCAAGCATCTGAATTCAAACTTAAGGCTTTCCAAACATAAATGGCCAGTTTTCACAAATGTGGGAAAACCAACCAACAAAACCCAAATCAAACCAATACACCCTCTGCTTCTGTGAGAGAGATGATGTTCTGCTGTGATTAAACAAAAAAAGTGTCAGCAAACAACATGCACTAATGTACTGATGGCTGAGAGACGGGGACGCAGTGAGGAATTCCCAACCCAGCGGCCAGCCTACTTTCTTTGTGCAGGATTCAGTTCCAGGTTCCTAAAGCATTCTAGGAGAGTGGTGTTTTGTTTTAGAAAGGAAAAAGGGCTTCCAATTTAATCCACCACCTAATAGGAATAAGTGATGGGGTTACAGATGCTCAGGGACAGCGAAGAACACCGGGTCCGAAACCCCCGGCAGCCCATGGGGATCTGGATCCTCTCCGGGACAGTTCAGACAAGCCCTTGTCAAACCTGGGCTTAATAAAGGGAGACTAGCTGTTCTGTGAGCTGTACCCGAGTGGGTTCCTGGGACATGAGAACGCAACAGGCCCAGGCAAACCAAGACCACTTGGTGACCAAATTTAACCAGACCAAGGGAGAGGATGTGTTCTATTTTGGACACTCTTTAAAAAATAGAAAATCATCCTTGAATCTGTTAAATGCTACCCTTGGAAATTATTTGGGAATATAAACCCAGGATTGGTTTAATCCAGTGACTAACCTGGTGTTTTCAACCACTTCCCTTTCTTTATAGTCCCCCCAGAGAGCTTTCAGACATGTTCTTCCTGGTCACTACCTCCCATGAAATGTTACTAACGTAGATGTACAGTGTGTCTGTTTATCTAGTGTATATCTATATCTGCATATCTTATACACAAAAAAAGTGAGATTTTTTTTTTCTTTTACCTCTTGGGACAAAATGCATGGACTATTTATAGTCAATTTCATTCAATTGGTTTTGGAGAACCTACCAAAAATCACTCTTAAGGAATTAAGGAAGGGAAGAAATCAGGTGGGCCTGCCAACCAGGAGGTGAAAGTCCCATAAAGGAAGAAGCAGCTAATGATTTTAGAGGGTAACAGTTTCATCACGTACAGAGGAGACTCTCCCCTGCCCTCACTCCACAACCTCAGCTTCCTGGAAGATCCCACATCCCCAAACTACAACCTCCTAAAGTTAATGTCATTGAAGGTGACATTTCAAAATAATGAATTATTTGGGGGGGGGGGCTTTCAATTGCATGAGAGGATTCATTTATGGATGTGAAGAACAAATAAACAAATGACCCCATGACTGTGCTGGTTTGAAGCTGTTACATACACCCCAGAAAAGACAACGTTCTTTGAATCCATTCTGGTGGGTGGGACCCTTTGATTGGGCTGTTTCAATTGAGACGTGACCCAGCCCATTCAGGGTGGGTCTTAATCCTTTACTGCAGTCCCTTGTGAGAGGATAAAAGGCAGAGACATTTGGAGAGAGCAGAGAGAGAGAGAGAGAAACACCCCAGAGATGCTGAGAGAACTCCTCAGACAGGAGGCCACTGGAATCAGAAGCTGAAAGCAATGAAACCTGGGAGTGAAGGACCAGCAGACACTGGCCATGTGCCTTGCTATCTGACAGAGGAACCCCGGATGCCAGCTGCCTTTCTTCAGAGAAGGTATCCTCTTGTTGATGCCTTACTTTGGACACCTTTATGGCCTTAGGACTGTAAATTTGTAACCTAATAAATCCCCTTTATAAAAGCCAATCCATTTCTGGTATTTTGCATAATGGAAGCATTAGCAATTCCAAACAATGATCAGTAATGCTTTTCCAGACCACAACACTGTTTGAACACACCTTTCCACCAACTTCCTGCTTTGTAAATAAATGAATAAATGATAGCCAGGGCTTGCAGCCAAAAGTTCTCTGTTAAGATCAGCTACTGTGATGATAATGGTGGTACATTCTGTAGATGTTATAATGAAGTCTTTATGAAGTTTACAATAATTCAAGTCTGTGACATTGTTAGGTATAGCGCCTTATATTCCATGACTAAAGTACACAGCTGAATATGTCAAATGATAACCCAAGATGTTAACAAAACACAAATTAATAGCATTTGTGTGTTCCTGTTTGTGTTTTCATGTGATTCATCAAGAATGCATATTTATATTATTAGCTGGGCTTGATTTATTTGAATAGTTATCAGCAAGTTGAGCACTTCAAACATACGTTCAGGAAAGTGAAGCCTGCGTGAAGCACTGCCTTGGGCGGGTGGCAGGCAGAAGGCAGAGAGAGGGTGCACCCACCCTCCTTGGGCTTACCATCTCCGAGGTGGGGAGACCATGAGAGGGACGGCGAGTATGGGCCGCTGTGCAGGGTGCCACACTCCAGCCACACTGTCCTCCTGGACAGAGAGGGGATGCTAGTTCTGGTCACTGGGATTTGGGGAGGTGGTTTGGAGGAGAGGGATTTAGCGAAAATGACTTGGGGGGATGGGTTGGGGCCAGGTCATGAAAGATGGAAGTGGTCTCACCAGATGGACACAGCAAGTGGGAAACTGGAGGTGCAGGGAGACCTGCAGGCATAGGCAAGGCTTGGCCAAGCCACAGAGCTGGAGCTGCAGGCTACCGCGAGGGGTTGTCTGCATGTGACTGGCCTGTGGACACCTAAGGGCTTTGGGTGTACGGTGGGGAAGGCGCAGAAACAAAGATGGACAAGGGAGCCTGGAGTAACGAGCGGGCAAGACCACGGCCAGGCTAAGGGGCTTATACTTTAAGGGGTGGGGTGGGAATAAATGGAATCTGAGGGAAATACGATCATACTCGTGTTCTAGTAATATTACAAAGGCAAAACCCGGAGAACACGAACCAGCTGATTTACAAAGAAACTCTTAGCATTGTTCATTCAATGTGGAGCCATTGCTCCCCTATCCAAAGCAGGACTGATTACCTCTAGAAAGAGCAGTGGGGAGCATGAACAGGTAGGCAGTTTTTTAGAAACCCAAAATGCAACTAGTCCTCTTAAATACTGGATGAGTTTCACATTTTCTATCCTGTGATGGTGATTTAACATAGATATGCTACATGCATGCCATTATCACGGCCTAATGATTTCGATCATTCTTTGAAGCCTCTGATACATGGAGATTTCACAAATCTCATGTACGGACGTACACAGCACTGAGAAAACCACTTAGCAGTTATGCTGGTGGAACACATTATAAGAATAAGTTATAAAGGAGCCCCTCAAGTAATGTTACAAATCATGGCAATAAAAAAGTTGCTTCTGGCATATTGTTTCAGCAATTTACATTTTGTTTGATGTATGTGTCAGTGTGTATACATCTAAAGAATGAGTGAAAAATAATTGCTTAGTGATCTATTTACCAGCAGTCATACTGAATAAAACTGAACAAAAACATCACAGATAGGTACAGGTTTCAGCTCCTGTTCGGTTAACTGTCTTTGTAATTGCGAAGGAAAATGTTGCTCCCATCATTTTAGTTAATTCAATTCAGTTTATCTGAAGCTGGAAACATATCAAGGGCAATTACTAACCATACTTGATCTTTAAAATGAAGGCACACTCCCATTCAGTTGATCTAGGAAGAAGAGTGTGTAGGAGGTATCGTTCTTGCTGTCGAGGGAGATTACATCTCTCCCATCATTCCATTAGCTATAGTGAATACCAGGTAATTACGCTTTTAAATATTGCAGATACATCATTGGTAGATATGTATTCCTAAGCGTATGAATTGTTGTTGCATAGCCCTTTCCTTAATGAAGGCTGCAAAATGCCGTGAATGGCTGTATAACTCACCCTGTAATCATGATCATGTACTACGGCCTTTTTTCCCAAGCACTTATAGAAGAGAAAGCACACATCATATATCCAAGATACTTCATTATGATGGCACAAATTTGGCGCTGCTTCCTCATGCTGAATAGGAAGTTCTCACAGACAAAGAGTTCAGGATATGGCTGCAAGACCACTATGGAACAGGTACAACGTTTAAGAAACCATCACACATTGCAAAAAAAAATATCAGCTAGAGGAAGGCAAGCTATGCGATTTGCATATTTTAAATGCCCTCTGATAAATGACTAATCAGGACACTCTACACTCCAAGGTGTTGGGTAGGTGACATTTTCAACTGGGATCACAGCCAGAAACAGGAGCTCCTCATTTTATGTTTCAGATGTGGTTTTTCAGAATCGGAACCTGGAGCTGGGAAGGAAGAGAGCAAGGAGGCAGAGGGGAAGAGAGAGAAGGTCCGCTGCCTTGTTCCTCTCTCTTCAGGGTTCAGTCAAGGGAGAGAAGGCCCTTCCGTGAGCGACAGAGGGACCTCGCGGTTCTGGGGGGCAGCTCTCAGAGTCGGGAGGAGGCCATCAGAATCATTCCATTCTGAATAGAGGGCTGTGCGCAGAATACAGCACATGAACAACTCTGGGAAGCCCCTGGAGCTGTATGTCTCCAGAAACCCCCCCAGCTGTCCCCAGACAATATCTGATTCCTTGAACTACAGAAATACAGCTCCAGTGATACTCTGCATGACCCACAGAAGAGTCTTCTTTTTTACAGAAGACTTATTTTATTAACCCCTGGTCAGGAAAACCAGATGAAGGAGTAGGAGACAGTAAGTTTATTAGACTAATGATATATTCGTTTGGTGAACAACTGAATGCTCAGACGTTTTTTAAGAAAACCAGTCTCTCCTCCAATTTCTTTTTTTTTAGCAGCATAAAGAAGCTGTTCTGCTACTTCCTGTTTCTTAGGAAAAAGCAAATGTGTGCATACAAACCTACCACTCTCATCAGGCATGATCTTGGTACTTGAAAGGCTGACATTCTGCAGTGTTCTCTAGATAACCTTCAAGGAGGGCCCCTTCCACCTCACACCTCACACCTCTGTCTCAGAGACAAGCCTGCCCTGCCTTCCTCCCTCCCCAACGAGCTCTATATTTGCCCAAGCAGTGATTTCTCATTGAACATTTGCCTTCGGGCACGTCAACTCCAACTCTTCAATCACTGGCCTATGTCCCATCTGGGAGGCTGCAGCTCATTTTACCTGATACCTGTTTTTGCAAGACAACCCCATCCTAGCAGGCCAGAGGGAAGCTGGTGTGAGCCTCTTCTGGCCCCAGGCAGAATCCGAAGGTGCCCCTAGGGTGGGGCTCCCAGAGGTGCTATTTCACGCTCGAGGGAGGAGCTGGATGTCAGAAGGACCTCGGGAGACTTACTGGCAAGGCCTGCCTGCTTTCCATCCATAGGCGCCTACACAATCACAGCCCCAGGAACTCCCTGGAAACTCTGCCCACCTTTCTCACCACACCCAAGACAGGGTGTGTTCTGTGCACCGCGCAGGGGAGAGCAGAGAGGCTGGCCTTCCCCGAGGCTGGGGCAGCCATGGCCATGGCTCTCGGGTCCTTATAGGTGGTGGGAGACTGACTCAAGGAACATCCATTCCCCCGCAAGGAAGGAGGCCCAACACAGCTCCCCTGGCCACCATATTTTACCTTTAAATTTGACGCAGACAATACATCTCTTTGCTTTCCACTATTGTGGGAGGTAAAGAAGTGCTCTTTCTAGAGGGCAGACTCGAACAGCAACTTTCCTCTTACCTTCAGGACACGTACCATGTAACATACACCACAATTAAACTTCGGATGGTTTTCAGGTGTAATTTCAGGTGTTACATGTTTTTTGAAAAACCTCTTTCTAACCCCATCGTTTAATTTTTATTTGGATAGGAGTTGCAGAAGGAAATTTTTCTTTGAATTTTGTGCAAGCAGTTAAGAAAACATCTACCAGTAATGGATTTTTTACAATCATTTCACTTTCTCTAAGCCTTGAAAAGGTTCTGTGGTTATGGAGTTTTCTCCTTCTTCAGGGAATGGTAAGCTCCCTAAAGAAATGATGTTGGAGTCACTTCTGCCATTTCCTTCTCCCTACTGCCTGCAGCCAATCTACCAGCGTGTCCCTTATTAGCCTCCGAAATGCAACATATCCTTTTGAGAACTTCCAGTGACCTATAAATGTGTACTACAGCAGGTGTGAACTTTTCTGCCTGGTTTTCAAACTCCTCAGACATATTCTGCATTGCTTGCCACTGTCTTCCATTCCTGCCAAATCTCATCCTCTGGAAATCTGAGCTAAAATTTTCTAGGTCCCGTTTCAGCCCCTGTACCTCCATGTTTTAATGACTCCTACCTAAGTGGACTGCTCTCTTCTCTTGGCACATGAGCAGAATTCCTTCCCCCAATAGTTTATTAAAAAAAAATTCAAGTTTATAATAGAGTAGAAAGAATCTCATAGTGAACTGCCATATACTTACCTCGGAGACTGCATGATCTGTGGGTCTGAATAAAAAGAAGCAGAAATGTTCAAAGGTTGCTGAAAGGAGCCCACCTTATTTAGGCGGACCTGATCCTCATTCATTAATGAGTATGTGGGTTTCCAGGGAAAACAGGGGTCTGACATGTCTCCTGTGGCAGTGTTGAGTTTTACATGAACCCTGTGATCCTGGAAAACAGCATCAGCTGAGAAACTCCTCACCCGACGTTACTGCCCAAGACGGCCTTCACGTCCCCTCGGCTGCCGTTGGACTTCCCGTTAGACGGCCGCCTCCTTGACCTGTGCGTGGCCCAGGGCCTCCCTCACCTCAGCCCTTACGGAATCCACAGAGAACTCATCTGCCTCAGGAGAGGATGCCCTGCAATGGACACACCCACTGCTGGACCTCCCCCCTCTAGTCCTCCCGCATCAGCTCACCCAGGCCTTAAAAACCCTCCTGCCCCGCTTCAGGGGAGCTGAGCCCTCGCTCTCCCCTACCGTGGGTCTTCTGAGCTCCCTCCCTCTCTCTCTCTCTCTCTCTCTCTCTCTCACAATAGCCTTCTGGTCTCTCTCTCCTCTCAACTGCATATAGTTCTGATAAAGCCACTGTTAACTGTTTATCATATTCCTGTGCAGTTTTTTCCCTTTAGCACTTGTTTGCACACTGAACGTTATGTCATAACTTCAACCCTTATATTAAAAAAAAATAACAGCATTATACAAAACTCAAAATTCTATCAATTTTCGGACTGCACAACACTAGAAAGTAAATATAGGCTTATTCACAAATAGGCAGTATTTTGAATCACATTTGTTATTTTAAGAAATTGATGAGATAGCAGTGAAATGTTATAGAGAATGGAATGATTTTTAAATCAATACATTTATTTAAGATATTATACTAAATTTATGAACTGCCATTTCATATACTGAGAAGTCAACTCATGCAATTATTTCTAATTCAAAGAATGATACATTTTCCCTTTAAATGTATAAAAGTAATGTGCAAAACTTTCTTAAAAACCAAAGAATAATAATAATAATAATAATAATAATATTAATCCTTGAAACTCAGCTCTTACCATAACCTTAACAAGAGAACTAATACAAGTAGCATAGTGACTGTTGGGCTTTTAAAAATGGATTTCAACTTTTACTTGTAATATAATAAATATCGACCCAAGAAATCATGTATACCCATGCCATCATCTTTATTTTACAACAAAGCCATGCATCCTTGTGGGCAGGAACTCATTCCCCTGAGGGAGCTCTGGGGTGAAGGCCAGCTGAGCTGCTGGGCTGCTGGGCAGAGCGTGCAGGGGCCTTGGAGCACTCACCTGTGCCCCCAGGCTCCAGGGTGGCTGTGCAGTAAAGCTGGAGCACTGAAGATTGCCACCCCACAGGGGCTGTGTGCAGGGGGCAGCTCCCTGCACTAAGCTCCTGCCTGGCACCCCGCAAGTTTACCATGAATGCTCCTTAGAGTGAGGGGGGTCATGAGGGACTCAAGAAGTGGCATTATTTTTGCTTATTTGTAGTACAGAATGGCGATACATAAATAATTCTAAAAAAATATTTCCAATGAGCATTTAATTATTTGATACCAGTTCTGCTAGACGTTCTGTTCTAGAAAAATGGTAACTAATACTTTAACGTTAATTATTTTCTCTTTCATACTACTACTACTATCGTACCTAATTAATTTGGTGATACCCATAACATAATAAATTCCTTACGGCAACTGTGGATCTCTCTAGTGACTTAATCACCTGCAAGTAATACCCTTGAACTTTGGAGGCATGCCTCCCTTATGACTCACATCTGCCCTGCATGAAAGAGAAAGCAGAGGACATTGTTTTAGCACTGTGCTGTATTACAATGAACTCCTGGGTACGGGCTTTCTGTATTATTACGAGAAATGCCAGTATAAAACCCAGGTTGCTTCCTCAACAAGGAGCCAATTTAAACCTTCCTTTCCAATCATAATAAGCACATCACAAACAGGAAAACCAAAAAGCTTTCACTCTATTTGCATAAGAACTATGATAAGAAATGTTTATCTAATTTCTGCAAGACAAATACTCCCATAAATCAACATGTGGATTAGTCACACCAGTAATGTCTACAACACTAAATCACTTTTAAAATACGCAGTTGTTCATTTTTCTTTGAAAGTCTAAGACAAATACGGTCAATGAAAAGAAAACTGGAATGGTACAGCCATATGTGGGCAGCCTTCCCTCCTGCATGGGGCTGCGCGGATGGAAACCCATGCAGATGGGGGCCGTGTCTTCACTTAACACCGTTTCACAGAGTGAGCACATGGTTCGATACACACAAGTTCCTATTAACACAGCACCACGCAAAGCCAGGCCTGCCTGCAGACGAAAGGAACTTGAGAATTGTCTTTCTTTAACTGACTCATCTGTAGAAGCAAAACACATTGAAAGGGCAAATATTTTATCTAGCCTTCATTAGGTTATGAATATAGTACTGAATAATGAATATAAAGTGAACACTGTACCAGCTTATGGAGTAAGGCACCTTCACTTGGCTTGTAAGCAGTTAAGCAGTAACTTCACTACACAAGACCTGCTCAGGCCACACCTGGAAAGGTGTCGTAGAAAGAGCAGGGGTTTCAGAGGTGACCCAAGGCTGCCTGGCTGGGAGATGTCAGGTTAAAATGGCTATCAAGTGGAAGTCAGCAATGAGATCTGAACCAGCGGAGGCACGGAGTCTCTACACATGAATTACTGTCAATGATTCCTTAGAGTGGACTGAGGTACTCATTTCAGCTGGTTTTACAGGTTCAATGTTGTAAGGTGGACCTGGAGCCAATACACACATAATTCAGAAATGCTCAAGTAGCTCAGCTTTATAGGGAGGGAGGTTTTTGGGTAATTTTTCTCCAGTAGTCTTTAGAGAAAACTATTTCCTGGATGCAGGCCATGAGATCTGTCAATACCTTACTCACTTTGGCAACATATCTAGATGTCAGCACACGAGATGACGATTGCCTAATGTTCTGGTTGGAGAAGGTTCATACAAGGATACACACTCACAAATGAAAATTCAAAGCATCAAAAAGTCACTGATTGTCAGTCACAGTATGGGGAAGAATTTCTGCTAATCAAAGATAAAGGAACTGTTTGGGGACACACAGCTGGTGTTGACCATCAGAAACAAGACTGTTAGCCTACAAGGAGTTAAGAAGTCGTGCCCCCTTTTTACATGCTCTCTGGGTTCAGAAATACAAGACTTAGAAATGATAAACTTGGCCAGCATTTCACCCACTACTGGGACACTCTGAGTCTCAGCTACGTACAGAGCTATTCATCTTCGCTCTGCGTAAACAGAAAGCAGGGGACCTTGGTGGGTCAGGCAACATGTATTGAAGTAGAATTGGCACATTCTGTGTTCACAAGTAAAGTGCTAGAGCCTGGAAGGGAGACAGTACAGTGGCCGTGCATACTGGCGATTGTAGCTTTTTACTTTTGCTCCTGTTCTACCCTAAGGATCTGGGAAGAAGGGAGGGTAGGCAATGTGCTCTCAATCAAGAAGGGTCACAGAGCTGTTTGCTTGCTACACACTGGCAGGTGGGCCAGGGATTTTCACATTGTCTGCCGATTCCTCTAGCAGCAGAGTAGGGATTCGGCACGCACTCAGGCCCATCATCCTTTTTCTGTTGGCACATGCTGGTAGTGTCTGATGAAAATTCCTTTTCATCTTAAGAAGTTCCAGTGCACGTATGAACTAATGGCCTGTGCAAACCCTTTGCTTCCCACGGACTCCCTGGGTGAGTGCAAAGGGGGAAACTACAGTGTTGCTGCGTGCTTCCTATGTGCCAGAGGTCGATGAGAAAACACACAAATAAGCCTCTTCTTCAGGGGGGCTGACCAAACACTCATCCCAGAAGCACTCAAAGCCTTCTGGCCTGTAAAGCTCACAACCAAGAAATCTGTCCCACAAAGCGCAGCTTGGCAGGCTGGGTTAGAGGGCCCAGGCAGGTGGACTGTGCCCCCCCATGCCACCTGCTTTGCTGTGGATGAACTTACACAGGAAATGGCAGTTGTGATGCCTCTTCAAGAACATGTGCATGAGAAAAGATGGTTAGAGGAAGTGCCTTGTTCCGGTCACCCCTGTGCTTGTGCTACCAGCTACTGTACCCCTGAAAGCTTGTGAAGCTCTGAACTGCAACTGATGTCTTCGTGCCCTTGCTCACTGCATCCCTCCGTTAATGACGGGAGGCTTTTGAGCAGGTCACCTGGGCCATGCATCTGGTCCACCTGATGACACACCAGTCCTTGGCTGAAACCTTTTACCTTCTTTTCTTCCTATTTGTTTTTACTGCTTGTTCAAGGTCATTACATTTCCCCAAGGGCCTGAGGTTTAAGGCTGAACAGTTCAATAGTGCCAAACTATTTTATGGTAAATTCGATGTTTACAGTTGTAGTAGGATTTTTGATAGGCAGACCTTCAGGATCATGTTTTAGGTTCTACCCCCTTTTAAAAAACTGTACTGGGATGAGACCCCTTTCATTCAATGAGTCACCAGAAGATTGTGAGCTAGGATTCATTCATTCAAAAGGTATTTACTGAACACCTACTAGGAGGCATCTACATGCCCAGATCCCAGGAATTGGGCTAGACGTGGGCACACAGAAGTGAAAGGTAACAGCTCCTCCCAGCAAGAAGCTCAAAGTCTAGGCAAGAGAAGAAAAAATAAACTTAAAATTAAAATGGAGTGTGGAAATTGTTACTATGTACTCACGCATGGAGTTCTAAGGAGCACCAGAGGGTATGTAACTCTGATTTTCTGGGGCTGACGGTGGTGAGGGAAAGCTTTCAGGGAGTGTTTCTCAAGCTTTCTGAAAGCAGCTCGCTTAGGCAGGAGAGGAGGCACTCAGCTCTGCCACCTTCTCATGGCAAAACAAGCAGAAGCCAAAAACGTTACAATAAAAACAAACGTCACTATAGACGCAAAAACTTTTCACTTACAAATAATAGGTCACTTTGTAAGCAATTGGAGGGGAAAAGTGCGTTTTGATGATTTTCATCTGAAGTGTGAGGAATACAAGCCTGAAAGTCCAGTGATTAAAAAATAATGAAGATGCTATGACCTCAATTCATTGAAAGGCCCCCTCCCTGCAAAGTGCTGGATTAGGCAGAGCTCTGCCAAATGCATTCCTCTTTTACGCATGTCCCCGTGTCTCAGAAGACGTGGGCCACATCTCACAGGCCCGGTGACAGGCACGGCTATGCTCCCACACAAACGCCAACCAGAACCTACCATGTAACTCTAAACCCCTCATTCTCCCCTCATTTCCAAGCTCGGAGGAGCATTTCACAGTAGCCCTTGAAGAGTGAAAAGAAAGACCTTTACTATTTAATAAATGCCGAAGGAAGATTATGCTGTGAAGCACGGCCTATAGACCTATTGTGGCAACTTTCCACCAACACTCAACTTACCTTCTCTACAGGAGCAGAAGGAGAAAATCTCTTGGCACAAGTTAGAAATATGGCAGGATCGGGTTTGCCACTCGTCACTTCAGGATCGTCTCCCAAAACGATATGGTGAAACAAACTGAAGAACTCTTTGTGACTACTTGTTTTCATTTCAAACGATGCGGACCCTGAGCTGGTAGCAAGAGCAAAAGGTATGTTGTATTTTCGTAGGTGGTGGATGAGTTTTTCGACACCTGGAAAGGAAGAAGGCAAGACTTCAGCGAGGTGGAACAGTTCTTCTAGCTGGGTAATACCATAGCCTTTTGCAAACTCTTCAAAGGAGTTATTTGATCTAAGACAGATTGTCTTAAGAGGGTATCAGCTTTGAAATATCCTTACTCAAATGAAAATCAAAAAAGCAATTCAGAGTTTAGCTGTAGCATTTCCCGAGGTGACAGAAGATGGTTTTACTGCAGAGACGTTGCTCTGTTTGCTGATGCACTCTTGGGAAGTGTGGAGAGCAGGCAAAGAGCCAGGGAGGGGCCTCTGCACCCATGGGCGTGCAGCTGCGCCCGGCGGAGGCGGTGATCCCAGCACAGCCAGGGTGGCCTGTGTTTTTTCTGCAGCAATGACTACAGGAGGACTACGGTTTTGGTGCTTCGTGAGAAAAGTCTGCATTTTACAGGAGGAGACTCAATCAGTCCTCAGGCCGATGAGGAGAGGAAATCCTGAAAGGGCTTCTGCTAGAGACTGAGGGGGAGGCTGGAGGGACAGCTGTAGCCCTACTTAATAAAGGACCAGAAAATAAAATAAATCTTGCCCAATTTTGCTGAACAGTAACAAGAATGTACCATGTGAGAAGGATGTTTCCCACATTCTTACTGACTATAAGGATCAACTACAGGGAACATATGTATTAACAGAGTAATTCTCAGAGCCACATAAGAGAGCTGGAGAAAAGAAACCTGTCTGAAATAACAGCCACGCATTCTACCTTTAATTTATGCCAACTAGGACAGTAGTGACAGCTAAGTTCACAAAAATCACAATGGTTTATCTAAAATGATATTTTAAATAATCACATAATCATCACTGTATTAATAATCACATGTGATAATGTCCCTGCTTTGTCAATTGCTACAGAAAAAAGATTGACACTTTTTTTTTCCGAGCATCTAAAAATGTTCAGTATGGCAACATATACGTGAAAGTTTGACACTTTAGAGAAATAGTCCTGTCAAAGCTTAAAAGCAAGGCATGAACAGACCAACCTCTTCTACTAGTTACTTAACTCCATGGCAGGGTGAAGCCAACACTCTTTAGGGAATCAAGCAAAACATAGAACTCTGCAATGTAAAATTTACAATGTCTCACACCCAGTCAAAAATTACAAGGACTGCAAAGAAGCAGACAAATCTAACCAGTAGCCAAAAGAAAGAGCAATTAGTAGAGTAGGACACAGAAATGACAGAGATGGTGGAGTTGGCAGATACCGACCTCAGAGCAGCTTTTAAATAGTGTAAATATGCACATGGTAGAGACTGTCAGGATGGAAAACAAAACAAAATGAAAAACAAAGCAAGAACTGATTATATATTATCAATAAGAAACCTACTTTATAAATGCATGGATAGGTTACAAATAAAAGGTGGGAAACTACCTTTCTTGCAAACAATAGTCAAAGAGCTCTATTAATAACAGAAAAGTAGACTAGAACAATGAATAACTCTGTATTATAGGGACATTTCATAATGATAATTAGGTCAACAAGACATAACTCTGAATGTATATGCATTAATAACTGACCTTCACAATACATAAAGCAAAAACTAATAGAACTGAATGAAAAGAACTCTCTCAGGAACTGATAAAAGGGCAGAAGTCAGAAGCCTATAAGGTACTATAAATGCCATCACTTTAGCTGGTTTTTCATAAAATCAAGATTTGTAAGTACTGCTGAATATTTACAGTCTTTTAAGATGAGATTGGAAGCAATGATGAAAATCTTTTGTATCACAGAAAGGTTTGCTGATTTTCCCATGGCCAAGTAATTAAGAGTTTCTGAATTTAAAGATGAGTTAAGAAAAGACAACTGTACCAAATGGTGGAACTTCTCTCAGGTAAGTGGCTGTCATGGCAGATAATGCTAAAAATATTTTAAATAATCACATAATCATCACTGTATTAATAATCACATGTGATAATGTCCCTACTTTGTCAATTGCTACAGAAAAAAGATGGACACTTTTTTTTTTCATGGCAGATAATGCTAAAAAATACTTATTCTGCTTCATGGCAGATAATGCTAAAAAATACTTATTCTGCTTCTTTAAAAAAGTGGCTTTTCCAGAATACATGAAAAGGTAAGTCATTTCTGAAAGAAAATCATTCTATGGAGTGAACATTTTGAAGGTGGAGTTGTTGAAATGTTTCCATCTTGAGATTCTTAAAATGAAAAAACTATAGAAAACTCAAAAACAATTCTCAACCAATGTAAAAAGCTTCTACCTGAAGAGTTTCTAGGGGTTTTGAAATCATTAGTCAAAAAACATAAAAACGCCACACCATTCAATCAGTTTCCAGCAGTCACTGATTGATATTATGGAGGCTAAATTTATTAACTAAACTTCAATAAAACCTTTCCATAAATGGTGGATGGGAAGAAAGAATGAATATAGCAAAGCTTTAGCCAAAAATGCACTTCTCTTTGGATATACACGGTGATGAAAGCTGGGTACCAAAATTATCTTTAGTTCAAACATGATTTTCAAATTGTTATACTACACACATTAAGCCAAAATTAAAAAGAAAAAGGCAAACACATGACTCTCCTAAACATACTACAAAAAGAAAATTGTTAGAAAAGTTCTTTCATGCCATTAATAAAAATACATATACAGTTTATTTCATTTTAGTTTACTCTTGTACATTTTCTATTTCTGGGAATATTTTGTAAGGCACCTAATGCAACAGCGCAGCAGGTACTGTGAACATACACACACATTCACGCACATATCAGAGCACATACTTCAAGTTTTTACTGATACGGGAATGAACCCCCTACATTTTTGGTTGACTGTTTTGAGCTATAGCTTACTGAGATCCTTCAAAACTGTCTGATAGCAGCATGAAGAGAACCTAGCCCAAGGATGACCACAGTCCCTTTGGCTGTGGGGCCTCAAGCACGTTAGATGCTCTTTTCTGTGCTGTTGTAAGGTTAAATGAGGAAATGCAGGCAAGCCCCAAATAAATGTTAGCCATTATCATTAGATGTAACTTCAGTTTATAGTCAGAAATAAATGATTCTAATCTCCTGATATATAATTGCCAGAATTCTTTAAAAAAAACTTATGTATTCTTTAAATATTGTGCACCAATAAAAAAAAAAAATCAATTGCTTTCCCTGAGAAGCAAAAGACTGTGAACATGTAAGCAGAATTCTGTCCTAGGGAGAAGCTGGTTAATTAAGTCTATAAATGACATCCAGCTAACAGCTCTGAGGACTTCAATTCATTCAAGGGAAGAGCTGAAAGACAGCTATCTATTGCTACAAAGAACCAACTCTCATAGGATTACTCTGTAAGGGAAGCAACAGGAAACATGATGAATCGGTGAGCTCAATGAGAAGAAGGCTTCTATTTTACTTCGCCCTAGACAACTAAGATGGGTGAGAACGAGGACATTACAATTTTAGAGTATATATAAAAAAGGAAAAATGCAGAAAATATTTATAGCTTTCATGAGTTTTTTTTAAGGTATTCAAATGCATGTGTTGTCTGGATATAGCCATGGAAACCCCGTATCTCAGGTGTTCCTTGTACAACCGCATCCTAAACACAGAGAGCTACAGCGAGGAAGAGGAGGAGGCTTGGGCTCTCAGGAAGTCAACAATAATGGAGAGATGGGACCATTACAGAAGCGCCCTCACCACTAGTTGCTGGGTGTTTGTTGAACCCTTCCCGTGGGCCTAGGAGCTGCAGGATCTCAGTGGAGTGAGGGCCTAACGGGACTGTGGCTGTGATGAATCCATCCAAAAGCCGAAGGGGACCGATGTTGGCAGGGCACTCAGATGTTTCCATGGGGATGGCTCGACCCAGCCAAGCCCTCCTGCACAGGTGTCCTGGTGACAGGCTCAACCCCTGGGGTAAGGTGCATTGGCACATGGCCCCTCTGCACCTGACCTTCCGAACACCTGAAAGGCAGGCCGGCTACCACCAGGATGAAGCAGCAGTGGCAGCATTTCCTGGGTGCTCTGAGGCCTTCTAACAAACAGGACATGGAGCCACAGAAGTCCCTTCCTACATTACCCCCAGGTAGCCCACATCTGTACCTTCCTGACACCTTGGACTGTCGCTGTCCAAATGCCCCAGAACTTGACTCGTGGTGCCCCATCCCGTGCTGCTCTGGACGGCCAGCACATGTGCGTTTCTCTAGCGCACCCACGAGTGCCAGATTCCCCGCAGTGTTCTCACCCAACTCTTTCAGGATCAGTGATCTTTCTCTCGTCTCGATTCCTTCCACACCACTGCAGCCTCATGCCCATGACTCGTGTGAGTCGTTTAATTCTTACCCCATGAAACAACCAGTGTTGCAGCAATTGTCATTTCTTATAGTAGCTTTGGATGGACGCCAGTACAGTGAAGGTTCTTAGTAAACCAGTTCTGATAAAGATCTTGTGACTATGGCCAGGGGCCCTGCCAGTCACAACAAGCACCTTTTCAAAAGAGCAACGGCATTTGGAATGCCCAGAAAAAGGGAAAGAGGAGCTCTGCGGAGATCAGTGATAGCTCAGAAATAGCACATTCTCAGGAGACTGGAAACAATCTGAGAATTGATGGCCCAAGGCACAGCTTCGAATTAAATTATTAAGAGATGTCCACAAACAGTTTCCTGTAAGCCAAAAGGCAAATAAAAGGATTCTTAAATGATGGTCTCATTTTAATGGATACATATAGGAAACTTAGAAAAACACTAAAAATCTGTCAATGAGCCAGATTTCCTAAATTATTTAATACTTGTTCTCAATTTATAATTAAGGTTACAATTTCACAAACTGCATGTAGGAAAATGAATACTGTATGCCTTTGAGAATTTGATTTGGGTTGTGTGCCAGTTTGAATGTATTATGTCCCCCCAAATGCCATTATTTTTGATGCAATCTTGTGTGGGCAGATGTATTAGTGTTGTTTAGATTGTAATTCTTTGAGTGTTTCCATGGAGGTGCGACCCACCCAACTGTAGGTGATAACTCTGATTGGATAATTTCCATGGAGGTGTGGCCCTGCCCATTCAGTGTGGGCCTTGATTAGTTCACTAGAGCACTATATAAGCTCAGACAGAAGGAGCGAGCTTGCTACAGCCAAGAGGGACACTTGGGAGAACACACAGAGAGTTGAGAGCAACTGAAAGTGACATTTTGAAGAGGAGCTGCAGCTAAGAGAGGACAAAATGCCCCAAGAGCAACATTTTGGAGAATGCCATTTTGAAACGTAACCTGGGAGCAAGTGGACGCTAGCCACGAGCCTACAGGGCTAACAGAGGTTTTCCGGACACAGATGGCCATCCTTCAGTGAAGGTACCCCCTTACCTTGGACACTTTATGGCCTTAAGACTGTAACTTTGTAACCAAATAAACCCCCTTAATAAAAGGCAAACCATTTCTGGTGTTTTGCGAAAAGGCAGCATTAGCAAACTGGAACAGGTTTTTTGTAAGGTATGACTAGTTCTGTTTCTCACAGTGCAAACAACCTATTTCTCACCAAAATTCTAGTTCCTTCCATACAGTTTAAGAGATAAATGAATGAATTAACGTATAGTTAAAAATAGTTAAGCATAAGTTAAATGTAAAGGAAGTTGGCTAAAAACATGTTATGAACTACTCTGTGAACATGTGGTTGACATCACTGGTTTTTTATTGTTTAAAGTTAGCTGGAATCCATTCCATGGGATCTTATATGCTACTTGACCTCTCTCTCTCTCTCTCTCTCTCTCTCTCTAACTCATTAGAATTCCTGCAGCACTCCCAGCTTCCCACACCCCTCCAGCTTTTCTTCCTGCTGCACAGGACTATCTGTCAATAAATGAATGGTGATCTATTTATAAAGTCCCCAGGTGAGATCATAAATTCAGAGACAGACTCTAGCCATTCCAGTCTTTCAGAAACTCCAGCATTTCAACAGCTCGGCATTGTTCTGGAACACAGTTCACTTACATGCTCACATGTGATGTTCACAAAGAACATGGAACAGGTATTTCCTTAATTTAGGAAGCACAACAAGAATAAGTGATTCAAATGTGTTTAACCGAGGATAACAAGTAGAGAAACAAGGTGGTAGACCCACTTTCTGGACGCTGAGTACTGTACTGCACAGGAGATCTTAAAAAACATTCTGTTGAATAAACTTGCCTGTAGTTCAAATCAAAGCATATCCTCTGCCTATGTATGATATACTGCAGCAACAAAGTCTACCAAAGCATGTTTGCTCCCCAAGTTAACATGTGCAGAGATGCATTATTTATATTATTAACATTAATGTTTATAACATAGAGAGGGGAACATTATGAGATTCCTGAAAAGGCTCCCCTAATCAACTCAAAGAGATTAATGATATTTTTAATGACCTATGCCTTAATCATTGATTCAATATATTCCGCAGATATTTACTGAAGGTGCAAAATATGTCACCTGCATATCGAAGGGTTGAATGCGGTCTCCTTGGGTGAAACTCAACACCCAAGAAAACACGTATGTGTCTAGTGGAAGGACCACCTAACGTCCTGGATTGGCTTACTCATATCGCAACTTCCTACCTAAGCAACTGATACAAGAGAAGGAAAACTAAGTCATGCTCTGACAGTTTACCTTAATTCTCTCATACTTTGTTAGATGCATTACACAGAGGTACTGTCAGAAACCTAAAGTGCTGACTCCTGCTCCCTGGCACTACCTTTATTCATAAGAAGGGAAGACAGGAAGAGAAGGGAGGGGAAGGAAATGCCTGAGTAGAATCCCTTACCATTCATTCAAGAAACAGGCAGGGAGACTCTCCTTGTGCAGAGTCCTGGGAGGACAATGGTGGCTTTTAGTTCTTGAACTGAAGGGCTGCAAACACACAACTCAAAAAAATCACAAGGAAGCCTTGCAAGTTGCATGATGATTTACAAAAGATGTAAAGATCACAGTCAATTCTACGTGGAGAGGAAGAGTCCAGAAAGGATTAAAGGAAATGAAAGAATGAGGTCTAACAGACATGTGTTTGTCAAGTGGATGAAGGTGAATAAAGAATGTTTTTAATGGGCGCTGACAAAGAATAACAGCAGCAGGAAGCAGTGCCCAGACAGGGTGATCAGGGAACAAGCAGTGGTTTGGCACAGACAGAGGGCAGTGATGTGAGAGAAACCTGGGCATCTGCGGAGGTCAGAAGGGAGGCAGGGTTTTCTGTAAACCTAAGGAAGTGAAACTCGACCTTGCAGGAACTAAGGAGATACCAATCAGGCATTTTTTTCAAGTTATTATCTATTTATCCAAGGTTTTAAAATTGAAATATGACTCACAGGTTTATAAAGACAGCAGACTCCTATCATCCCCCACCACCAGCTAGGCTCACATCCCAAACAGAAACTGTCCTCAGAGCTGAGATTTCCTGTTTCCACTCTTCTCTTGATCTTTCTTTTACAGAGTTCATCTCTTTCCGTTTTAACCTGCAAATGTGCTTTCTTGTCCTGAGTATTGCTTTTCCACGGCATTGTGTTCCTGTTTCAAGGATTCAGAAACCTCTCCCGACCCTGTAAATACAAATCATCCAGAATGTTCCTTAGCTATGCACTTCGCTCTGGATGGCCTTTTTCCATCAGTTTCGTCTTTTCCACCTGTTCGCTGAGGCTTTCCCCCAAATACCTGGTGATGCTTGGGCTGCTCATTCCCACTGGAGAATAGAAGCCCTGGAGAAGCGAGTGGGAGCTCCCTGCACAGACCCAGAGGGCTGGGGGATTTCATGATGGTAAAAGAAAAGAGGTCACATTTGAAAGGATAGGAAAATAAGAGACGTTTTGTAATGAAGGTAGCAGCCAGATGTTTGCGTTGGACATGTAACCTTTCCATCTCCTTATTAAGCGGCCTTTTAAATAGGCTGTGCCCAGTACAAAGAAGAACCAGTTAAGCAAGATTTACATAAGCTGGAGAGTGCCCGTGTTGGAAGTTTCACACTATTTTCTGAAACATGGGATATTCAGAAGACGTCAGAAAGTGGCACATCAGCCATGTTCCAGTGCCACGTCTACTTTCTCAACCTGACAAGGACATCCTGTTCCAACACACAAAAGTCCCTTTATTTGCACAGGGCAGATGCTGCAGACTTCTCTGGAAGATTCTACCTTATCATCCTTCACCTCCACCCTCAGATGCAACCTTCTGATCCAACCCCACATGACAATACTCCATTTGTCAATTCTCAGTTCCTTCTGGAAAATTCAAAATCTTCTATCTTTGCTTTCAAAATCAAGTCATTTTTGTTCTTCTGTGTTATGTAACAGATGAGATAATATGAGAACAATTTCGCCCAGTTTTACTTCAATGTGAAAAAGACAATGGCATTGCAAGGTTCTAAGACGGAATATGTGACTCGGTTAAAAAGATTCCAGACAGACATTTTGGAGGCTCTGAGTGTGACTGCCGGGCGCCTCCTGTAAACAGGAGCACAGTCTTTCTGCGGAATGCTTGGGCCTGCTGTCAGTTGTCAATGATGAAAACAAGAAGAGAGAGGAGAAAAGGATAGAGGTATCTGTTCTGATAAAATTGTCCCTAGTTCATCAACTAGATTATTTCAGGACTCCCAGATTTCAGCAGGGTCCAAAGAGATTGCAGGGAAGAACTGGGAAACTAATGAGAACTTTTACTCCCATTGGCGTTTTTAATAATTAAAGCAACTGACCAACAATTTCAAAATAGTGACAATCCTGGGGGATTCTCTGTGCCTTCATTTGTTTGCTCAAAAGCTGCTTAAAGGACTCATTTTATTTACTTTGAATTACTTTTAAAGTTCCTGCTTCTAAGGATCTGTCACCACAAAATCAATGTACAAAACAGCTGTTTAATTAGCCTATTATTAATAGTCAAAGAGAAAAATAAATAAATTAGAAAATGTTGACAGCACACTGAATTTTCCTGATTCTCTATTATGTCTGTGTATGATAAAACCATTTAAATTTACTTATCTAAATAAACATTAAGAACATTATAAAGACAAATCTGAAATGACCCATTACTTCATCACGGACAGTGTCATCCTTTGTGTATCTCAGCAAAGGCTAGTGTGGTAAAGACCTGGGAAGAGGGAGCCCTAACATTTCATTTCTCCCTTCCCATCTCTAAACCTGTATCCTCACCTATAAAAGGTAAAACTAAGTCTGCCTACTTCATGGAACAGGTAAGAAACTGCACGTGAAGTAAGGAAAGGCCCTTAGTTTTCAATTCCTGCACAAATATGAGGTGTAATGGAAAACTGAAACAAAACAAAAAACTGCATGCTCCTTCTAAAACTCATATTAAAAACGGATTCCTCTGGCACCAACGAGACAACAGTCATCATGTACTTGACTATGGGAACCCCCAACTAATCTGAAAGTTGTCAACCTACTCCGTGGGCTACTACAGAAAAGTAGGACTTTTTCAGTTGTTCATTTTTTTCCTGCTAGCATCCTGCAGAAATGCCAGCACTGTGGCCAGAGCAGAACATAGTGGGGTTTTGTTATTGTTGTTTTCTGTGAATTATCTCAAATTTGTGATTGCTATTGTTATACCCTATGCTCTGAGGAGTAGCATACAAAGAAAATAGTAAGTATTGCCTGTAGTCTTGTGTTCGCCTAATGTAGAGATGCAAATGAAGCCACCCAGGTGCAGAAGATGTCCTTCTCCAACTCCTGAGGCGTCACCTCCACCGTCTTCTGAGATGTGCCCTCTGTTTGTGCCCAAGACGGGAGAGGAAACAGGAGCTTTGCAATGTCGATTAAACATGATGATGACACTGGGACAGAGACCACCACATCCCACCTTGTCAGCCCAGGAGCTTTACCAAATACAGCTGTCCAAACTTTGAAGGGCTTCTTCCATTTTCAAAAGAGAAGGAATTTGATTCCTCATTGCTTGGAAGACAATAACCAACCCTAACAGAACTATTTTTCCTATTGTACAAGCTAACCCTGAGATAATGGTATCCAGAAACTTCTACAGATTCAGAATTAAAAAAATAAAATTAAAATAGAAGCCAAAAGAATATATACAGTGTTACTTCCATTACTGTACACAGGCTATCAAATTATCCCACAGGAGGGGTGGTGGAAAGGACAGGCACTTGTGAGCACTGGGTGAGCAGTGGGACTCCGGGCCCCTCCCAGAACCTGGCAGCCCACCTGCCCGATGCACCACTCAACCAGCCCAGCAGGCTCCACACGTCCTGACAGCTACTGCATGGCAGCCGCAGCCTCACCCCCAGAGCCTGCCCAGGCCGCCTCCAAGCGGCTAGGCTGCACCGCGCACCCTCACGGAGGCCGATCCCAGGTTTGGTGCTGTGGCCATTTCTTATCCATCTCCTCCCCTCTGCCTTCAGAGGTCCTGGAGGCACGGATTTCTCTCACTTGTTATCTTTTCCTCCTGGATACCTAAAAATCCACACAACAGCCACACATTTAAAATCAGAAATTCTAATGTATTCAAGAAAAACCTTTCCAGTCCTAGTTGCGTAGTAGCGAATCTCATCTGAGCAGTGTCATGCGCCTCGTGTTTGCTTAATCTAGGAAATAACTAGGGCCACCAGCAGTCTCCGTACGCCAGGGAAAGGGAATACTCTTCATGCACCTTATCAAGTGAGCTGAGAGTTGAAAGGAGAAAGGGAGGAAAGAATTGTAAAGGTTTGTCATTTATAACCCCCTGCCCACCAACAATCATAAATGTCTCTGGACATGTGCCTAATTTTGATTTAAGTGGAAAAAAAAACTTTGAATGAACTGATTTATTACCCTGGTGGTTAGCCTCCGATTCTCCTCTCACTGGTCACAGGGTCCTTTAATTGGGCTGCTCTTCAAGGGTGACAATGAGCCTAAGTAGAAAGATGGACTCAACTCAGCCGGAAACGCTCAGTGACCAAGAACCGGCTAAGTATGCAAAACTCAAAACCACCACCAGAAACGCAACTGTGGAGGGTGGAGCCCCCTAACCTCAGGGCTCCATGTGGATTTTTGGGTGACTGTGGCCTATGTTAGAAAGCATGCTTTTACCTTCTAACTCTCTTGTTGATAGGTCCTACCTCGATGTAAGGCCAAGGCCACCTCCCTAGGGGTGGCAGAGTGCTGTGGCTCAAAGCACAGGGAGCTGGGGTGCACTGCTGGGGACCGGGGCCAGTCCCCACCTGCAGGGGCAGGGGACAACAACCTTCCAGCCCTGGCTGCCGTTATCTGCGAAACAGGAGAGCTAAGAGCACCAGTTGGCAGTTGATGCAGGAGTCTCACTCTGCAGGAGCACTGAGAGCCTGAGATCAGGCAAGAACTCCATGACTCCACACTGTGAGCTGATGTTACCACGACTGATGCCAATGATGTTGAGGGGTCTGACGGCCCACGTCAGGGGCAGCCACGGGGCCCATTCCCTGGACGTGACAAGGGGGCCGCGTCCGGGGCACTGTCCTGGGTGAGGCGTGTGGACCCCACAGGAGCACAGCCCCACACTACAGTGACTGGGAGCTGGAGATGCGTGGAGGAGGGGGATGCTCTCCGTGACCCCGACATGAATGAACTCCCCTTCTCTGCAGGGTTCCTGCCACGTGGGGGCCACACTGCCCTAGACAGAGTGTCTCCACCCAGGGAGCTTAACCCAACAGGATATTAGAGGGCCTGATAAACCAAGGCCTGCCCTTCCTCTGCCTGGCTTCCTGATCCCTACAGCTGACCCTGGTGCTCTGCTTCCCAGAGGCACTGGCTTTCCTTACAGAGAAGAGGAATTTGGCCCTGAACCATCAGGGACAGAAACACAGCTGTACGCCCACCCAGGGGGCGGGTGAAAAAGTCCAGGAGAGCATGATGGCAACATGACAGTGCTCAACAACTCCGCCATCAAGGCGCAGAAGCACAAGAAACAGGACTGGCTGATGTCTTCTTAAACCACACCCAACACTTGCCTCTTACTCCTGCAGCAGGTGAACACCGCAGCTCCCAGGCGCGAGCAGCCTGAGCACCTGCTAGTCTGCAAGGGATGCTGTGCATTCCAGAGCACCACGATGGGGTTCACCAAAGATCCTAGGAAAAACTCCTCGCTCACCTGATGTCTGGCTCTTTCCACAAGCATGTCAGACCATTTCATTCAATAACGTGGGATTTTCTTCCTACTAATTACATACGCACTTCTTTGCCTCCTGACACATTATTTTATCAGCCTCCCTACCTCAGGGTGCATGTGGGTGATGCGTACGTTCATGTCAACAGGCAAACTGACGTCATAAGAATAGGTCTGGAAGGAGGAACTCTAAATAGTTAATTAAATGGTAAATAACAGGTACCTGGGATTTAGTAGGGCTTCCAATATTTACTCTATACATCTTTCTATTGAGTGAAACATGTTATTCTGCAATTGGAAAAAAAAAAAAGAGCAAGACATCATGACAGCAGTTTGTTACCACAAAAGTGAAAACACTTTCCATGGTAAATACCATCCTTTCATTCCGACAGCAGACAATTTCACGATGAGAAAATACTACCTATAGCCCGAGACTCGCCTTCTCTTCTCCCATGTTGTATACTGGAGTAAATTAAGATTCTTTTTATTTCTTAAATTCCATTGTCTCAACACTCAGGTAATGACTGAAAACTCTAGTTCCTGTCCTGGCTACCCATGTATGTTTTCATTTTGGCTAGCATCATGTCGAAGACTCATCTCACATGGGACTGTGGTCCACTTAAACCTTCCAACGGGCTCCAGTTGAGGTCAAGTCTTGATGTCTTGAGATAGCCTTTCCCCTGCCCATCTAGAAATTCTCCCCAAACCAGGTTTCCATATGGCATGCCTCCTCTTCAAAAACCACAATGGAAGTGGCAAACATACTAGCTTGGGACTAAGAACCCTGCCTAATTTAGCTAAACTCCTGGCCCACTTGTCATGCACATCAACAATGAGAAGCTTAATTTCCAGGTCTCAGAGAAGCAGATCACTTTCCGACTCGAAACCTCCACTTACACTATTTTCTGCCTGGAACGGGCTGCCCTCACATTCACCCATCCGCGTCTGGTACATTCTTCTCAATCTCCTTCAAGTTCATGACCTCCACCAGAAAGCTGTCACAGCTTTCCTCTGTACCCCTTCAGTGATTCTTGCCCGAATTTCTCTTTTTGATGTGTAAATGTACGAGGCTATAGATTTCCACTTAAACCTCATGGACATGCATGTCTCCTTTCGCCCAAATTGGATTATCCACTCCCTTTGGAAGGAGATCTTTCATTTGTGCCCCCCTTGGTGCCCGCTCAGTGCTATACGCGCTTGGAGATGAAATGAAGAAAGAGGCAAATTGTAAGCTGACACCAGAGAATGAATGTGTTTAGGCTGGATGGATGGCAAAAAGCATGCTTAAAAAAAAAAAACAAAAAACAAGCTGTCGATGCATCTGCTAATAGCTATGGGGGACAAGAAGTATAAGAAAAATAAATCAAGAATGCAGTAAAGAAGAAAAAAAAGGCAGGGGGACCAAAACCTACAAAAAATCATGCAAATCACGCAGGCAAGAAGAATGGACTTGGGTATCAAGGCAACCAGAACCTGCGCCAGGGTGAGCAGGACCCATTTCATGGCTGGTTTTCGTGTTTCAGTGAAGCTGGGAACAGGCAGGAAAGCGTGATTAACCTCCCAGGGTGGGGGGCTCACAGTGAGGAGGGATCCCTCCCGGGGATGGAAATGGTGTGTGTGTCAGCCAGCAGCCAGTCACTGTGCAAGGGGCTCCCACACTGCTGCGGGGTTGATGTCTTAGAGCAACGCCCTCTGACAGAAATGACAGTATGCCAGGTTCCCTGAGGACACAAGCCACAGGAGACGTGGACTCTCAGGAGGAGAGCCGGCACAGGGCCTGCCCTGCTCAGCCTCAGGGACCACACCTGCTCCACTCGGCCCCCACTCCTGAAGGGAGAAGTCTGCACACCACATCCACAACTGTCCTGGGCACAGAGGACCAGAGTTCCAGGGAGAGCTTCACCTTATGTGTTCTACTGTGCGTGTCAAAAGATAGTTTGCAGCCCTGAGCTGCTATACCTGTGAGTGTGCTCCTATTTGGAAATCCCGCAGATGGAATAAGCGAAATGAAGATGGGGCCCTCTGGAGTGGGGTGCGCCCTTACTCCTGTGTGTCTGGGGTGTTACATGAAGAGGAGGGCAGACACAGGGGAGAAGGGCCCAGGAAGACAGAAACCTGGGCCCGGCTTTCTTTGGTGCTCTGCACTCAGCCCACTGCTTTCCTTCTCCATCTTCCTCCCCTTCAGGTCCAGCACCATTTCTACTCGTGCTGGTATGGTCTCACCCTAGCTCCTCTCTGAATGCCCCTGTACCATCTCCTGCCCCGTCCTGAGCATGATGCTGCAGCCCACAATGACTTGAAGCTCCTCCGCCCAGCAGTATCTCAGGCTTTTCTTACACCCTGGGTGCGGGACACTGATTACGTGCTTCAACTTGGCGGGCCTGGGCTGGGGGACCTGATCAGCCCCTGGGGAGGGTGGTGGGCACGGGCGACAGCGCCCTCCGCAGCCCCCCGGGCCTGGGAAAGTGAGGCCGGAGGCAGGCCCCATTTCCTCACCCAAAATACCACTGTTAGGGGAGGCTTGCCGGAGGGAACCGCCTTTTCCCCACCCCCTTATCTTGCCCGGACACTCCCCGTTGCCAGTGCAACTCCCATTACCACCAGTGCGCATACATTGTTGCCAGACACCGTTACCGGAGCAACTCTCGCCCCTTTTCAATCAACCTCCGCGCCCTCTCAGAACCAATCCAAGCCTTTAACCTCTACAGCTACCCCGCCCTCTAAACGCCCGATATAAGCTTGTACTCTCCCCTAATAAAGCTCTCTCTCTCTCGGTTTCTTCACCCTAAAAAGAACCGTGTCCCGCCTGTTCCTTTCTCGCCGCCCTCCATACTTTGCACGCCACCCCGCCGGGGACCTGGCCAAGTCCCCCGCCTCGCCTTCGCCTCCGGGAAAGAGCCCCCGCCACCGGTACCCTCCGAGCAATCCTGGGAGCCTAAGGATTTAGCAACCGGCCGCCACCCCCCCCCCCAGACGAATCAACTGCGACCGCAACTGGCGCCCAACATGGGGCACCCTGGAATTAAAAGTCCTCTCCACGCAGCGGTCCAGTAAAACCACCCGCTCGCCCGGACGCCTCTCCAGCTCCCCTTCTCCTCGCCTGCAAAGTAAGGGCCGCCTCTCCCTCGCCGCCCCGCGGAGCCGCCTCTCCCTCGCCGCTCCACGTCCGGAGCCGCCTCTCCCACGCCGCTCCGCGCCCGGGCCGCTCTTCCTTTCCCGCGTTAACCTAACTCTTACCCCCGACTACCTTTCGTCTTCTCTTCCTATGTCCCCCCATTCCTCCTAACACTCTTCCTCCAGTAGCTTTCCCTCTTCCCCTCCATTACTTTGCTGTGGTCCTTTGTGTCTTTGTTTCTTTGTTTCGCGCGGTGTGCCTCTTTGCGACCGATCCCCCCAAACTGCTCTCGCTACTAGAGGCTCCTGCCTTCTATTCTCGCCGTCTCCTTCGGCCTCGCGACCACGGTTTACCTCATTTTCTTTACTCAATAATCAACCCCCCTTTTTCTTTTCTCACTCCGCTATGGGTAATCGTCTATCTGCACGCCAAGCACCCCAAGTTCGTGCTCTGGCTGGTCTCCTAGACACACATCGCTGTAAGGTATCTGTCCGGCAGCTGCAAGTATACTGGGACCTCCTGCTGCCCTTTAACCCATGGCTCACCACTTGCCATCTTTGGGACCCTGTTACTTATGATCGCCTTATTGATCGGGTCACCAACGCCATGGAACATGAGAGCAAGCGCTTCCCTCCCGGCTTGCTCCCCACCTTAATAACCGTCCGCTCCTGCCTTCAAGGCTCCCTCCCCCCTGATCGAGGCCCCATTAAATCCAAGGAGGCCCTATCAACCCAGTCAACAGATTCAGACAGCGATACTAATGTAGACCACGATTCGGACACAGAGTCCTTAGTCGAGCAGATTAACAACGCGCTCGAAGTGACTCCCAAAAAACAAAATAACACTGAGCCTCGCCAAGATGGCGAACTTCCTCCTCCTCCTTCTTCTTCCATCGAGGGGAGGAAGTGCTCCGGCGATGACGTCAGCCCTAAGCTGGGCCGGAAACCGCAAGCGCTTTACCCCGCCCTTTCACAGGGCGGAGCTAGTCCACCATCTTATGCCTTAGCCACTCCCACCGCGCCGCCGTCTTGCGACGCTTGGGGCCTCCCACTTCCGCCTCCCCCTTCGGCGAGCTCCCCCTCGGAGCCGCTACCGGCAGCTGCCGCCGCCCCTCCCACCCTGCCGGCAAATAACCCCTGGCTGCCTTCTACACCTCAAGGCAACCCTTGGGGCAACGCTCCCCCTACCCCCACTCCCGCGCCAAGCCCTCTGCAAGCGCGTCCTCCTTTCTCTCGTGCTTTTCGCTGCTTTCCTCTTAACCTTACCCCCACACCACAGAAACCGTATAACTGGTATCCCATTGACTCTGATACTATCAAGCAGCTTCGCAGGGCCGTCAAGGAGGACGGGTTAGGTAGCCCATACGCTTCCCAAATACTGCAGGATCTCGGCATGGACTTTTGCATCCCCCAAGACTGGGCCTCGCTTGCCCGTTCCATTCTTAACCCCGGCCAGTTTGTTGATTGGCGTGCTCACTTCCAGGCGGAAGCAGCTAAGCAAAGTGAGCAAGACGCAGCCACTGGAGTCTATCATCACCCCGAAGCCTATTTAGGCACGGGAGCGTTTATAAATCCGTCTGCTTATATTAATGTCCCTGCCACCTTCTGGACTATCCTCAGAGGCATCGCCTTACGCGCGTTTGCCAACTGCTCTGCCCGTCGACCTGACAACTTTACCAAGCTCCTCCAGGAGCCAAACGAACCTTTCGCCACCTTTGTCTCCAGAGTCGAAGAAACCTGCGCTCAAAAGCTCTCCAGCCGCACCTCAGCTCCAACCAGCCGCACCTCGAATACAAGCAGCACACCCGGAAGCCGCACCTCAGCTGCAAACAATGCATCGCCAACCCCACCACCCCGACCTCCTCTACCCCCCTCTCGCTACTCCTCTCGCTACTCTTCTCCCCTCCTCAGCCTTATTCAAGCAGCCTTCACCTCAGTGAATTCCTCCAACCCCAATCTTACCTCCTCTTGTTGGCTTTGCCTCTCCACTTCCTCCCCCCTGTATGAGCCAGTTGCCTCCAACCTCTCCTTTTCAGAAAACACAGAGGACAGCCCCTCGAAATGCAATTGGAATACCTCTGCCGTCCCCCTAACCTTTCATTCAGTCTCCTTTACAGGAAAGTGCGTCCGCCCTCGCTCAAGTAACTCTCCCAACCTCACAGCTTGCGCCGACTACTCATCTCCCAGCAGCTCTGCAAAATTTCTCATCCCTCATAACTCCTCCCAATGGCTCTGCTCCTCTACAGGGCTTACCCCCTGCCTTAACGTGCAAACCCTCAATACAACTAATGAAACTTGCCTCCTAATTGTCCTCATCCCTAGGGTCCTATACCATAGCGAGGAAGACTTCTTCCTCCGCCTGGAAACAACTGCAGCTTCTGCCCCACTGCAAAAGCGAGAGCCCATCACCGTCCTCACGATTGCCTCCCTCCTAGGTCTTGCAGGCGCTGGCACCGGAATCGCTGCATTAGCCAGTCAAGGCTCCGCCCTAACTCACCTCCGGGCGGCTGTTGACGAGGACATTCGTCACCTACAAGACGCTATTTCCCATCTTAAAAATTCTGTCAATTCCCTCTCTGAGGTAGTGCTCCAAAACCGCCGAGGTCTCGACCTTCTCCTCCTCAAAGAAGGAGGCCTTTGCGCCGCCCTAGGAGAAGAGTGCTGTGTATATGCCAATTCCACAGGTCTCGCCGAAGACAGCCTAAAAAAGGTCCGAGAGGGACTGGAACAACGCAAAAGAGACTGTGAAGCCACCAGCTATTGGTCCCACATCTTTACCCCCCTCCTCCCTTACCTCCTCCCTCTCCTCGGCCCCCTACTAATGATTATTCTAGCTCTCACCTTAGGACCCTGCATTATCCGCAGAATTGTCCAGCTTGTAAGGAAACAAACGGATGCTATTTTCTCCTCGTTCGTGCAAGTCCAGTACCAGCGACTCGCCACCTCTGACGCTCCCTACTCCGAGATGACAACCAACCCTCCGCGACCTCACCGCCACCGGTCAACCCGCCGACCGCGAGGCCCTTCTCGATCGTCTGAACATCGCACCAACCTCGAACTCCAGCTTCTCTGAACCTCCAACTTTAAACCCCCCACCCTCGTCCATCCCGCAAGCAGCAAGGCCCCTGTCGAGCGCCCGGGCGCCACACCAACGCCGAGCTCCAGCCTCGCTGAGCCACCGTCAACCCCTTTTTCCCCTCCCCGGCCTCCCCCTTCCCTCATCCCTTAGCGGGCCTCTCCGGTAAGCTTCTTCCTTTAATTAGAAAAGAAGGGGGAAATGCGGGACACTGATTACGTGCTTCAACTTGGCGGGCCTGGGCTGGGGGACCTGATCAGCCCCTGGGGAGGGTGGTGGGCACGGGCGACAGCGCCCTCCGCAGCCCCCCGGGCCTGGGAAAGTGAGGCCGGAGGCAGGCCCCATTTCCTCACCCAAAATACCACTGTTAGGGGAGGCTTGCCGGAGGGAACCGCCTTTTCCCCACCCCCTTATCTTGCCCGGACACTCCCCGTTGCCAGTGCAACTCCCATCACCACCAGTGCGCATACATTGTTGCCAGACACCGTTACCGGAGCAACTCTCGCCCCTTTTCAATCAACCTCCGCGCCCTCTCAGAACCAATCCAAGCCTTTAACCTCTACAGCTACCCCGCCCTCTAAACGCCCGATATAAGCTTGTACTCTCCCCTAATAAAGCTCTCTCTCTCTCTTGGTTTCTTCACCCTAAAAAGAACCGTGTCCCGCCTGTTCCTTTCTCGCCGCCCTCCATACTTTGCACGCCACCCCGCCGGGGACCTGGCCAAGTCCCCCGCCTCGCCTTCGCCTCCGGGAAAGAGCCCCCGCCGCCGGTACCCTCCGAGCAATCCTGGGAGCCTAAGGATTTAGCAACCGGCCGCCACCCCCCCCCCCCCAGACGAATCAACTGCGACCGCACCTGGGGTCTTCTGTGAGTGTCACTTGCTTCCCTAAGAAAGCAGAGCTAAGAATATGCGTGGTGTGTGAAAATGAGTGCGTGTTTTCAAAAACAGACTTTGATATTATTGATAAGTACCTGCCACTGTGAAGCTGGCACAGGCCAAATAAGTGCATGTAAAAAATTCTTATGGTTACAAACACATTTTTAGGATAAAAGAGGAAATGTAAATAGCTGCTGTAACCCTGTCACCCGAAGGAGGACCAGGGATCTCAGAGGAGGCACAGCGGCTGACACCTGGCACATTGTTGAGGATACAACTCTCTCTGTGCAGGGAGCTGACCTCTCTCGCTTCATTGTTTCACAACTGGCACCCTAATTAATCCAACCCCCTCACTGAAGAGCCAGAGGAGGCCGCAGCATTGCCTAAATCGCAGGGACACTTCCTAAAACAGATCCATTAGCATTCCAATCAAACTACCAGGTGAGCCATGCAAACCACCACATTTTCTTGGAATTGGAATGGAACAAGCCTCAAATACATCATGGAATACAAGAGAAAACATTCCAGAAGGAAAATGACTTGAAAGGCATGGGTAGAAAAGAAACACGAGGGAAGAAGAAGGACATGGGACAAGGTACATTCTGGGTGACTTGCATGCCAGCTCATTAAAGAGCAGCTGGGTCGAGTATTAGCTGTTTGGATGTGCTCCGTACAGGACTAGTCAGGGCCACCTGTGCATGCAGCCGGGGAAGCACAAGGTGTAGAGCTGCCTTCATGTGTTCCTGCCCACGCCGGAGGTCTGTGCACACTCCTGTTTGCAGCCAATGCAGAGAACGATCACAGGAGGCATCTACATGTGTGCCTGCCTGCAGGTGGGGTTTCTGTGTGCACATGCATGTGTATGTGCGTACCTGCATGTATGTGTGCCTATGCCTACATGGGTACCTGCGTGCATGTCTGTGTACGTGTGCCTGCAAGCACTGTATACATGTGAATGTGCCTGCATGCACGTGTGTGCCTGCCTGCAGGTGGGGTTTCTGTGTGCACATGCACGTGTATGTGCGTGCCTGCATGTATGTGTGCCTATGCCTACATGGGTACCTGCGTGCATGTCTGTGTACGTGTGCCTGCAAGCACTGTATACATGTGCATGTGCCTGCATGCACGTGTGTGGCTGAGTGCCTGTGTGTGTACATGCACGTATATGTGCATGCCTGCATGCATGTGTGCCTATGCCTACATGGGTACCTGCGTGCATGTCTGTGTACGTGTGCCTGCAAGCACTGTATACATGTGCATGTGCCTGCATGCACGTGTGTGGCTGAGTGCCTGTGTGTGTACATGCACGTATATGTGCATGCCTGCATGCATGTGTGCCTATGCCTACATGGGTACCTGCGTGCATGTCTGTGTACGTGTGCCTGCAAGCACTGTATACATGTGCATGTGCTTGCATGCACGTGTGTGCCTGCCTGCAGGTGGGGTTTCTGTGTGCACATGCATGTGTATGTGCGTGCCTGCATGTATGTGTGCCTATGCCTACATGGGTACCTGCGTGCATGTCTGTGTACGTGTGCCTGCAAGCACTGTATACATGTGCATGTTCCTGCATGCAGGTGGGGTTTCTGTGTGCACATGCACGTGTATGTGCATGCCTGCATGTATGTGTGCCTATGCCTACATGGGTACCTGCGTGCATGTCTGTGTATGTGTGCCTATGCCTACATGGGTACCTGCATGCATGTCTGTGTACGTGTGCCTGCAAGCACTGTATACATGTGCTTGCATGCACGTGTGTGCCTGAGTGCAGGTGGGGTTTCTGTGTGCACATGCACGTGTATGTGCATGCCTGCATATATGTGTGCCTATGCCTACATGGGTAACTGCGTGCATGTCTGTGTACGTGTGCCTGCAAGCACTGTATACATGTGCATGTGCCTGCATGCACGTGTGTGCCTGAGTGCCTGTGTGTGTACACGCATGCACAAGTGTGTGTGTGTGATCTACCCAGGAACAGCCCACATGGTTTCTACATGACACAGATACTGCAATTAGCAGGGCCCTTGACAGGAATGTTTTTGTTCATCTGTTTTGTTTATCTGTGGATATACAGTATAAACAGAAATAACAACACACCTTTTAAAAGTGGATACAATTCATATTAATTCAATTTCAAATCCAAAATTATTCATTTCTTCCTGTGCACTGGAAACTTGAAAGATAGAGTATTCACCCCATGGTCCTTGAAGAATCTTAATGTAGCACTCCACTTTCAAGTACCTTTTGGCCCTGTAATCTAGAACATTCTTGACTTTCTCCCTCCTAGCAAGAAACAGCAGGCAATGCTGTCCTGATCGGGAGCAAAGTAATCTTTCCTTTCAAAGGAAAACTGAAAACAAGTGAAGAATGGGGTAAAGGGCATCCAGACACATTAAAAATGAATCATGCCTTTACATTTTAAATAGTTATGCTTCTTTGAGTAGAATTAGCTTCTTGTTATCATCTATGTATTATAGTTTTCCTAATTGCTGAAAAGTTAATCCTATATCTAATGTTGAAAAAACAAAGGCAATGCCACCTACTAAAGTTAAATTTTGAAACAATCCTGGCATTAACATAATCTTTACATAATATCGATACAAACAAAACTCATGTTTTTGGACCTTAGAGACCAGTGAAAATAATTTATAATATTTTATGAGGCCCTTGAAGAATCAGTTGAACCAAAACATACACCAATATCCACTACACTCTCTGGGCAGCACCTTAAGCCTTAAACAGGAAAATTTTCTGCCAAATTAACAGAAGGGACGGAAGCAAACCAAGCATGTCTACACTTACATTTTAAAAATGATTTAAGCAAACTTGCTAACATTCACAAATGTCACCCCCAACCAGAGAGAAGACAGCACCTGGCAGCAGGGCCGCCGTGGGGAAGAGCTGTTTCAACTTCGTTTGGCTTTCTTCCACCAGTTCCTCTTTGGTCACTGGAAGCTGCAAGACTTCGATGATCACCTGTGCCGCTTCTAACGCCGTCTTCCCCATCACAAGGGATTTTACATCCCAGGTGTACTGCTTGTCATAGCGACCACATATTTCTTGGAACACCACTGAATAGAGCCGTTCGGTATCTGCAGAGATACAAAGGAAACAAAAAGCGCTTTTTTTAGGGGCATCCTGCATTAACACTAAGTCTACATCCCACAGGTACAAATATACACAGTATAAATTACATTCAGAGAAAGCTTTCAAGTGGACCTAAGTAAAAATGTCTGCAGGTCACTCTTGCTGAGCTACACCCTGGGCCGCCTCCTCTCAGTGTGCCGAGGCCTCACTGGTGACAACTGGAAGATTATCTGTATGTCAGCATGCACAAGCACTACACATGGAACTGAAACATGAACTGGGGATCACAAGCACCATCAGATGTCACGTGGCATCCCTACCTAATGCACCCAAGGGTGCCTGAAGGAAGCACCCCAGGGCTCTGTGCTCCTGTGTGCCCCAACTCCCATTAGAGCACTTCCGCTGCCCTCCAGACTCCTCCCAACCATATGAGTGCCCAGACCAGGAACGCCAGGTGGAACTTCCATGGGGGAGCGGAACACTACGTGTGGGCGTGTGAAAGCAGGCCCAGACACAAAGCCCTGCTTTGGGCTGGCAAGGAGCGAAACCTCAGGTGATTTTCTCAACCTCTGCATACCTCCTTCTCTGCCTGTTAGCACGAGGTGAGTGGTAATACTCGTGTATTTATATCAATGTAAAGAGCAATAAACAAGTACATAAATATTAGTATATACTATATGTGCATGCATGCATTTGTGTGTATTTCTACTTAATATATAATTACCAATAGTATTAGTGATAACACTAATAGTACTACTAATAACCCCCACTATTAACCCCAGTTCTGGTGGTGCTACCACTAGTAGAACTTCGGAGAGTGCTCCCACAGCACGATGCTATCCTGAGGATGGAACGCGTGTGTGCAGGAGATGCTCTGAGGTCAGCATCCAACTCGCAGTGTGTGCGTGTGTGCTCACTAACGCTGTCCTCGGCAGCATCAACTTCCTCGTCGATTCACTGCAAAACCAACCAAGAGCCCTGCTGGAAGGCGTTTTCTGAGAGGGAACGGATGGGTGCCCACCCACACGACTCCACAGCCAGGTGAGCCGCACGGCGCTCAGTCTCTGGGCAGCAGTTACCGCCAAGCACCCCACTGAGAGCAGCAGGCCTGGGTCCTGGGACCCATGGGGTCCCTGTCTTCCTGCTTGCTGCACACCTAACAGAGGTCATCCGCGTGCCCAAGAGGCGAATGGCTGTCCACACATACTTAGAAAAGGAGACACAAAGACTTGCTTAGAAATGTTCAAATTAAAATGCCATTCTAATTGGAACCCTGGTCCAATTTTAGTATTAAAGCCTTCATTTGTGTTTTGAAGCTCTTAGCAGTGTACACTCTATGCTGAATTTGTACTGTTTGACCCACGAATGGGTGCTGAAGAGAGCTGAAAGATTCAATTGCTTTTAACTGTTTTCTCCCCCATGAGATGGAAAAATAAAATAATAATGCCTCAATACCACTTTCTTTTCCAAAAAAGACAGTATTTGGGAAACTCTAGTACAAACTGAGGAAAGTAAACGTGGACACAGAGAGAAAGGAGAGGCTGTGTGTGTACAAGAAGGAATCTATGAATCAACAGACACAGGAAATGATGCCGTGGCCCCACCTCTGCTGGGGTCTCCGATACCCACTTCCTTCCTGTGGGATGGCTCTCGTGGGCACGTGGGATATGGTACATGGCAGAGGTAGGCCCCTCACCCTCCCTGGGGAAAGCTGGGAATGGGTGCAGGACAGACTCCACGGCATGGCCACGGGGTTCTCTCCAAGCACTGTGAACTATTGCCGTTCCTCCACCACCTCCTCCCAGCCACAGGCCCTCCCAGACCCCTCTCTGTGCCCCTCCTGAGCAAACCACCCCACAGAGGCCTTTAAAGTTCAAGTTCATCTTTAGCACTTTCACTATTTTCATTCCAGTTTTTCCATCTCATGCTGCAATTCACTGAGATGCTGTAAAACACACAAATCTCAGATTCTACAACCTTCTGGATATAGGGGACGGCTAAAGCAGGACTCTGCACTGGGGACTTGTTCTCATTTGCTAAAGCTGCTACTATGCATAAATACCAGAAATGGATTGGCTTTTTATTATAAAGGGGATTTATTAGATTATAAGTTTACAGTTCTAAGGCCATAAAAGTATCCAAACTAAGGCATCAACAAGAGGATACCTTCACTGAAGTAAGGCTGATGGCATCCAGAACACCTCTGTCAGCTGGGAAGGCACATGGCTGGTGTCTATTGATCCTTAGCTCCCGGGTTCTGGTTTCAAAATGGCTTTCTCCAAACTGTTTCTGGGCTTCTGTCTCTCTTAGCTTCTCTCTCAGCCTCTGTGCATCCTTGCCTGTTTTCCCAGGGCATTTCTCTCTAAGCATCTGGGGGTCCTCCTCTCCAGGGCAAACTCTGGGCTTCATCTCTTAGCTTAGCATCTCCAAACATCCTTCTGTCTGCATCTCCCAGCGTCTCCAAGCATCTGGGTCTGTGTCAGCCTTTAGCTTCTCCCAGAGGCAAACTCTGGATTACATATCTCAGCCTCTCTCCAAAATGTCTCTCTCAGCTTCTCTGAGCTCCTTTCCTCCATCAGCTCTCTTAAAGGACTCCAGTGATCTAATTAAGATCCACCTGGAATGGTCAAATGGGTGGGGTCACATCTCCATGGAAATAATTTAATCAAAGGCCCCACCCACAGTTGGATTGAGTCACATCTCCATGGAAACATTCAATCAAAAGGTTCCACCCAACAAGATTTGGATTAAAGTTCATGGCTCTTCTGGGGTCCATAACAGCTTCAAACTAGCATAGGACTTAATGCTAGTTTTGTTTTGCGTTTGGACAAAAGGCACCGGAACTTTAGGAACAGTCTTTCTGGAGCCTTTGTAGAAGAAGCTATTGTTTGGATAATAACCTGATTATAAACCACCATGCACTCACTCTCTGTAAAGAAGTTAAATCATAGAGCAAAGGGCTGCTTTACTGTTCTCCACGGTGGCAGAATAGTGGGAAAGCTTCTCTAATGGAGGGTCACTGGTAGGAGTGCTTTTCTTTTCCTCCTTGTCAGGGGAAGAAAGAGTGAGGGCTCTCAGGGCAAGGAGAAGGGCAGACTGGCAGTGAGAAGGAACACTGTACTTTCTTAACTTGAACATTTTTCTCCCAACAGCTAGGAGAGGAACATTAACAAAAAACACTGCAGGCTTCTGTCCTGTTTGGAAATTCTGTGGGGCTGAAAAGCGAGGCAGGTGTGGCAGGAGAAGGAGCAGAGGTTGGAGAGAACCTAGGGAAGCACCTTCAGGACACCTGCTAAAACATGTGTGCAAGGAAGGAGACAGGAATTACAAAAACAGGAATGCCAAAGGCAGAAAAATAGCTATATCCTATTTTAACATGCTTTAAATAGTATTTATTCAAAGCTTAAAATGTCATAGAGCATTTAATTTAAAAGATACAGAAATGTAGGATTATAAATCTGTAGGGGACTATGCAGGCAGCCACTTTTCTTAACAATTTCGATAATATCACCTTAAATCCTCCCAGGAATACGGAAGGATCTAAACAAGTAATTAAACTCACATCAAATGATAACTCTACCAGCTGATGACAGCATGTCTAAATTAAAGAGACAGGTTTTTGAAATGAAGAAATTCTCCAGAATCTAAAGCCTAGAGCATTAAGCAGCTGTACTGAACCATCAAATGCATATTCTCACTTGCTAATGAGGTGAGGTTTAAGCTTCTCAACTTGCTTCCAGGTTGTTTTTAACAGGAAACTCAACATTGTTTTTTACTTCAACATTGTTTTAATAAGCAATAGCCATATAAACAACGAGAACCCCTTCCGTCACAGGCGAGTTAGAAAAAAATCCCATATGCGGCTCATCTGAGCAGTGGCAGGGGCAGCCTCAGCAGCTAAAGCAGGCAGGGCATCAAGGACAGCAGCACATCAGATGGGAACAGGGCAACCCAGGCCCAGGGCAGAGGAGGGTGCTGGGAAGGCTGGAATCTTCATTAGGGGCATCATGCTGAGTCCCCAGTAGGGAAAACGAACGCATTACAGTTTAAGCTAATTAGAATATTCTAGAAGGAACCCTTGTACCTGGAGACCACTTTTTAGCTACATGATCTGGACAAAATTCTTAAACTGTCAGCTGTGCAGTTTCTGCAGGTCAAAGGTGGTGAAAACCTGCTGGGCAGGGTGGTGAGGTGCATGTGAGCTCTCTGGGAGGTTCCAGGCAGGGAGCAGCCAAGCAGCTATACTGCCCAAGACTGAGCCCCTGCTCTGCTGAGATGGAGCTGCACCATCTCGGGAATCTGCCTCCCCCAACTCCTGCCAGTCTGGTGTCGTCATCTGTAAAATGAGGACACTACTAATGCCCACCTTCAAGACTACCGTGCCAGTGATGTGAAGTAATAGACAGAGCTGGAAGCACCTGGCCAACCGCATTGCAATGTGGAAACTTCAAACATCTCATCAGTAGGAGCAACTGCCCTGCAGCTACAAAGGCACTGCAGCTGCTTGAGCCGCTCCAGCCCCACAGCTGCTCCAGCCCTGCAGCTACTCCAGCCCTACAGCTGCTCCAGTCCTACAGTTCCTCTAGTGAATGCTCTCAGTAACTATTTGTGAGTTGAGGGAATTACAAGATCTGCTTTGTCTTTGTACACCAATGCTCCAATAGCAACAGAGAATTGTTTAAGCTGAGAAATTAAAATACTTGGTACCAAATATTTTACTTAGGAAAAAAAAAAAAGAAACCAAAAACCACAACAATAAAAGAACCCATTAGCTTTTGAAATTCATAGAAGCATCATAATTGCCAGACACATGTGACCACATAAACACAGACTGACTGACAGGAACATGATCCCCCGTCCACAATTCCGTAATCCAAAAACTTTCTGAAATTGAAGGTTTTCCTTTAGAGGCAAAAACTGGACTGAACTGGCCTGAGGTGGTCTTAAAAAGTCATATTTATCACACTTAGTGTGAATATTTTTATACTTCCCTAGAGAAACACCAGTGGGTTTGATCACAGATGCTGCCCTAGAATCCACTGAGTCATACAGATCCCATGCATTCAAATACCTTTTAAAAATCTAAATCTCTCCTGCTCCTTTGGATAAGGGATTGTACAATCAAGGGGTTTATTCTTGCTTGTTCATTAGATCTTGTATATCTTTGCACATCTTAAATAAGTCAACTTGATGTTTTTTTCAAAATTTATTTTAATTTGAGCATAGTTTTATTTGTATTAATCTATTATTTCTAGTTACAAAAAAAAAAAAAAAAAAGGAAGACCTAAAGCTATAGCTTTTTGTGTTACAGATAGATAAGTTCCTGAAAGACACAAAATTAACTTCTGCAAGAAAGAACCCACGATGGGCTAAAATCAAATTGTCACCATCAGGCATTTATGAAGACATGACAGTAATAAAGTTGTGGAAAATTTTGTGCTTTCTCTCATACAGAAATGAAGCAGTATTTTTGATATAGGTGAAAAATAGGTACTTTAAATGTGAAGTTGCTTTAGTAAAAGACCAGTTACAGTACACGGTGCTAACAATGGTTTGGTTATTTTTTCTTTGGTTCATAGTAGGTAACTGAAAATTATTTGAATAGATCTAAGAAATAAATTCACTAATTTTTATTCACCTGAAATGTCCTACCCACTTGTTTCCATAACACAATGGTTCCCAAAGTGTGGACCCTGTGCCAGCAGCAAGAGAATCACTGGTTGGAAATGCAAATTCTTGGGCCGACCCCAGAACTACAGAATCGGAAGTATGGAGGAAGTATGGCCACTGGGAAAAATACAGATACTAAAGTTACTTCCGATGAGGCCTGAGGAGGAAATGAGGAATGTGCTATTGGAAACTGGAGGGAAGGTGATCCTCACTATAAAGTGGCAGAGAACTTGGCAAAACTGTTCTGATGTCTGAAGGAAGGCAGAACTTGCAAGCAATGAATCTGGATATTTAAGCTGAGGAGATTCTCACCTAAGTGTGGAAGGTGCAGCCTGTCTTCCTGCAACTTATAGTGAAATGAGAGAGAAAACGGATGAACTCAGAGAGAAAAGAGATAAAGACACCAGCAGGTGAGGAGTTGGAAAATTCTCAGCCTATCCTGATAGCGGGCTCTGAGACTAAGGCCAGAAGCAGCTATATCGCGGACCTCCCTGAGCTTTCGGGAGGCGAGCCCCAAGGAACAGGGCTCCCCGTGCGGGTTTCAGCCTTTTGCTAATGTAGGCGTGGCTGCACGTGGATCCAGTTCAGCCATTTCAATGGAAGCCAGGATTGGAGATGCAGCTATGCAGGAAGGATCTGTGGAAAGTTCTACTGTCTGATGGTTTGGACTCACTTGAACTGCATTCAAAGACAGCTAGGATTTTGCAAAATTTGTGTGAGCAGAGCTACTGCCAGCGTGGATTGAAAGGAACACAGAAGGGAAGAAGTGAAGAAAGAATGATTTCAAGGACAGGACCAGGGAAGCCAAGGTCTGGATGGAAGAGATCTCCTCAGGCCAAGAGAGGCGGTGCACCTGTGTGTCTGGAAAGTGCAGGTTCAGCCCCGTGCTTGGAGGGGGTGGGACTTACCCCGTTGTTCAGGAAGAGTGCTGTCACCTCAGTGCTCGGAGAGGGCACAGCCTTCGCCCCACTGTTTGGGGAGAGCATGGCTGCTGCACAAGCACTTGGGAGGGGTGGGACCGCCACTCCATCTGACCCGGAGGACAGATGACCCTTGAGATCTAACAGTGTTTGCCCTGCTGGGTTTCTGGGACCTGTGATCTCTGTTTTACTTTCAATTTTTCCATTCTGGAATGGGAACAACTATCCTATGTCTGTCCCTCCATTGCAGGCTGGAAGCAGATAACTTATTTTCTAGGTTTCACAGGTCCATCAGACAGAGGAACTATGCCCCAGGATGGACCATACCCTCAACTGATTTTGATAAAACTTTGTAATTATTATTCTAAAATGGCTTCAGGCTTTCGGGATGTTGTGATGGAATGAATGTGTTTTGCATGTAGGGAGAACATGTCACTTTGGGGTCCAGAGGGCATACTGTTGGGGATCGAATCTCATCTCCCACAAAAGGTGTGTTCAGGTCCCAAGGCCTGGTTCTGCAGGCGTGAGCCCATTTGTAAATAGGACTTTGGAAGATGTTACTAGTTAAGGAGTGCCCAAACTTAATGAAGGTGGGCCTTAATCCAACATAGCTGAAATCCTTAGAAGCAAAGGAAACGACACAGAAAGAGAAAGCCATGGGGAGCAGCCAGATGCAGGACGCCAACAGAAGATGGAAGAGGGAGAAAATGCCACCATGTGCCTTGCCATGTGACTGAAAAGCCAAGGACCAAGGATCATTGGCAGCCAGCCCCAGTCTTTGGGGGAGAAAGCGATACCTAGCTGATGCTTTGATTTTGGACTTCTCTTGGCCTCAAAACCGTGAACCAATAAATTCCTGTTGTGAAGCCAACCCATTGCTCGGTACTTGTTTTAGCAGCCAAGAAACTAAAACAGATGGCAAAAAAGCTTACGCACAACATTGCTGAGAACACGGCAAAGGCAACCCTCTTTAGAAAAGACATGCTGATAAGCATGGGTTACTTTTTAGGAAACATTTATCTTAGAATAAAATATGAGGACAACTTAATTGGTCACCCTGTGAGAATTAGATTAAGTTTAGCTTTCACACAGGGTGGGGGCAGCTCAGGGGAATGGCAGAGGGTCAAGAAGCCAAGCTATAACCAGTGGCCGGTCCTCCTGTTTATCCGCCCACTGTCTTTGCAAGGTGGAGACTGGAGGAGGGGATAAATGTTCCTTAAACAGCTTCATAAATTGTTACCAAACTAGCTCAGACTGGCTCTGCAGTTCAAGAACAAAGGAAAGAGGGGTGGAGACTTATTTCAAATGTTCCAAGTTTGCACAGGAGACTTTTTTTTCAAATGTTTCCAATTTGGGCGGGCTGCATGTTTCAAATTTGCGCGGGCTAGTTAGGCTTGTCGAATAGAATGTAACCTCTAAAGTATCCAGCCAATGGAGAAACAGGGGAGGGACTTGTGGTTAGGCTTAGGGAATAAATACTGCTGAGTCTATTGTTCTGTGTGCCAACCCCCCACATTTTGGTTAGGCGCCCGTTCTTGCAAGATTGTGAATAAATTCTTTTCTTCTCCACAATCGGGTGAGCGTTTATTCCTTTTAGGAATAGTGCTTGTTTCTCACAACCCTGTATTTAAAGGTTTAGTCAATCAGCTCATCTTCCTCTTAAACAGAAATTAAGAGAAAAAAAAAAAAAGAACACTTTCTAGTACTGTGATCATAAAATATGAAATATTTGTCCTTGTAACCTTGTATGACAATAACTATTGCAGTATTGACATATTTCCTAGATATATGTTCTAGCATAGAGGTGTCTTTCTCCTCTAGTGAAAGCATTTCCAGCTTCATAACAGGTATTGTCAGAATATAGGTCTTTTTTCAAAAATTAACTACTTGGGTAGCAGCATGGCTATTCTGAAAATTGAGCTTTGACGTATGTGATCCAGGAAACACAGTGTTCCCCAGGAGAGGCCACGAGCTGTGGGCACAGCAATGGCCAGGCCTGGTATCCAGACCACTGCAGGCCTTTCTTGACCTCCTTATGGCAGCCAAACGTGCTTTGTGATTCTCCAAACCTTAGTGGCAAGAAGTATTTCCTAAGGCCACTGAGAGCAGCAGCTGTTAAATGCTGTTCTTTACACTCCTGGCCCACGGCTCAGAGCCCAGATCCTACAGGCAGGGCTGGTGAGGACCCCATGTGGCCCAGCAGCAGTGAGCAAAGCGTCTTCCTACACATAAGAGCACACCTGTGAAAAGCACCCCGGTTTGAATGATAGATTGTACGGCCCCCCTAGTGTTGGGTGTAGTAGGAGGGCACTGTGAAATCCAGAGGAAGACAGAAGGAGGTGCACAAAGAGACCAGATTCTGGCAGGGGGTTGCAGGGAGAGGCAAAGAGGCACTGCAACTACAAACACCTAAGCTACAAAGTTACCTAAAAGATTACAAAAGTAACCTCTGGGGAAATAAAGCAAGACCCACTGCTCCACAGCTGAACACACAGAGGCTTTGTCCAGAGCTTGCTGTATCAAGGGCGATGCCTACCCCTTTCCTTTGGCAGGGACTCAGAGGCTTTGGCAGCAACAACAGGAAAACTGCAGGGAAACCCAGACTGGAAGCGGTTGTCATGGGGGCCAGGCATGGGCTAACTGGAGGTGGGCTTTGCTTGGGGAGCAATTCGGTTTTCTCTGGCTGGTCCCAAGATGGAAGCAGCGGCCCTTGGCCAGGTCCTCAGCATTCAGGGCCGACCACTGCAGAGCTGGCCTGGTGAATGGTGCATGTGTGGGAGAGGAGACGGCTGCCCAAGCGCCACACCAGGCCCCTGCCTCCAGGAATGCATGGTGCCCAAGTGAAGAGCTGCTGGGTGAGCTACAGAGGGCTGAGGGTGGGGCTGGCATGCCCGAGACATCCGAGTCCCATTCTGGGAGATATCGCTGAGCTGGACACAGACCCAGGCCAGGGGCTGGACACACAGGTCCCACATAGGCACTCTCAGCCGGAAGCCACAACTCCTCGGCAACCCACGATCATACACATAAGGGTGTTTCCAGCGAGGCAGTGGGCTGCGGTCTAGCCCCCAGGCCCCCCAACACACACACACACACACACACTTTGTCTCCTTCACCTCAGTCATTCAACTCAGAGATTCTCTGTTCCTGAGCCATCAGTGTGGTTTGTGGTACACTTCAGAACTACACGGCAACAAGGCTGGGTACAAACAAAAATGCAAGTGTATAACCGGACAAGGAGACCAAAAGTAAAACTGGAGCTTGTAAAAATCCAGTACCATCTGTCTGCCTCCACAAATACATGCCATCTTCCTCTCTGTGAGGCTTTCCATCCACTGAAAAGAGTGCCAGTCTAATGACAATGATGACAATAAACCTAGCTGGCTCAACATTTGTCTCTGTTGCATGTTTTGAAGCAGTATAATACTCTCCCAGCTCATCACTGCTACCGTGCATTATTTCACTTACATTTTGGATGTTTTAAACAGATTTTTTAACAGTATAGACTGGAATACAAACCACCCTAAAATTTACTTTTGTTCTATAAGAAAATTCAGTCCAAGTTCCAAATGACTGAGCACAGAGGTCCTTCTGAAGCAAATATATTTATAAACTGGAAACATCCTATATTACAAAAGTAAATAACATATAGTATTGCTTAAAATCACAGGAGAATGATCTTAGGGCAAATGTTGATCTTGGGTACACAGAAATGATACATCATTTGAATGCAATAATCCAATTCAACAAGTATTTTATTAGGTTCCTACTATGTGGTAGACACTGCGAAAAACGTGATAATTGAGACAGAAACAGTCCTTGTTAAGTTAAATAAATCAGTGATTGGAGAGGAAAAGTTTAATATTAGCTGAAAAAGATAAATAAGGGAATAGACAGCCAAATACTGGCAAAGGTAAAGGAAACCCTCCAAAAGAACGACTAAAAAGTGCCATGATTTAGATCCCAACTTTTCTCAGCTGAAGACCTGCCAATATCTCGCCCTCAGCTACCTGCAATGAGGTACTATCCAAGAAATTTACTCAGACCTGCCAACAGAAGTCACAAGAAAGTGGCATTAGAAGCCAAACACAGATTCCCAGCAGTCTGTGGGAGCAAGAGGAAACAAAGTGGTGAGAAAATCAAATGAAGGGACGCGCGAGGATGTACTCCACAAGTACTGCCAGCCCCTGGTGCACCGAGAGCAGAGAACTGCAGGTTCAGACCCACTAACATTCTGGTGTGTTCTTTACACAAGAAAGAGGCCTTTGGGGTACTCTGCTGGGGCTGTTTAACCTTTACAAGGGAGCTCACGTGTAATAGACAGTGCTTCCGAGTTCTTAGGGGTTTGAAAGACTGAAATGAATAGTTAACAAGCACAAAATTATGAGTCTCAGTAATATGTGCTTCAAATTAGAAGCTCACCATAGGGCTTAGAGAAAAGAACTCAAGTATTTGATATACCACTTCATGTGGCAGTACGCTATCATTTGTGAATTATAAAGAAATAATAAAAACAATTGCTTAAAATTAAGATGAGTAATGATAATTTAACCGAACAATCATTTGCAAATTAAAACTTTTGATTAGCATTTAGCATAATTCAAAGGGATTATTAATTACTTTCACTTAATAGGTGAAAGCATTGGCTTAAGAATTTTTTCTGATAATCCATATTTAAATTAAAATTCATTTTACAAGTGAACTGTTCAAAAAAATGGTACCAAATAAACTGAATATGTGTATTGGAAAAAAATATGAACATAGACCTTTAGGATTACAGATCTAAATGTAACACCCAAATGGTAACACTTCTGGAAGAAAACAGAGGAGAAAATCTTTGTGCTCTTGGGTTACGTGAAGGTTCCATACATAGAACACAAAAAGGAAGAATCCTATGAGAACATATTGATAAAGTAGACTTCACCAAAATTAAGACACCATTAAGGAAAAAAAAGCAAACCGCAGATGGAGAGAAAATATTTGCAACATGTATTTGAGATAAAGGATTGTATACAGGATATATGAAGAACTCGTACAACTCAATGAGGTAAACAACCTGTGGTAGACAGAATGGCCCCCAGAAGCTGTGAATATGTCTCCTTTTGTGGTAAATGGGACACTGCAGATGTGATTAAGTTAAGGAGCTGAGAAGGGGAGAGGATCTTGGATTACCAGGTGTGCACCATATAGTCACACGGGTCCTTCTAACGGGGAGGGAAGATGGTCAGAGGAGAGATGTGATGGCAGAAGCGGAGGGAGGCGATGTAGGGGCCTCAGGGCCTCAGGGACACAGGCGGCTGTAAAAGCTGGACAAGGCAAGGGAACAGCTCCTCCCCTAGAGCCTCCAGAGGAACGCAGCCCTGCCCACACCTCGACTTTAGCACTTCTGACCTCCAGAACTGTAAGGTAATAAATCTGTGCTGTTTTACATGACTTCGGCTTGTGATAATCGGTGACAGCAGCCAAAGGGAACTAATCCACAACCCAAAATAAAAACCACTTTGGAAAAGAGTCTGGCATTTTCCAAAAAGATAACCATCCACCTACCATGCATGCATTCGGATTCACTCCATTCCTAGGTATTTATCCCAGAGAAATGAACACACAGGCCAGGTCTGTACTGAGATTTACCCTGAATGGCAATCACAGACCCACTTGAAAAGGCAAAAACACTGGAAACAACCTGAGGGTCCATGGCCAGGTGAATGGATATACAAAGTGTGGTAAATTCACATCATGGAATACACACAACATACATGAGTTTCAGAAAAAATATGGTCAATGAGAGAAACCAGACAAAACAGAGTATGTATCAAATGATTCCACTGTATAAAATTCTAGGAAATGCAAACTAAATCTATAATGACAGCAGACTGGAGGATGCTTGGGGATGGGGACAGAGAGGAGGTGGGTTTATAAAAGGAACAGGACATTTTGGGGGAGAGGGAAACATTCTTTATCTTGAGTGTGAAAATCATTTCACAGGTTGTTACCTACCAAAACAAAGGGTATGCTTTAAATATGTGCAGCTTATTGTACTCTAATTATACCTCAATGAAGTTGTATAAAAAAGGGAAAAAAACAACTTTCAAGGTTACAAAAACAAGTGATTACAATGTTAACAAATCCCAACTCTCTACAATGAATAAGCAGTAACTTTATTGTCAACCCAACACCAGTGAACTACTCCCAAAGTCCGATGTTATGAAAGCTTCTTGAGTTGTCTCAACTTTCCTTCGTGAAATTTCATTTCTGTAGTGTCACAGGGGAAATTTGCTAATTCCATCCAAAATCCCATCTTTATGTTTTCCAGACATGAGTGATTTTGCACAAAATTGATGCCTCCCTGATTTAAGACCATTTGAAGTACTGATGAAACAAATTTCCCACAAATTTGGAAAATCACCAGAAATGTAAAGCACTGGCCCAGCCATCAATTTCAGAGCTGCACTGTAAAGTGCAGCCATGCTAAGCAAGACTGTGGGCCACACCTCCGTGGAAATTATCTCATGAAAGATCTTGCCCACAGTTGAATGATCACATCTCCACGGAAACATCTAATCAAAAGTCTCCAATCCAATCAACACCAAAACGTTTCCTGCCCACACAAGACTGCATCAAAGGTAATGGTGTTTTGGGGGACATACTACATCAAAACCGGCACAATCACACGACACCCCCACAGCCTCCTGGCTCAAAGCAGGTTCCCCTCCTCACTTGCTTCCTCCCCCCTCACTTGCTTTTAATTCCAGGGGAGGTGGGACTGAAGGGACACTTTAAAAGAACAATTTACATGGGCCTTCAGGCTGCTCTACCCACAGAAAAGTGAGGGCCTCAGGGAGCAACAGCCACAGGGAAGGGGTCAGGAGAGGGGCACAAGGAGGGGGGCCTCTGGCTTGAATGCTGGGGACAGAGCGTAACAGGGTGGTTCCATTCCGAGGGCTTTTTCAAGGCTGTGCTGTGGGGCGGACCCAGCCGCAAGAAGGACGGCAGGAGTGCGAAAAAGAACTGTTGATCCCAATTGACAACTTCAAGAAACCTAGGGCTCCTGAAGTAGAGTTGGCCAGAGGACAGTGAGTTTTAAGTCCTGCAGATGTGAGAGTTAAAATAATGTTCTACTTAATTTGCACAAGAATTTCAAGTACAGATACAGAGTCCAGAATGGGTGCTGAGTAATATTACCACACACATGAACATTGTCCAACTGTGTCTTTCTCTCTTTATAATCATACTTTTAGCAGTAAATTAGATGTAAATAAAGGCTTTTTTAAATCCCCCCCCAGTCATATGTATTTATTACCTATCCATTTCCTATTTCCTTTTCTTTTCACTTTTCCTACTGGCTTTTTCAAAGCAGAATCTCAGAAGGTGCTGTTTATGGTTAAACTAAAGGACACTGTCCTCTAAGAAGGCAGCAGGTATTTTCTGGAACAGCACACTAATTTCTCACTTTGTTTGATCTGCGCTGCATCAGTAAGAGACATCCTGTTTCAGTTTGTTTGTTTTTTCCTTAGTACTAGCCAATATCTTGAGTAACACTATTTCAGTTTCCAGGCTGCTAAAACAAATACCATGCAATGGGTTGGCTTAGCAACCAGAATTGTTTGGCTTGGGGTTTCAGAGGCCAAAAGGCCTGCTTCCTCCCAGAATCACTACCTTCTGGTTGACTGGAAATCTCTGAGGGTCCCATGTCTTTTCTGTCACATGGCGATGCACATGGCGGCATCTTCTTTTTCTTCCGGGTTCAGCTGAAGCCCAGCTTCTGGCTGCTCCCTGTGGCTTCTCTTCTGTGTCCAATTTCCTTTGTTTATAAGGACTTGGGCCATACTGGACGCATTCAGTTTGGGCGCACCTGAACTAACGACATCTTCAATGGTCCCGTTACCAACAGATTCACACAAGACCAGGACTGGGATCTGAACATGGCTTTTGTGGGGGACATGATTCAATCCCCAACAAATACTCGAGGGTGGGTAACTACAGAGCAATCTTACCTCGTTTGCAATCTGGGTGGATTTATGCAGGCTGTGCCGACACAGCCTGCACACCCAGATTCCAATCCTAATCACCTCTAAATACTAAGGTGTATTTAGAAGGCACAATGTGAGAGAGTGGATTAGAGAGTACAGAATCCCCACTCACCTAGCAGCCCACAGAAAAGAGCAATCATGAATAGAGATAAGTACATTCAATGACTTTCTCCAGAAAGAACACTTGCTAGGGAGTCACATGATCATCTTGTACATATTTCCCTTTCCAATCAAAATCACTTTCAATATTTGAATAGAGCTTAACAAACCAAAAGAAAAAAAAATAAAAATTTAAAAAGGTCTGATCCAAAGGCAACATTTAACCCAAGAATTATTATAGATTTTTACTTTAGTTTTTTGTGTTTGTTTGTTTTGGATAATATCTTCAAGCAAGGTTTGGAAACACTTAAAAAACAAAAACTATTTAAAAAAAAATACAGATGTCAGTTTTCTGCTAAGCCCAAAGCACAGATGTAAACTCCTTTATACATGTGTGTTTTCTGGTTTATTATCCAATAACCAATTCAAATATTTCTTTGGTAATCTTTCTAAATTATGTAAAGTTATTTTAAAAGAGATGAAGAACTGTGATTCCATAACACTTTCTTTTTTAAACCTTAGGGCAATGGTTCTTAACTGGGGTAATTTTGCCCAAGGGACAAAAAAAAAAAAAAAAAAAAAGACAGTATAAGAGTATTTTCTGTATGTAAATCTTTTATGCTCCTATCTGATTTAAAGCATAAAGCAATAATTATAAATCTGGGTAATGGACACACAATGTCTAGAGATGTAATTCATATGACAATAAGGACAGGGAAGGGAAGAAAAAGGAACTATATAGGAACAAAGTTTTTATATACTATTTATATTAAGTTGGTATAATGCCAACTAGATTGATATACATTAAGATGTTAATTGTAATTCCCAGGACAACCACTAAGAAAATAAATTAAAAATATATAGTAAAAGGAGACAAGAGGATTTACATGGTACCCTAGAAAATATCCAGGTAATGCAAAAGTAGGCAATAATGGTGGAAAAGAGGAACAAAAAAGACAAGACATATAGACAGCAAATAGCAAAATGCTAGATATAAATCCTAACTTAGTAATCAGACTAAACATAAATGGATTAAATATTCTAATTAAAAGGAAGAGATTGACAAAATGGATTAGTAAAAAATCAAACATGATTCAACTACATGCTGTCTACAAGAGACATACTTTAGTTTGAAACACACACAAAAGTTGCAAGTAAAAGGATGGAAAAAGACTGACGATGCAAATAGTAACCAAAAGAGAGATCATGGGGCTGTACTAATATGAGACAAAGTGGACTTTAAGACAATTTTTTTTTTTAACTAGGAACAAAAAAGGATAATTTATAATAATAAAAGGGTCAATCCACCAAGAAGCTATAACAATCATTAATATGAACCCAGCAACAGAGCCTCAAAATACATGAGGCAGGAACTGATACAGATGAAGGGAAAAATAGACAATTAAACAATAGTAGTTGGAAAATACAATGACCCACTTTCAACAATGTATAGAACTAGAATGAAGATTAGCAAGGAAACAGAAGTCTTGAACAACACTATAAACCAATTAGATTTTATAGACATCTATAGAACACTCCACCCAACAACTACAGACACACTTTCTTAAGTGTACATGGAACATTCTCCAGGAGAGACCATATGTTAGGCCATAAAATAAGTCTCAAGTAAATTAAAAAGGACTGACATCATAAAAAGTATGTTCCCTTATCAACAACTGTTATTAAAGTAAAATCAGTAACAGAAGAAAATCTGGGAAATTTACAAAGGTGGACATTAAACGGCCCACTTTAGAACAACTGATGGTTCAAAGAAGAAATCGCAAGAGAAATGAGAAAATACTTTGAGACAAATGAAAACAAACAAGCAAAAAATAGAACACACTAGAAGTTATGGGATACAGTGAAAGAACGGCTTAGAAACTTATGGCTGAAAATAATTATATTTAAAAAAGAATAGTCAGGGAAGATGGCAGACTGGTGAGCTGTATGTTTTAGTTACTCCTCCAGGAAAGTAGGTAGAAAGCCAGGAACTGCGTGGACTGGACACCACAGAGCAATCTAACTTTGGGCATACTTCATACAACACTCATGAAAACGTGGAACTGCTGACATCAGCGAAATCTGTAAGTTTTTGCGGCCAGGGGACCCGCGCCCCTCCCTGCCAGGCTCAGTCCCGTGGGAGGAGGGGCTGTCAGCTCCGGGAAGGAGAAGGGAGAACTGCAGTGGCAGCCCTTCTCGGAAACTCATTCTGCAGATCCAAACTCCAACCATAGATAGACGGAGACCAGACACCAGAGAATCTGAGAGCAGCCAGCCCAGCAGAGAGGAGACAGGCATAGAAAAAAAAAAAACACGAAAAACTCCAAAATAAAAGCGGAGGATTTTTGGAGTTCTGGTGAACATAGAAAGGGGAAGGGCAGAGGTCAGGCCCGAGCTCAGGCCCTGAGGCGCATATGCAAATCCCGGAGAAAAGCTGATCTCTGCCCTGTGGACCTTTACTTAATGGCCTTTTGCTTTGTCTCTTAGCATTTCAATAACCCATTAGATCTCTGAGGAGGGCCCCCTTTTTTTTTTTTTTTTTTTTATCCTTTTTTCATTTTCTAAAACAATTACTCTAAGAAGCCCAATACAGAAAGCTTCACAGACTTACAATTTGGGCAGGTCAAGTCAAGAGCAGAACTAGGAGAGCTCTGAGACAAAACGCAATAATCCAGTGGCTGAGAAAATTCACTAAACACCCCAACTTCCCAAGAAAAGGGGGGTGTCCGCTCACAGCCATCATCCTGGTGGACAGGAAACACTCCTGCCCATCGCCAGCCCCATAGCCCAGAACTGCCCCAGACAACCCAGTGTGATGGAAGTGCTTCAAATAACAGGCACACACCACAAAACTGGGCGTGGACATTAGCCTTCCCTGCAACCTCAGCTGATTGTCCCAGAGTTGGGAAGGTAGAGCAGTGTGAATTAACAAAGCCCCATTCAGCCATCATTTCAGCAGACTGGGAGCCTCCCTACACAGCCCAGCAGCCCAGAACTGCCCTGGGGGGACGGCACTCACCTGTGACATAGCACAGTCATCCCTCAACAGAGGACGCAGGGTGCACGGCCTGGAAGAGGGGCCCACTTGCAAGTCTCAGGAGCCATACGCCAATACCAAGGACTTGTGGGTCAGTGGCAGAGACAAACTGTAGCAGGACTGAACTGAAGGATTAGACTATTGCAGCAGCTTTAAAACTCTAGGATCACCAGGGAGATTTGATTGTTAGAGCCACACCCCCTCCCTGACTGCCCAGAAACACGCCCCATATACAGGGCAGGCAACACCAACTACACATGCAAGCTTGGTACACCAATTGGACCCCACAAGACTCACTCCCCCACTCACCAAAAAGGCTAAGCAGGGGAGAACTGGCTTGTGGAGAACAGGTGGCTCGTGGACGCTATCTGCTGGTTAGTTAGAGAAAGTGTACTCCACGAAGCTGTAGATCTGATAAATTAGAGATAAGGACTTCAATTGGTCTACAAATCCTAAAAGAACCCTATCAAGTTCAGCAAATGCCACGAGGCCAAAAACAACAGAAAATTATAAAGCATATGAAAAAACCAGACGATATGGATAACCCAAGCCCAAGCACCCAAATCAAAAGATCAGAAGAGACACAGCACCTAGAGCAGCTACTCAAAGAACTAAAGATGAACAATGTGACCATAGTACGGGAGACAAAGGAAATCAAGAAGACCCTAGAAGAGCATAAAGAAGACATTGCAAGACTAAATAAAAAAATGGATGATCTTATGGAAATTAAAGAAACTGTTGACCAAATTAAAAAGATTCTGGACACTCATAGTACAAGACTAGAGGAAGTTGAACAATGAATCAGTGACCTCGAAGATGACAGAATGGAAAATGAAACCATAAAAGAAAGAATGGGGAAAAAAATTGAAAAAATCGAAATGGACCTCAGGGATATGATAGATAATATGAAACGTCCAAATATAAGACTCATTGGTGTCCCAGAAGGGGAAGAAAAGGGTAAAGGTCTAGGAAGAGTATTCAAAGAAATTGTTGGGGAAAACTTCCCAAATCTTCTAAACAACATAAATACACAAATCATAAATGCTCAGCGAACCCCAAATAGAATAAATCCAAATAAACCCACTCCGAGACATATACTGATCACACTGTCAAACACAGAAGAGAAGGAGCAAGTTCTGAAAGCAGCAAGAGAAAAGCAATTCACCACATACAAAGGAAACAGCATAAGACTAAGTAGTGACTACTCAGCAGCCACCATGGAGGCGAGAAGGCAGTGGCACGATATATTTAAAATTCTGAGTGAGAAAAATTTCCAGCCAAGAATACTTTACCCAGCAAAGCTCTCCTTCAAATTTGAGGGAGAGCTTAAATTTTTCACAGACAAACAAATGCTGAGAGAATTTGCTAACAAGAGACCTGCCCTACTGGAGATACTAAAGGGAGCCCTACAGACAGAGAAACAAAGAAAGGACAGAGAGACTTGGAGAAAGGTTCAGTACTAAAGAGATTCGGTATGGGTACAATAAAGGATATTAATAGACAGAGGGGAAAAATATGACAAACATAAACCAAAGGATAAGATGGCTGATTCAAGAAATGCCTTCACGGTTATAACGTTGAATGTAAATGGATTAAACTCCCCAATTAAAAGATATAGATTCGCAGAATGGATCAAAAAAAATGAACCATCAATATGTTGCATACAAGAGACTCATCTTAGACACAGGGACACAAAGAAACTGAAAGTGAAAGGATGGAAAAAAATATTCCATGCAAGCTACAGCCAAAAGAAAGCAGGTGTAGCAATATTAATCTCAGATAAAATAGACTTCAAATGCAGGGATGTTTTGAGAGACAAAGAAGGCCACTACATACTAATAAAAGGGGCAATTCAGCAAGAAGAAATAACAATCGTAAATGTCTATGCACCCAATCAAGGTGCCACAAAATACATGAGAGAAACACTGGCAAAACTAAAGGAAGCAATTGATGTTTCCACAATAATTGTGGGAGACTTCAACACATCACTCTCTCCTATAGATAGATCAACCAGACAGAAGACCAATAAGGAAACTGAAAACCTAAACAATCTGATAAATGAATTAGATTTAACATATACAGGACATTACATTCCAAATCACCAGGATACACATACTTTTCTAGTGCTCATGGAACTTTCTCCAGAATAGATCATATGCTGGGACATAAAACAAGCCTCAATAAATTTAAAAAGATTGAAATTATTCAAAGCACATTCTCTGACCACAATGGAATACAATTAGAAGTCAATAACCATCAGAGACTTAGAAAATTCACAAATACCTGGAGGTTAAACAACACACTCCTAAACAATCAGTGGGTTAAAGAAGAAATAGCAAGAGAAATTGCTAAATATATAGAGACGAATGAAAATGAGAACACAACATACCAAAACCTATGGGATGCAGCAAAAGCAGTGCTAAGGGGGAAATTTATAGCACTAAACGCATATATTAAAAAGGAAGAAAGAGCCAAAATCAAAGAACTAATGGATCAACTGAAGAAGCTAGAAAATGAACAGCAAACCAATCCTAAACCAAGTACAAGAAAAGAAACAACAAGGATTAAAGCAGAAATAAATGACATAGAGAACAAAAAAACAATAGAGAAGATAAATATCACCAAAAGTTGGTTCTTTGAGAAGATCAACAAGATTGACAAGCCCCTAGCTAGACTGACAAAATCAAAAAGAGAGAAGACCCATATAAACAAAATGAATGAAAAAGGTGACATAACTGCAGATCCTGAAGAAATTAAAAAAATTATAAGAGGATACTATGAACAACTGTATGGCAACAAACTGGATAATGTAGAGGAAATGGACAATTTCCTGGAAACATATGAACAACCTAGACTGACCAGAGAAGAAATAGAAGACCTCAACCAACCCATCACAAGCAAAGAGATCCAATCAGTCATCAAAAATCTTCCCACAAATAAATGCCCAGGGCCAGATGGCTTCACAGGGGAATTCTACCAAACTTTCCAGAAAGAACTGACACCAATCTTACTCAAACTCTTTCAAAACATTGAAGAAAAGGGAACACTACCTAACTCATTTTATGAAGCTAACATCAATCTAATACCAAAACCAGGCAAAGATGCTACAAAAAAGGAAAACTACCGGCCAATCTCCCTAATGAATATAGATGCAAAAATCCTCAACAAAATACTTGCAAATCGAATCCAAAGACACATTAAAAAAATCATACACCATGACCAAGTGGGGTTCATTCCAGGCATGCAAGGATGGTTCAACATAAGAAAAACAATCAATGTATTACAACACATTAAAAACTCGAAAGGGAAAAATCAATTGATCATCTCAATAGATGCTGAAAAAGCATTTGACAAAATCCAACATCCGTTTTTGATAAAAACACTTCAAAAGGTAGGAATTGAAGGAAACTTCCTCAACATGATAAAGAGCATATATGAAAAACCCACAGCCAGCATAGTACTCAATGGTGAGAGACTGAAAGCCTTCCCTCTAAGATCAGGAACAAGACAAGGATGCCCGCTGTCACCACTGTTATTCAACATTGTGCTGGAAGTGCTAGCCAGGGCAATCCGGCAAGACAAAGAAATAAAAGGCATCCAAATTGGAAAAGAAGAAGTAAAACTGTCATTGTTTGCAGATGATATGATCTTATATCTAGAAAACCCTGAGAAATCGACGATACAGCTACTAGAGCTAATAAACAAATTTAGCAAAGTAGCGGGATACAAGGTTAATGCACATAAGTCAGTAATGTTTCTATATGCTAGAAATGAACAAACTGAAGACACACTCAAGAAAAAGATACCATTTTCAATAGCAACTAAAAAAATCAAGTACCTAGGAATAAACTTAACCAAAGATGTAAAAGACCTATACAAAGAAAACTACATAACTCTACTAAAAGAAATAGAAGGGGACCTGAAAAGATGGAAAAATATTCCATGTTCATGGATAGGAAGACTAAATGTCATTAAGATGTCAATTCTACCCAAACTCATCTACAGATTCAATGCAATCCCAATCAAAATTCCAACAACCTACTTTGCAGACTTGGAAAAGCTAGTTATCAAATTTATTTGGAAAGGGAAGATGCCTCGAATTGCTAAAGACACTCTAAAAAAGAAAAACGAAGTGGGAGGACTTACACTCCCTGACTTTGAAGCTTATTATAAAGCCACAGTTGCCAAAACAGCATGGTACTGGCACAAAGATAGAGATATAGATCAATGGAATCGAATTGAGAATTCGGAGATAGACCCTCAGATCTATGGCCGACTGATCTTTGATAAGGCCCCCAAAGTCACTGAACTGAGTCATAATGGTCTTTTCAACAAATGGGGCTGGGAGAGTTGGATATCCATATCCAAAAGAATGAAAGAGGACCCCTACCTCACCCCCTACACAAAAATTAACTCAAAATGGACCAAAGATCTCAATATAAAAGAAAGTACCATAAAACTCCTAGAAGATAATGTAGGAAAACATCTTCAAGACCTTGTATTAGGCGGCCACTTCCTAGACTTTAAACCCAAAGCACAAGCAACAAAAGAGAAAATAGATAAATGGGAACTCCTCAAGCTTAGAAGTTTCTGCACCTCAAAGGAATTTCTCAAAAAGGTAAAGAGGCAGCCAACTCAATGGGAAAAAATTTTTGGAAACCATGTATCTGACAAAAGACTGATATCTTGCATATATAAAGAAATCCTACAACTCAATGACAATAGTACAGACGACCCAATTATAAAATGGGCAAAAGATATGAAAAGACAGTTCTCTGAAGAGGAAATACAAATGGCCAAGAAACACATGAAAAAATGTTCAGCTTCACTAGCTATTAGAGAGATGCAAATTAAGACCACAATGAGATACCATCTAACACCGGTTAGAATGGCTGCCATTAAACAAACAGGAAACTACAAATGCTGGAGGGCATGTGGAGAAATTGGAACTCTTATTCACTGTTGGTGGGACTGTATAATGGTTCAGCCACTCTGGAAGTCAGTCTGGCAGTTCCTTAGAAAACTAGATATAGAGTTACCATTCGATCCAGCGATTGCACTTCTCGGTATATACCCGGAAGATCGGAAAGCAGTGACATGAACAGATATCTGCACGCCAATGTTCATAGCAGCATTATTCACAATTGCCAAGAGATGGAAACAAACCAAATGTCCTTCAACAGATGAGTGGATAAATAAAATGTGGTATATACACACGATGGAATACTACGCGGCAGTAAGAAGGAACGATCTCGTGAAACATATGACAACATGGATGAACCTTGAAGACATAATGCTGAGCGAAATAAGCCAGGCACAAAAAGAGAAATATTATATGCTACCACTAATGTGAACTTTGAAAAATGTAAAACAAATGGTTTATAATGTAGAATGTAGGGGAACTAGCAATAGAGAGCAATTAAGGAAGGGGGAACAATAATCCAAGAAGAGCAGATGGGCTGTTTGGCGTTCTGGGGATGCCCAGGAATGACTATGGTCTGTTGATTTCTGATGGATATAGTAGGAGCAAGTTCACAGAAATGTTGCTATATTAGGTAACTTTCTTTGGGTAAAGTAGGAACATGTTGGAAGTTAAGCAGTTATCTTAGGTTAGTTGTCTTTTTCTTACTCCCTTGTTATGGTCTCTTTGAAATGTGCTTTTATTGTATGGTTGTTTTCTTTTTAACTTTTTTTTCATACAGATGATTTAAAACAGAAGGGAAAGTTAAAAAAAAAAAAAAAAAAAAAGAAAAACAAGGAAAAAAAAAGATGTAGTGCCCCCTTGAGGAGCCTGTTGAGAATGCAGGGGTATTCGCTTACCCCACCTCCATGGTTGCTAACATGACCACAGACATAGGGGACTGGTGGTTTGATGGGTTGAGCCCTCTACCACAGGTTTTACCCTTGGGAAGACGGTTGCTGCAAAGGAGAGGCTAGGCCTCCCTATGGTTGTGCCTAAGAGCCTCCTCCCGAATGCCTCTTTGTTGCTCAGATGTGGCCCTCTCTCTCTAGCTAAGCCAACTTGAAAGGTGAAATCACTGCCCTCTCCCCTACGTGGGATCAGACACCCAGGGGAGTGAATCTCCCTGGCAACGTGGAATATGACTCCCGAGGAGGAATGTAGACCTGGCATCGTGGGACGGAGAACATCTTCTTGACCAAAAGGGGGATGTGAAAGGAAATGAAATAAGCTTCAGTGGCAGAGAGATTCCAAAAGGAGCCGAGAGGTCACTCTGGTGGGCACTCTTATGCACACTTTAGACAACCCTTTTTAGGTTCTAAAGAATTGGGGTAGCTGGTGGTGGATACCTGAAACTATCAAACTACAACCCAGAACCCATGAATCTCGAAGACAGTTGTATAAAAATGTAGCTTATGAGAGGTGACAATGGGATTGGGAAAGCCATAAGGACCACACTCCACTTTGTCTAGTTTATGGATGGATGAGTAGAAAAATAGGGGAAGGAAACAAACAGACAAAGGTACCCAGTGTTCTTTTTTACTTCAATTGCTCTTTTTCACTCTAATTATTATTCTTGTTATTTTTGTGTGTGTGCTAATGAAGGTGTCAGGGATTGATTTGGGTGATGAATGTACCACTATGTAATGGTACTGTAAACAATCGAAAGTACGATTTGTTTTGTATGACTGCGTGGTATGTGAATATATCTCAATAAAATGAAGATAAAAAAAAAAAAAAAAGAATAGTCAGAGAGATGAAATATTACTGAAGATGGAGGAGGGGGCCACGAGCCAAGGAATGCAGGTATCTCTAGAAGCTGGAAAAGACAAGGAAATGGATTTTACCCTAGAGCCTAAGAAGGAACCACTCATACTGACATCTTAATTTAGCCCAGTGAGACCCATGTTGTACTTCTAACCTACATAACTGTGAGATCATAAATTTGTGTTAGGCCACTCAAGTTTGTGGAAAATGTGTTACAGTAGCAATTGGAAACTAATACATTAAGAGACTTTCTTAACCATTTATTTATTTTTTTTCCAATTGGGCTTTTGTACAATGACTCTCAAACAGATCAAAAACTCAATCAAAAGAACAAATCTTTCCTAACATTTCATTAACAAGTGCAGATCAACCACAGCTACAAACTTAGGTTACAGAACTGGTTTGTATGTGTGACAACTTCCCTGAGGCAGCCCACCAATTTATTAAAAAATGCCATTCCTAGGCCTTCACCACTGCTACATAATAATCACAAATGCCTAATCTTGATCACTTATTATATCATGCAGTTTTATTTCCCCATTTCATACTGACATATCATGATACTTCATTCAGTTAATATCAGTAATTTAAACTCCTCTCATATTTTAAGAGGACATGCCTTTTCCATCTTCTAGATAACTAAACCCTCTTCAGAGCTACTTTTACAACAGTCCAGGCTGGGTGGAATAATGCTTAATATATATATCCTTACACCTTTTGAATAAATGAAAAGCAGCAACTCTTATCCTCCAGAAAATGCAAGAGGTTTAAAGACTATCCTCCCCCCCACCCAACCTAAATGACTTCCAATCTTTTCAGGGTCTCTCTTCCAAATCAGAGCTTTTCAAATGCTCCAAATAGAGATTAGAGATGAAGTTGTCATTCCTGGAGGAAGCTTATGGGTTTAATCCAAAGAGGTCCATCCTAGTGGAGAAATTTATTTGGCTTCTCATGTTTTATCTAAAGAATTCAAATTGATTTTGTCTTCTTTTACTTTACAGGCGTCCATGTCTGTTATAATTACCAAATATAAGGAACAAGCCAAGACTAACTCCCTCCTTTTCCCCTTCCTATAGATTTGTGTAAATCTGATGTTGCAGAAGGAGGAGCCAAGTTTATCCACACATAGCATTTCCCACATACCCCCCATTTGAGCCATATGGCTGGACATATCCTATTTTTACTGTTCCTATCTATATATTTTTCAACTTATGTTTCTACTTGATTATCAGGTCAATAATCTAATATTTGGCCTTTGACAGTGGCACTAAAGACACCTTGGAAAGACCTTAATTTAAAGGCACATGGATAGATCATAAAAAACAAAAATGCCTTTCTTAACCATCAAAATCACAGACAAGTCTAATGCCTTAAGTTTTTTTTCATAGTGTAGGAGGTATTGGTGAAAATCTGGGATGTCAACCAGTACCTTATGGAAAGGATCCCTATGCAAAAATGATTTCATAAGATCATCCTTGAAATCCGTTGCGAACATGAGATTGCTTCATCAACTGTGATCAATTTTTAATACACTTCTCTCAACCAGCTATTTACTCAAGAAAGATAGAGAGGGAGAAAGGGAAAAAAGAAGGCAAAATTTAAAAACAATTTTGCTTTGGTTACATTTCTGATTTTTTTGTTCTAATTGTGTCTAGAACTGTCACTCACATAAAAGTGGAAAACTGGTCTCATTATAATTAAGGAAATATTTTTGGTTTTGCTGAACTTTTAACCCCGAAAGTATCTGTTATGCAACATTATACCAAATAAATTTACAAAAGCAAAACCGAAACCCCAGACACACCTGTGCACACACCCTGCACCTCTTCTTTCTAGTTATTATTTTCTACTGAAAGCAGATCCTAATACAATTTCACCTCAGAATTCAATGACTACATGATTTTGAGTATGTGACATGCCAAGTCCACACTGTGCCCCACAGGACAGCTCCTGCCTCCTGATTCTAACCAGCTGGGAAGAGGTGACAGGAGGTGAAGGCGTGAAGTAGACCCCCGCCCCGACGGGGTGTGGCTGCCAGCACTTCACCTCCTGGGGGAGCCAAGCCTGCCCAGCAGGGAAGTTCTAAGTGTGAGCCTTGGAGACTAGCCTAAAGTCCTTCAGGCCTTACTTCCTTAAACTGTCTCAGGGACCCTTGGGAAGAGGGAATAGGGAAGAAGGGGGTGTCTGTCCTTGCAGAGGCCATTCTCCCTCTGGGACCCCTAGAGCTGCCCTACTCCAAGCCCCCTGCTGCTCTTCTAATTCTATCCTCGCTCTCAATATTATGGTCTATGGAGGGGCCTGTTGGAAAGCATCGCCCAGGAATGGAAGGGATTAATACGGGGCCCAGGTCAGCATTACATGGTCCAAGGGAACAGAATGCACTGAGATGAAAATGGCAACTACCAGTGTGGCATGAAGTGCTCCTCTTTTAGTGACAAATGGGTGATCGGGTCACAGGCATACTTCTTTAGCAATCAGATGGTGGTTTTTGCTTGTTTATTGTTTTGTGTGGGTGGGGGTGGAGAGATGTTAGAAAAGCCAGCTGTAGGATCTGAGAACTGCTGTAATCCTGCTGGCTCCCCCACAAACTGAGTGACCCGGGCCAGGTAACTGCCTACAATATGCCCAAAACAGCTGTGAAAACCTGGTCCCTTCACGGGATCAAAGTCATCAATTTCAGGTCACAGATCATTATCTACTCAGTATTTCTTCTTACAGAAGGCAAGGGCAACCAAGTAAAATCACCCTTTTCTGTCTTGTTTTTTACATTTTAACATAGGGAAGGGACTAGGAGAATCAAGAAGTAGGAATCAAGATATGTACAAGAATACATATTTGCATATTATAAATGTTTTCATATCTCAGATTTTATTTAATTCTATCTAATATTTATCCAAAGAACCATAAGGCAGCAAGGTGATTTTTGCCGAGTTTACCTCTGCACCATACAGGTTTAATACAGAAAAGTAGTGAGGCGGGGTTTTTATTGACAAATAAAAGGCAGCACAGCTTGCTATAGCAGCGCGCAGGGCCACCGGCAGAGCCAGCTCAACACACCGAGCTGCCCGTCCGTGGCGCACTAAGGGGTTAGGGGTCAGAAATGCCCATCTGTTCTCTTTGTAAGCAACTGATCTACACTCTGCAGCTCCAAGCCCCTGGGAAGTGACAGCCAGAGACTGCCAGCTCTTTGAACAGGAGGGACTCAGCCAACACATGGTTAAGGGCTCGCTCTATGTTCATTTTCTAACATATGTCAGTGGTCTGGCCGTGTAAGGTTTTACCGAATCAGGCAAAGTGCATGAAGGATATCCAGAACTCAATCAAGATATCATTTTATCTGCCATCCCTATGACTTTATGAACCTAGGGAGTATATGAAAGAATGCAGAATTCTTGTCAAGTTCAAAGATTATTGAATTTAGGTGGAAAGACATTTGCATTATTTAAGAAATGCAAAATCTAATCAACTGATCCACCCTAGGTGGGAATTAAATGTTCTTGGCAGAGGAACTGTTTTTGTCCTTAAAGAACTGTTATCTCTCAACTCCCCAAAACATTTAGAGAAATGTTTAAGAGAGGCAAGACCATGGAATAAAATTTTTTGTGCTATTTGTTACTTTATTACTTGCCCTATTTAATTGAATTTGGCCATTTAGGGTGACAATGCTATAAACAAAATTTTAAGCGCATATTTGAATTACATATTTACTCTCCCAATTTAACGCAAATTTATTGGATCTATACTAGAACATTAACGAGAACTTGAGGATCATTTTTATAAACTTAATTTATTAGACTTAAAATGATCACTGACTACTCAGAAAGGTTTGATTGATTAATTCAGACAACTGAAGTGCTCGACAAGGAAATAAAATATACTGCATTTATAAATATGGTTTCACAAGCAGAAAGGTGTTTGGGTTTATAAAAAACTGGTAAATAGAATCAAACACTATTATATCCTTTTAATGATTGTTAAAATTTATTAGGTTTATAAATGAAATAAAGCAGAGAAGATGCAATAAGCAGAAATTAAAAGGTTAATGAGCAGCTAAGGGCTTGAATATTTAGCATTCACAAGTTATATCCATATGCTTAAAACCAAAGCGTGCAGCCTACAGTAGCCGCTTCTGAGAAGGTGAGGGCTCACATCAGTAATATTCAGCACTCCAGAGACCTCATCCTTTGTGTGCACAGCTCTACCAGAAGGGCAGGTGAGCAAGGCTGGAATCCAATGCCCCGTTGGGGGTGGGAATAGCTCCTGGCATTCCTAGTCCACACTCAGAACAGTGTTTCTCACAATAAATAAGTAGCGGCCAGGGACATTTGGAAATAAAGCAGCTCTGCAGAAACGTGAAAGGTTTTCTGAAGGTGGGTCTACCTATTATTTACAACATTTCCATCTGGGGAAACATGTTGCACATATCTAAGGATCGCCCCTCCATTTACAATCTAGTGTCGGCGAGAATGAATGATGAGGCGTACCAAATTCAGACAGCCATCTAAAGAAGCAGCGAGGCCTAAGATATCATTCCATGAGGAACCAAGAATTAATATATACCTTTTACATCATAAATACCCATCCCAAACCCCCCCAGTCTCTCTTTTCTGTGATCGGTAACTGTTTATTAAGGATAATTGCATTCAAATGCAGCTGGACTATGAGCTCCCACAGGTGAAATTCCAAGTTAAATACAGTCCTGGAGTGGAAAGAAAGGACGGATAGAGCCCTTAGCCTTGGGCGGTTCTGGCAACCAGTGCTTTGGACATAATCACAGTATATGAGCAGGAGGTGCCAGGGCATACTTAGCTATGTCCCATAATTTCACCAACAACATTTAATAGCACTTAAGGATCCTAGGATGCATGCAAATTGATATTCCCTGTTCTTTTCTATATTCTATTCTCATATTGACTGCATTGAATCTGAAATAAAGTGTACAGACAGATGATGATCTAATGCAGTAGCTCCATCTAGTCCCCGTGTTCCTGAACAGTGATTCATTCATTCATGTGAATGAATATTTACTGATTGGCATCTCTCTGTCAAGAAACCCACCATACCCAGACATTGTGCTAAGGGTTGGGGAGCTAACTAACCGTCAATTGAACAGACCTAGATCCAGGTGTCCATGGAGGGTATGTTCTGGAACCCATTGTTTGGCTCAGGGTTGGCTCTGGGCCCCAGAAGAGTTGGGCAAAGCTCTTCTGAGCCTCTGGAGCTCTGTAAGCATTCCTCCTTTGCCATGTCCCCTCAAGACAACAGGAACCGGATACAAAAGCCATGACCCGTAATGACTGCCTCTCGGGAAGTCCTGTTTATTTGTTTATGATGCTTTTAAATAACGATCTGGACTCTTTTCTTGGGAATGATTTCCTTCCTTATTCCAGGATCCCATCTCTGGGCAGGATACCTCAGGTGAAGACAAGGAAGGTGCTACCTTGACTTCAGTTGAAGCCAGGAACATCAACTAGGAGAACCTGCAGAATCTTACAGTGCAAGCATATCTGACTGGACAGATGTTCACCGGCAAGAAAAAGTAGTTTTACTGTGCAGTAAAAATTGCAGCAGAGCACAGCATCCAACAAATGGTTATTTTCAAAGTTTATACTGGGCTTGGTGAGCCAGTGCCAATATTTATTCTAAAGCACTTCTTTTCTCAAACCCCTCTGTTTAGAAGCCATCAAGTATCCCACAGCTTAATAAACTCCATGTGGCCGGTGGAGCTATGCCATCCACTTCCCTGATATCTGCAGCCACACTGGAACGAGAAGGGCGAGGAGGCTGAGTTCAACACTGCGAATTCCCCACAATCCCAGGTCAACAAAGAAAGAGCCTAAAATGGCAGCCTTGATGCAGGGGTCAGAGAGAAAACAGAGGCCTGAGGGTAACAAAGAATCCACAGCCTGCTCCATCTATAGTAGCATAGCACATTTTTCTCCTGGCTTCCAAATGGATTTCTTTTTCTCTATTTCCATGCAAAAGAAAAAAAAAAAAAATGAAGCCACAAAACACAGTGGGCATGAGTCACAATAGCTAAATTTTCAGATACATCCTAAAGAGTAATTATTTAATGTTCTCTGTGTGTGTGTGTGTGTGTGTGTGTGTGTGTGCACGCGTGTGTCTATTATACACTTGGGGTGGGGAATCCACAATGTAAGTTTAATGTCTTCTCGGTACTGACCATCAACTTCAGTTCTCCTTGTATGATAACAGCAAAGTATATTGTCCATCTGTCAGTCTTACATGGGAAATCATGGCAGTTGCCATCCATGATGTCAACCTAAAGGTGCCCAGACTTTCATGCACCTCAAATAAACATGCCCAATGTCCAAAATGGAGCTCATAACTTCCGCTAGGCTCTGCTTCAGAGCAAGCCATCACTATTCCCCCAAGTCAGAAAGACCTTGTGTTGTCTCCTCCCCCAGTCCCTCCATCCTAGCTCTCAACCCCAAAGGCTCTGAGTGAGGTTTTTCCTCTTCCTCTCAGGCCAACCCTTTGGGTTCTTCCATGTAGTGGAGTGAATGGTGAGCACCACAAGATTTGTCTATGCCCTAATCCCTAGAAACTGTGACTGTGAACTTTTTGGGAAAAGGGTCTTTGCAGATAGAATTATGTTAAGGATCTCCAGATGAAATCATACTGGATGGTCCTGGTGGGTCTTAAATCCAATGACAAGTATCCTTATAAGAGACAGAAAAGAGAAGAGGTCATTTGACAATGGAGGCAGAGACTGGAATGCCATGTCTACAAGCCAAGGAATACCAAGGACTACCAACAATCACCAGAAGCTCAGACGGTGGCATGGAATGGATTCACCCTCAGAGCCTTCCGAGACAGCACGGTCCTGACAACACCTTGATTATGGACTTCTGGCCAGCAGAACTGTGACGCAATAAATGTCCATTTCCTTAAGCTGCCAAGTTTGAGGGGATTTGTTATGGAAGCCCTAGGAAAGTAATATAGTCTTTATATCTTTCACCTGGACAATTGCAACAGCCCTCTAACTAAGCGTTCTTTTCTCATCCACATCCTGAGAAATGTCTTTCTAAAGCACCTATGTCCTTCCCTCTGCATATAAACTTTGAAGGTCACACTGTGGCTATAAGATAAAATCTAGATTCCTTAGCATGGCACAAAGTTGCTCACCACAACTTGTCCTCACCTCACCTTCTAACCTTTCATTCTGCCACTCACCTCGGGACCTGCAGTTACACACAGGTTGCCTTGGAAAAACCCCTGATCTTGGATGTTTGCACTTTATGTCAGCACTTGCTGTCCTCCCAGCCTTGAAGGCTCTCTGCCCTTCCTTCTTCTCCACCTAACAGACTCCTACGACTTTACCACGTAGCTCAGGAATCCTCTGTTCTGTGAGGTACATCTGACTGACCCATTTCCTTTTCCTTGCTCCCAAGGATACTTAGTCATCTCTAGCAGATAAGTAATGATGATGCGGCAGGGCACAAGAGCTCTACCTCCCCATGCACATCCCATCGCAGCCCTGACAGTGGTCTCCCTGCACAAGAGTGGTGGTTTACTCACTCCCCTCTCCTCCGACACCTGTCACTGTAGCTCGCATTTGGGGGACATGCCATAAAAGCCCGTGAAATTAGAGAATTAAATAAATATCACCAACATATTGACCTCTCTTTAAGACCCATGTGGATCCATCCTACCATGCTTTTCTTCGATTCCTTTTGAACTTAAAGCTCTTTCCCTAAACAAAGTCTCAACAGCAGAAAGAGCCATCCATCCTCAGCCCTCTGAATGGATCCACCTAAATGCTGGGCACATTGAGCCACTTGAATTGCTTGTAATGGTTGGCTATCAACATTGTTCAAATGGCCCAGGAGTAGACTTTAAATGCTTTTATCTGGCTGCTCTCCACCAAGCAAGGTCAGCACAACTGGTTGAACAAGATGGGTGCTGAGATATGGCCAGATTTTTCAGAAAGGAACAAGTTTATCCAGGCACACCTTGCATTATGACCACATAATCAAGCACCGAAAAACCAAGAGGGTAGAAGGCATCACATTTTTCACAGACAAGGTTGCAGACCCAAAAGATCTTTCTCTTGAAAAGTATTTAAGGTCCAGTTTATGACAAAATCTCTGACACAAGGATGTAGGAAGATAAGCTGGAAAAAAGCTTACATGAAGACTATCCTCTCACCAGCTCCTTTCTTACTGAAACACACCTGGGTCATAGAACTCTGCAAATTCATCCAAGTGAGCACCAAAATTCAATGACTGCTACCGATCTTCCTGGAAGTAACAGCTCTTGAAAACAGTTGAATTTTGTGAATTGTTGCACCATTTCCGGAATTTGTGAGAAGAGGCATGAGCTGATAGTTATCATGGTCACCCCTCTGAAGTTATGTTGCTTGAACTCACAAGAGCCTGGGTTTTCCCGCCTGTGAAATGGGTGACACTAATAATAATCATATGCCCTTGGCTTGCTGTGAGAGTTAAAATGAGACACTGCATCTAAAGCACTTAGAATAGCTCGAGGCACATGGCAAAAGTTCTCGATATTAATTGCTATTAGACCAGGAAAATGGTTGAAAGCCTAAAGAAAGGCAACGGCTGCTGGAGTAACATGTAAATGGCTTAGAAATATTTAGGAAGAAGCAAGTACTTGGAAAGTTTGGATGGAGGATAGGGAGAGGAATGGAAGATAACCGTGAGTTCCTGACCTGTGCGGCCCATGGCGTCACTGGCGTATGTGGGGAATGCAGAAGAGCAGAGCTGGCAGGCACTATAGGCTCAGTGTTTGGCACTGCCCCTAGGCCACTTGGGTGGGAAAACTTGGTGGTGCCTGGGAAATGCACACGGGGACTTGAGAGGCGAGGCCCTCAGGAAAGGTCCAGGGGTCACAGAGCACAGGTCTTAAGGGAAGCCACTTCCCCACACATTTAGAAGACATCACCCAAAGAGAGAAGAGGGTCCGCAACAAAGCCCTGGGAACACCAAATACAAGTGAAGAAGAGAAGGATATGAAGATGACAGAAAAGGAACTCCAGCACAGTGGATGAGATAGAGATTTCCAGGTAGAGAGAGGGGCAGTGCCACATGCAGCAGGAAGTTCTGACAGTCTAAGAAAAGAGCACCTGCTAGATCTGGCCATATGGAGGCCACTGCAGTCTTTGTCAGAACAGTTTCCATGGGCTATGGGGCTGAAGCTGGTCTGCAGTGAGGGCAAGAGGAGAGAGGGAGGAGGGATGTGCACTGTGGCCTGCTGTGTCAAGAAGTTGGGCTGAGAACAGAAGCAGAAAGAGAGGAGCTAGAGCAGGGCAACAAGGTCAAAGGAGCACTCCTGGTTCTGTTTCAGTTATCAACTTGTCACACTCTAGGCTGAGGTGAATATAAGCATAGAAACCAAAGAAACCGACCATGCAGGAGAAAAGGAGCAAGTACTCTAGACCAAGAGCCTCAGGAAGGAAAGGCCAGGGTCCCTGTCCAGGTGAAGGTACTGGCTTGAACAGGAGGAAGGACATCTCAATCCCTGAAGGGAAACAGGAGGTGATGTGTGCAGGTAATGGGAGACGTCCCCAAGCCAAGACACTGATGAAGGGGCTGGTTCCAAAGGACTTCCTCAGATTCAGGACCTATCACCAGCCTACTCCGTGTAAACCATAAATGCTGCAAGTATCAAGATAGGTCCTTTGTATGCATTATTGCACAGATTATTCAGCAGTAGAAATGAACAATACAAAGATGTTAAATTCTTCAGGCTACTTCAGAGAAGTACCATCCCCTCACTAAGTGGGAATATTATTTTACTTGATCTACTAATCAACACTACCGGTAAAAAGAAGGGCCGCACAATACATTCAGATGATTAAATGTCCATTGTGAAATCACGTTACTGCACTAAGGGCACTGGATAGGGTATTAACGTGGACTTCAATCTGATTATTTTTATATTTTGATAAGTCTGCAAAGTCCTAGAAGGGGTCAGGTGCCAAGTGGGATATGCCGCGGGTCAGAAGGTGTGGTACGTGCTGAGGTGAGGGGCCAGCAGTGACGGGAAATTGTCCCACATCGGTAGGGTGAGTAAACTGGCCAGGAGACCAGCCACGCTACATTTCAGAATGTGGCTAATGCTGTCCCTGAGCAAAGCAGTTCTGGGAGGTCAGTAGCTGCTCTCTGTCCCTCATTTGAGATAAAACTAACACAATCCATTTTGGTTAGGTGATCCTTTAGGAAAGAAGGACTGAGGATTATACCTATGCTAAAGGAGGGCTGGCAAAATGTCAGATGTGACCACGCGTGTCAACATATGGCAGAGACCACCCAGGGCCGTGCGTGATGAAGCTCCTGGGAGTGGGAGCTAAGAGAACTGGATTTTCACTGGGCTCTCCAGCAGCTCCCAGGATTGTCTGGACTCAGTTTCTCTGTAGAGAAGAACAGATGCTGCAATTGCAAGTCTCAAATCTGATCATGATTCTTTTAAAATGCCAGTCACCTAAATACACCATATTAAAAGCTCATATGTAGTCATCAAAATGTCCATACCAAGGTCAAAATGTAGGGTTGCAAAGGGTAGTAACTCAGCTGAACTTTAAGCTTCCCTTGATTATAGGTAGTGATCATGCAAATAATCATCATCATCATCATCATAATAATAAAGGAAGTATTTATTTCAGCCAAGGAAATGCTTTACATTAAGGTAAATGAGGGAAATAAGAGATGCAGAAAGGCAACAAGAATGCACTACACTGAAATCAACAAAATATTTAGTATTTAATGAAATCCATGATTACTTGTGTCCAGAACAAAATTATGACTACACTTTGCTGCCCAAAATGTTTCTTCAATAACCAAATGGTTTATTTTAAAAAAGCAAGAACTAAAAAGTTTCTAAACAGGTGGAGTTGAGGGAAATAATAAGAAGAGAACGCTGTAAGCACATGAACAGTGCCCTATGAAAAGGTCAAAGCTGGGTGCAGGAGAACGGGAGACACTTGGTGGGCACCACTTTAAGATGTCATCTCATCACTTCACTCACCATCAAGCTCCAACCCCAGTCTCCTAAGATGGGGAGCCTTGGAATAAGAAGAGAGGAGGCCAACCCATGCCCAGATGTCTGCAGAGATCAGTCAGCCAAGAGGTGCAATTAGAGCATCTTTCACCAGAGCCCCGGGGGGATACAGCTGATGAGGTTACTAGGGGACACTGAAGCCATGCCTAGTCAACATACAGTGAAATACAGATGTCAGTGGCTGCTGTTTGAAGAACCTGAAGTTTATTACTTTTTTTTTTTTTTCAATCTTTTGACCTCCTGACAAAATACCAGCATCCCTTTAAAAGAGCACCAAAAGAAAATTTTGTAGACAAATGTCTTTCCAAATCCTAGATGGCTGGCTAGAACTGCACCATGTCAAAAAGAAAAGGAAGTGACTGAGGAAAACTATGAAGTGGGATCTTTCTTTTAAGAATCTGTTTTCTGCTATCATATATCTTACAGATCCCTGAGGGGTATAAATTGCCACGTAATTTTCCAGAAAGCTGAGGGTTCTGGAACTGTTTACTTCATACCTCTAAAGTAAAGCTTCTAAAGACATACTTTTTTACATTGTTTCTTTAAATAGAATCCATAGATTACTACTTAATCTCTTGTGTTTTTTTAATTTTAGTGGTTCATGCTTAAGACTTAATCCTCAACTTTTAGTTTTCAAGTATATAGAAAAATGACAGGAGTAGTACAATAAACACCCAATACCCAATGCCCTTCACCTGTATCCTACAATCATTACTACTTGGCACAGCAGAAACCAGGACACTTCCTCCCAAAAAACAAGGCCACCGTTCTAAGCAGTCATAATACCACTACCAAACCCAGGCAAATCAACAGGAATTTGATAACATCACCCTGATACCCAGTTCATTTCACAGCTCTGCGACCGACATGCCATGACCGCAGAAACCTCCTTGGGCGCTTCTCAGCTGGCGAGGCTGTACAGATTTTATGGCTGGTGTACCAAGCAGAAGCGTCCATAACTGTGCTCCCCAGAAGCTGGTACTGGCTGGTTGTTTAATGAGGGCAAACACCACTCTTACACTAAGTTAAAGACTGTTCTAAGACCTTTATAAGCATTAACTCTTCCAAGTTTGAAACAAGCTTTGAGCTTAGTACTGTATTTTCTTATCCCCACTTTCTCCAAACACAGATTTTGTTAAGCATCTTGCCAACCCAACATCACCCCTCTGGTTCTGACAAGCATCTCAGCTGGGACTCAAACCAACAGTCTCTCACCTTGAGGGACCCATTCCCCAATTTCTAAAAGGCTTCCGCTTTTCCAACCACACATTCTCTTGCTGTTAAACAGTACAACTTTCCAGCCACAGTATTCTATTGTCATCACGATTTGGGCAGCCTCCTGCATCAGCAAACTCAACTCAGCTACCCCTGCCCATTCAAACTGAGTCTACTGCCTGGAAGCACAGAAGCGGCCACACAAACACAGACAGATCCCAACCTCTTAGTGGTGTTTGGGAGACAGGCTGCTCAGTAAAGAAGTTTTTGAGAAAGGCAGAAAATTCTTTTCTAGCCTTCTAAGTAGCAATGATCAAGAATCAATCTACTTTTCCAAAGCTGCGTCTCAGTTTGGAATATTAAACTCACCTTTTCACTGCCTCTGGCTAGCAGCTCCTATCTGGGGCCGTGCAGACAAGTTAACACTTCCATCATGACAGCAGATTCTATTGGGGGAACATAGCTGGCTCAAGAGCAGATGGGTGGGCGGCTCTCATCGGGGACAATCTACATCTTCTAAGTGTGTGTGATGGGCTACAAGAGTGGAGAGTGTGTGTGATGGGCTATAAGACTGGAGGGAAGCCTGGTGCCTCTTAGGCTCTTGTCTCTAAGGCCTCCCATGAGTTAGACATGCAGACTACCACCAGACCCTCCCATCTGCAAAAGCTACTGGGAGTCAGTCATACAAACTTTGTCTCTGACACGTTGTATGATCTGCAACGTGTTTTAAATAGAGCACCCTCAATTCCAAGAGGGCATGTAAGTCAGCTTAGCTCCTGGAGCTAGGAGAGCAGTCAGCATGTCAAGTGCATGGTCTGCTGCTGTGAGCAACACCGAAGGAACTTCCTGCCAGCCAAGGGCATTGCGCAGAGAACCATTTTCTTCCCACACAGGATACCTTGCTGCCCAGTTACTCTGTGGGCAAATATCTGACTACTGACTGTATGCATCCCGGGGAAGGACAGGAGAGAGGCCCATGTCAAGGAGAATTAAGAGAGGTGGTGATAAACCAGTCTCTCTCTAAGTTGAGAGAGACCAGAATCATGGGCCACTTTTGCAAAGCCCAGGGATGTATGTGCATTAGCATGATTTCATTTTCAAGGAAACCGCCCTTAGACACCAACGGCAGGCAATTTTACACCACAAATATCAAAACCACGAAACCAAAGCTGCCTCCCCCTCCCATTTTAACAAAATTAAATAAGGCTTTTAATCTATCAGATGTTGCACTCATTAGTCAACGGTATTCACTTATACCTGAGGGTAGGAGCTTGATTTTCAAATATAACTCATTCCGATATATTGCCATTTTACCTTTCAGGCTGTACGTAAATAACTTTTCAAACATTTTGTCCAAAGGTTTGAAGTCACCTGGGCAGCTGTATAATTACGGCTTTCCCAGTGGACATGTCTCAGGAGGCATTATTTCCATCACTCTTTCATTTTTCATTAACTCCCCATCTACTCTTGTACAATGAGTAAGGATCCTACTACAAAGTCAGAAGTAAGAGTCCCCAGAAGACTGCCCTCATTTCAGATGTCAGCTGCAAGTCTGGGAATCTGCAGTACCACCTTCACTTCAGACCAGCTGTCTACAAATTCAGGGGTCCCCAAGGATCCCTCAGGTTCGATAATTTGCTAGAACGGCTCACAGAACATGGGAAATGCTATATTTATAATCATAGTTTTATCATAGCGAAAAGATAGACATCAGAAGCAGCCAGAGGAAGAGAAGCATAGGATGAGGTCTGGGAGGGTGCCGACGGGAAGCTTCCGTTGTGCTCAGCACATCAGTGTGTGGCAGCACTCTGCGCACTGCCGGCCGGGGAAGCTCGCCGGGCTCTGGTGTCAGTTCTTAATGGGGTTTCCCTGAGAAGGCATGACTGAATCAGTGCCTGCATGGCTAGACACCCCCTCCAGCCCCACTTACCTCCCTGGAGGTGGGGATGATACAACAAAGCTAGAAGCCCCAATCCCCTAATCACGGAGTTGAGTCGGTCTTTCTTGAGCAGGCCATCCTGAGTCATCACAGTGGCGTCAACTATCAAGAGGTCCACCAGGAAAAACAAAAACATGCCAGTCACCCTGGGAAATTCCAGAAGTTACTTCCCAGGGCAAAGGCCAGAAATCTGAGCTGAGGACCAATTTTTTATTATACACCCTGCAAAGGAACAGAGAACAAGTGACATTTAAATCACAGTGATTTTAAAAAAGAAAGAATACAAGTGAAGAGCAAGTAATCCAAAAGATAAGAGAGCCCAAATAATCCCCCAGACCCAGCTTTTCAAGGGAAAGAAAGGAAGAACAAAGGAAGGCCTGGTTAGAGAAAAATGATGGCTGCTCTCCCATGATTCCACCCAGTTTGTTCAGCTAAGTATCCAAATAAAACCACAGTATGAGGCTAAGGAAGCTAGGAGAAGGAACATAAGGTAAGGGTGTTTTACACCTATACTGACAGAAATCATCTGAATATTTTAGTCATATTGTCAGCTTCTCTCATTTATCTGCACTTCAAATCACACTTACTTCTAGATTCAGACACAAGAACAGCTGTGGTTGACAACTACCTTGAAGTAGCAGAACAAACTCAAAGTTGACACAGTTCAGGTGTATTAGAAAGCAGAACCCAAGAGGACTGAATGTACCAACTTTAGTCCACAATTCAAAGCTTTTTTATTATTGACAAATTTTCTCTAACATATGATTTTGTCTATTATTGCCTTCCCCTGATCCCCCCCCCCAATCTTACTTGGAATCATTTTGGACCTTTATTAGGAACACCTGTGTCTCATGCTGGCTGTATGAGACATCTTTTCAGTTTCCAGAAAAAAAAAAAAAAAAAAAAACAAATTCATTGATTCACCATAGCAAGGAAGGCAAAGTCATAGCCCCTTCCGTGTTGGCTCACACCTTAGACTGGTCTCAAATTTCAGTTACTCCTTTGCAGATGAGGGAGAGAACCTAAATTTCACCCAGCAAGGTGAAATGAAACCGAAATGTGCATTGTGGGTTCCCAGATGAGTCAGGGCAGAGAATTGGGGGGGGGTGGGGGGGGGGAGGCACTGCATACTTGCCCCAACACCCAGAAAGAGACCCCAGTGCACACAACAAGGCGGGGGTGCAGGGGGTGTAAAAGAAAGTGTGTGCAATCATTATCTCACTGCAACTGGGATCTCTGCAAGTTGAGGCTGAACAACCTACATAGAGACATACCCAATGACCCTTTATTCTGTTCTACTCCCACTTCCCCCCACCCCCCATGCCCCCTGCAGCCAAGACACTTAATAATATTAAGTGATGAGAAGCAACCGATGGGAAAAGTCCATCACCTCCACTTTCACACCTCATACAAGCAATGCTGGGTCAAAGGACAAGGTAGGTTTTTCAGAGAATGAGTCTAGGGCTAAAAATAGGGAAGTTCTATTTTTGTCACCAGCTGTATGGATCTTGCAGCTTTCTAAAGAAATTAGCCCAGGTGAAGTTATCAAAGGAATGGCAGCTTGAGGCTGGGTTCTGACCACTGACTGGGCACAGTGGTGAAATGGCCACATCAAGCAGTGATTCCCGGGGTGCCGTGCTCAGAGAACACCTCAAAGTCCCTACTTCTGGGGGCTTAGGGTATGGAAAGTAGGTACTTCCAAACAATCAGAAGTGCTATTACTGTCCTGGAGTGCGAACAGGGACGAGCAGGCCATATTCCACTATGTCAAGGTGAAGAAAAGGCCAAACTGTGCTGCTATGTAGGCATGGTAAATTATAACCAATACCACAAATATTCTTATTTCCCCTCATATTCAAACTTATTTATTTTCCTGATCTTAAAAGCATTTTAATAAGCTTCCTTTTCATTTTTTCTTTGCTGAAGGTATAAAAAGCTTAAATAATTATTGTATCAGATCCTTGGAAAACACAATTTGCACACATCAGAAGCTTCCTAATTCATCCAACTTGATAATATTCACCCTCGGCGGGGGCTGCCCACCACAGCTGTTCTCAAAGCAGCAGACAGTCTGGGTTGCCTCCCACAGCTCTAGGCCTGTCCTGTCCATTGCACGGTCACTCGCTCCATGTGACTACTAAGCCCCCGAAATGTGGACAGTTCGAACTCGGTGCTGTGAGCATAAAATAAAGACTTGGAAGCCTTAGAATCACAGGCCAATGCAAAATATCTCAATGATTCCTTATATTGACTACATATTGAATAAGAGTATTTTGGTTACATGAGATTAGATAAAAACATCATTCAAATTAATTTCATCTGTTTCTTTCTGCTTAATGTTACAACTAGAAAACTTTATGTGACTTGATTATATTTCTATCAGCCAACTCTGCTCTAGACAATAAACTTTCTTCTCCTTTAAAGAGATTGGGCCCATTCTTTGTGCTCCCAATTTTTCAGTTTGCCTACCTCAGGTAATTACATAGTACATAATATCCCTCGACTATATGTTTAGATCCTGCTTAATGCCTGTCAACCTTCTTCCTTCAAAATCTTGTCCTAGTTCCTAGGTAATCAGCCCCCACGCCCCCACCCCACTTCTCTTTCTCTAAATTCTATTTGAGAGGCAAAATGATAACCTAAACCATAACTGTTACCTTGTGTCAAGAAAAACAGAACCCCAAAGTATCTTTTCTTGATTGAAAGGAAGTTATGGCATCATACATTTCAAAAAAAGTATGTACTGGAAAAGTATACTGGTGTTCTCCTGAACATTTCCACAAAAACCTCCCTTTACTTCCTCATTCTCTGATTAAACAAGCTCCCCTTGTAATGTATGAATTTTGATGAAACTATTTGGTTTCAATTTTACTTCCCTGAGAACTCCAAGTACTGAGACTATACATTGACAAATGGAACTTCCTGGGGAAATGTACTCAAAATTCTCAAGACCAAACCTACTGCAAAAGAAATCATTGCAAATTGACGATACATTTGCTATGCAAGCAACAGATACATTGGAATAAGGCACTACAAAACTGGAGCAAGCCTAATTTGGTAGATTAAACAGGGTAAATTTGTACATTTTGGAAAGCTGTCCTTTATACAAGACGTTTTGTAAAAGAATAGAACAAGCAAAGGCAAATTTCTGAGAAAGTTCTGCAAGTCTTGCCACCTCAAAGAAGAGTTAGGGAAGGAAAGGATAAAACAGAGAGAAAATAAGAACAAAAGAGCCAGGTCTTATCTTCTGAAATTACAGTAATTTTTGGTTGACTAGTTCAGAGTATTGAGTAATAGTGCAACTTGCTTTAACTAGGAAAGAAGAGGACTTCGGTTGACGACTACCCCTGAAGTAGAGCCACAAAAGCCACATTCATCACTTCAGGGAATCTAAAGAATTCAGTGTGAATCTAAAGAATTAGATTCAGTGTGAATCTAAAGAATTCAGTGTGAATCTAGAGTCAGATCGAAGCATCGAGTTCATTTAGAAGTTTAATAAATTTAACTGTAACGAGACACTCAGCTTGTATTAAAATTCATGAGACTCCCACAACAGGTTCTCTGGACCTTTCATTAGAAGGTAAGAATTGATTTAACAATTTAACTTCTTGACCACCTGGGTAGGAAAACTCATGTCTACAAACTATACTGATGAATCCCAGAAGCTGCCTGAAATTGAGTCATTTCAAATTTAGTAGCTGCCTACACTATTCTTTCCAATTATGGACTTAGAGATTATTTTTTGTTTTCCCCTTGGAATCCCTTAGTTTATATCCCTGTGTCCGTAAAACCAAGATGCTGGATTTCTGTGCCTTATAAAACAAAACAAAACAAAACAATCTCACTACTGAATCATAGAGAAATATGATCACCCAGAGCAAGGACATACCCAAAATTTAAGATGAGCACAAGGTCATTTATATTTATAATCAGATCCATGTAGGATCATTTCTCTGTTTGGTTCCTTATTAGCTGTGTGACCTTGGACAAGTAACGTTGCCTCTCTGAGCTGCAGTTGTTTTTTCCTAATCAGTCAAATGTAAATTATTTCCTCCTACCTCGTAGGATGTTAAAATGAAGCAATGCGGTATGTAAATAAACCACCAGTTCATCAGTGCACATAAAGTATGCAGGGATTTTTATCGCCCTATGAAGCCTTCTGGTGCAGGGGATTAGAATGCGGGGTTTTTTAGTGTCAATTCTGTTAATGCTTTGGTTAGGCTTTAGGGCAGTTGGCTCCTGAGTTGAGTCTGTTTTGTTTGAACTGGACTCTGCAGCCCTGGCCAAGTCCGGGTCCAAGGCCACGGGACGGAGTAGCACACATGTGAGGATGGTTAACCCCTGGGATGCACAGAGGGATGCTTCTCAAACTTCCAAACACTCTGGACAAAGTGCAAATTCTGATTGGGCAGGGGCGGGGTGGGGCCGGAGGTTCTGCATTTCGCAGCGGCTCCCCAGGGATGCCGAGGCTAGTGGTCACTCTGAGCAGCCGGACCACTTGGCAGCCCACCGGGGGCCCGACCGTCCCGCGCTGAGCTCGGCGGGGCGCGCGGCAGCTTCCCGCTGCTCCCCGGGGACGCCGCCGCGCCCCTGCCGCGACCCCTCGGCGTCGCCCGGTGGGGAGCCAAGGCGCCGGGTGGACAGCCGCTGCCGCGCAGGACGCCACGGCCCACGGCCCTCCCCACCCAGCAGGTACCCTGCCGGCTCTCGTGCAACTGGGGAAACTGAGGCAGGCAGGGCCGCCCGGAGCGAGGTCGGGGCGGGAGGCTCGGGCGCGCGGGTGCAGTCTTGGGCGGGAGGGGGGGGGGTGTTCCCGGGGGCTGCGCTCCCCCCCGACCCCCGGCCCCTCCCCCGGCCTGACCACCAGAAGCGGGCGCCACGGCCCTTCAGACGCCGCCGCCGCCGGGACCGGGCCTGAGGCCGCCCGCCTTCCCCTCCCCTGAGATCCCTCGCGGGAGTTGGCCGCACGCTACCTACCCAGAAGGAGGCCGTCCATGTCAAAGATGAGGTGGGTGACGGGTCGCGGCGGGGGCAAGGGCGCCGCCATGGTGCCGCCTCCTTAGCCAGGTGGGGGATGGGAGGGGACGCGCGCGCCCGCGCGCCCTCCGCTTTTGCTGCCGCGTGCGCGTACGCGCGTCCCGGGCCGCTCGCCGGGTGTCCCGCGCACGCGCAGCTGGGCCGATCCGCGCAGCCGCGGTGGGCCGGGATGCGGGGCGGGCGGGCGCGTGCAACACATTTATCTCGCCGCGGAGCCCGTTCTGTTCACGCTGGGCTGGACTGCTCTAAACAGGGCCGCGCAGATGTAAGCGACGGGGCTGGTGGGGAAGCTCATGGCTGGAATTTGGAAACGACGTGATGTAAGGACGGGGGACAGAGTCGCGAGCCTCCCCGATGGGATATAAGTCCCTACCCCGGCTCTGGAGTCCGAGGGTATCGCCCGCCCGCAAGCCTCTCGAGCGGCCTGCGCCAGGGCCGTGCGCGCATGCGCAGTGAGCATCACTGCGCACCCCGGGCAGGTGCCTTCTCCCGAAACCAAGCCCCGGCCCACATCTGATAGGAAGGGACACAAGGAGGACTCTGGCATTTTAAAGAAGAAGAAGAAAAAAATCTATTGCTTTTGCCTTCCTGTATCTCATCTGTCATTGGCTGCTCAGAGTTTCTTTTCTTTTCCTGTCCTTTCTGAAAAGCATTTATTGCATTATTCTCAGAAATGCCTTTTTTCCCCTGCTTCTCTTTGTTCGTTTACAGTGCATATACAAGTTTAAGTGTAAGGATAGCACTTTTCAAGAAGCAGAAATAAGACATGTCTAGAGACTTTTAAATGTAAGGGTGTGTGTATGTGGTTAAGCACCCAGACTTTGGAGATGCCTGGATTCTACAAGATCGCTTATTAACTATGATAGACGGTGGGTCTCTGAACCTCGGTTTCCCCTTGATTAAGTCACCCAGCAGACATTGGTGGGGTGCCTGCATATGCCATCCTCACCAGCTGGAGTGTTTTCTTTCTCCTTCCTGATTTATTGCCCTTCTCTGAAAACAAACAGACATGCAAACAAGAGACTTATTTGCTTATTCAGTAGGTCAGAAGAGTATTTTGAAAGGAAAAGTGCCCCAACGCCAGGATTAGGAATTCAGAAGTACAGTGATAACCCACATGCTTCGTCTGGGGTAGCTGGTGCCTTAGAAGGAGCTTACGGAGTGGCCTGACGTTTGAAGACCCCCCAAATAAGCAAACACACAGAAGTAGGTGATGAAGTTGCCCACCTTCCTGGAATTCAGGGTACATGGAGAAGGTCACGTTTGTCATGCTTCATTGGCTGCAGCTCTCGTCACTGCTTTTGGGAGAGAAACCAGTGGGTTCACTGCTGGACACCAAGGGGCTGGCAGGGAGGCCCCCCAAACCATGGCTGAAATGGCAATGTCTCATGTACACTGCAGCAGAAATGCATTGGAAACCCTCTGTGGACTTCAACTCCCCACACATGTGAAGACATAGTTCAAATTATTATTTTTTACAGTCTTATTTTCCATGCTCTTCAGAAACACATCTCTATATAAAATGGCAGATACCCCTTCACTGGGAAAAAACAAAAAAGTACTTTAATGCTTCTTTGTCACAAGACAGATTGGAAAAAAATGAAAATGTGTTCTGTTGAAGTGGTTTGTGCACAAGTAACTAACTAGATGCCCTTTAAAGCTCTTCATAATTCTCCCAACAGCGAAAAATGAGCAGTTTATGTTTGGAAATTGTATTTTCCTCCTGGGACAATAGCTTCCTTTCTCTGACAACTTTAAAGTGCAACAGAGAAAATCCAGTAAGCTGTTGTACAGTGGTGTCAGAAGCACATTAGCACCGATGGAATGAATAAAAAGATGATCCTTTCTCACAGAATATATAAACTTAAACATGCAATTTATTGCCATGTATATATATATATCATTCTATATAGCCATGTATATATATGTATATATATATATCATTCTATATAGCATCTTAGCTTATTTTGGGTTTCTTATTTTGCTGTCTTGGTTCAACTGTCTACAAAGGTATACCTTTTCTTTGCCTGTGTTTGTGTCATCTGTTGTATTTGGAAAGCTGCTTATAATATAGGTTATCTTTGGATATAATCCCAGTCCTGAAGTTTGCCGTCAGGGCTCTGGTTTCCTTACTCCTACCTGGTCCAAGAGATATCAGGTTGGCAGGCAATGCCATTCTTGCATTTCCCCAGCCCTAGAGCTGCCAGGTCCACTGGAGCTGGAAGGGACATTGAGTCCAGAATGCCGGAACACTTGAGGCTACTGCTGGCTGAATTCTTCAGGCTTTCCTGGGAGTCTGGCGATTCCATTATCCTCTTTGCAACTGCAAATGTCCCTTTGCTCAGCATTCCTTTAGCTGTGGAACTTGCCTGGGAGTGTCTTAAGACCTTATCGGGGGCAGGATGGTGGGGGGAAGGCATCCGAGGTACTGAAATCTTCACTGAAACTCTCATCTGTTTGATAAGATTAAGTCATAAATAGCACATACCAATAAAAATTTAAAACACCAACATCTTAAATGAGTCCTGCTTTTTCTGGTCTGTCCATTTAGAGACTTGCAAATTCATCTTGCACATTGCAGACGAGATACTCACTTGCTAAGGGGATATTTACTTCATTCTTTCCCCATTCAGTGCTTTTCAGATTTTATAACCCATGGTCCTTTAGTTACTTCTAAGTGAGAGTGACCAACTCATCCTGCTTCGCCTGAGATCTTCTCAGTTTTACCACTAAAAGCCCTGCTTCCCGGGAGACCCTTCAGTCCAAGGCAAGCCAGAGCAGCTGGTCACCCTGCTCTAAGCTGCCACCTCAAGTAACATGCAGTTAGAATCTGCTTGAACCAACCTTCTCCCATTGTAGAAAACTGTTAGCACACTTGTCCAGCATTTAAAGCAATAGGAGGCTATGAGTGGGGGCACATGAATGAATCAGTCTTTCCAGGAGATGGTGATCCATATATGCTCTGAGGAATGGAAATGGCAGATTATTCCTCAAACCTGCATGCCTCAGTGTCCACATGGGCCAACATTTCCTCAAAGAGTTCAGCAGGTAAACTCAATGGTAGAACAGCCAGGTATTCAGGGAGACTTTGGAGGCGTCCCACTTGGACCGCCACATGTAGTTAGGTACCCAAAGAACTAATTCCTGAATTGAGCTTTAGGACCCTATGGAAGCCAATTGCTGGCTTATACTTGGTTCTCCACCTTGGCATTATTGACAATTTGTGCTGGACAACTGGTTGTTGTTGGGGGCAGTCTGTGCATTGTAGGATGGTCAGTAGCATCCCTGGTCTCCACCAGATGCCAACAGCATATCTCTCCCCACAGTTGTCACAACCAAAACGGTCCCCAGATATTGCCAAGTGTCCCCTGGGGGGCAAAGCCATCCTGGTGGAAAACCATGGCCCTAGAGAAGCATACGTATGTCCAACTCATTGATTAATGGATTGGTTGGTGACACGTGAATATCTATTCATATATATTATATATGTGTGGTAATGTCAAAGGAAACAAAGTTACCAATATAATCAAAAGCTGTAGGTTTATTGAAAGAAACTGCCCAAGCAGGGAGATCTCAGACTGGGCAAGTTGGAGCAAAAGTTTCAAAATAGCAAGCTGGTTCCAGGGGCTTACAAAGGCAATGAGAGGATTTTCAAGTGGGAAGTTATGCTTGGTCATCATTTGAGTTCTTCATTACACAGGAGGGTCTTATACTGGTTGATAGAATATACTTGTTGTTCCGGTTTGCTAATGCTGCCAGAATGCAAAATACCAGAGATGGATTGGCTTTTATAAAGGGGGTTTATTTGGTTACAAAGTTACAGTCTTAAGGCCATAAAGTGTCCAAAGTAAGTCATCAACAATCGGGTACCTTCACTGGAGGATGGCCAATGGTGTCCGGAAAACCTCTGTTAGCGGGGAAGGCACGTAGCTGGCATCTGCTCCGGAGTTCTGGTTTTAAAATGGCTTTCTCCCAGGATGTTGCTCTCTAGGCTTCAGCTTCTTTTCAAAATGTCACTCTCAGTTGCTCTGAGTCCCTCTGTCTGTGAATTCCTTTACACGACTTCAGTGATCCAATTAACACCCACCCTGAATGGGCGGGTAACACCTCCATGGAAATTATCCAATCAAACACTTCACTCACAGTTGATTGAGTGACATCTGCATGGAAACACTCAATCAAAGAATTCCAGTCTAATCAACACCAATAATGTCTTCCCACACAAGATTGCCTCAGAGAACATGGCCTTTTGGGAGACATAATATATCCAAACTGGCACACTTGTCCATTTTTAGTAGCCTCTCCCTACCAACCAAGACCAGCTAATCATTAAATGTTGCAACTTTTCAGAAGGCTGCACTTTCTCAATTTGCATTTGTCCTTGCTCAATTTTTTATCTTCTGAAAAGTCCCTTCCATTCCTTGGGACAGGAACCGCTGCCGGCAATTCCCAGTGCAATGGCAGTTTGTGTTATTTAGCAATATGTGTGATTCTCGTAGCCAGGAGGGGCAGGCAGGATGGGGCAAGAGCTTGGAGGTTCTGCCCTGCACATGGAAGCTTTTCCCCCGCATCCCGTGCCAGGTGCAGGCATTCATGACACAATCAGAGGGCCTTCTTGGATACAAGAGGGACAAAAGAGCCGACAGCACGTACGGCTGAAAAATGACATGACAAATGCGTTTTTTATAACATTTTCCTTGACAAAAACGTGCTCTTTGATTCTTAGAAAATGGGTCCTTCCATGCTTGTGACACAAACGAGGAAGTGTTTCACTAGTTCCTTGTTTCCTTAGAGATGTCAGAGTACTAAAATGACTGTAACTCAATGGCTGGGTTACAATGTTTTCCTTCATGTATATGTATATGTATGTGTTGGTGTGTACATGTCTGTACATGTGTGTGCATATATATAGAGGGAGAGGGAGACACACATTTATTATAGGAACTAGTTCACATGACTGTGGGAATTCTCAAGTACAGATTCCTTACAGCAGACCTAAAGCTGACCTCAAGCTGGAAACTCCAATGAAGATGGTGTTGAGTTCCCCAGGAAAAGCTGGCTGGCTGAAGTAGGGGCAAAAATGCTTCTTTCTAAATTCTGAAATACTTAGTTCTGTCTTTTAATACCTACAATTGATTGGAATGCTGAGGACAGTCCCCTTTGTTGATTGTAGATGCAATTAGCTGTAGATGCAGTCCACTGCCTATCAATGTTAATCAGTGTTTGCTTGGCCAAACAACTGGACACCTCTTTCTCACTGGCTCTGCACAGACAGTACCGGTGGGCTGTGTCTTGGTTTCCTAGAGCTGCTATAACAAAGTACCAGAAAGTGGGTGGCTTAAGACAACAGAACTCTGCTCTCTCTCCATTCTGGAGGCCAGAAGTCTGAAATCAAGTGACAGCAGGGCCATGCTCCCTCTGACACCTGTAGGGGAAAATCTCCCCTTGCTTCTTCCAGCCTCTGGTGGTGGCAGGCAGCCCTCGGTGCTCCTTACTTGGGGATGCATGGCTCTGGTTTTTGCCCAGTCTTCACAAGGCCTCCTCTGTGGGTTGCTATCTCTGTGTGTCTCCTCTTTTTATGAGGACACCAGTCATCTGAGGATAAGGGCCTAGGGGACTCCAGGGTGACCTCCTCTTAATTTAACTAATTCCATCACAATGACCCTGTTTCCAGCTAAGTTCACGTTTCTGTGGAGTCAGCATATCTTTTGGGGGATCCATTCTTCCCATAGCCTTCACCCACTACAGCCACAGGGGCTCCCAGGCCTCGGCCCCTCCTCCAGCCCTGAGCGGAACCATCTTTTGAGCCCTTTATGGGACTGGACGAGCTGAGGCTGGGGTGTTCCCTGAAGACAGGAGAAAACCGGGAAGTCCTAACTTCTGCCTGGCCGGCTCACACTTTAGCTCTATGGGGCGGTCACCAGATTCTTCTTCGGGGGCTTGCGGGTGTTTCTCCGTAGAGAAGCGGGAAAGCAGTGACGCTGTGCTGGTGGTCGGTGCGGGTGCACTCTGTGCCTGCAGATTGGGGCTCGGGTCTGTGTTCCGGGGTGAGTGGGGGCCGGGGCCTCCCCTCCTACTCGATTTCAGAGAATGCGTGTGCGCATCAGGGGCCGGTTCCCTACAGAGGATAGTGTGTGATTTTAAACCAACCCTCCCCACATAGACAAAGTGCTTGAAAATAATAAATAGAAGAGTAAAATGCAAGTCCAAACTAATAACAAGAAAATGGCCCCTTTAGCGTTTGCTTTATAGCAGTCACTTAAAGATGAAGAGCTGAAGAGCGGTGTTTTGTGACGTGTAAACCGATAGCACAGGAGTGGACGCCTACAGCTGTGGAGCAGCACGTTCTGTGCTCTCAGAGGGAGAGCTGGAGGCTTCTGAGGGAGGGGCCGACGGGTGAGGACCCCCAGCCCGCGCTTAAAATCACCGCTGTCTCCCTGGGATCTTTGCTGACTGGGGATGACCCTGAAATTGGGGGGTGGGGTGGGGTGCTGATGTCATCAGGCCCCAGCTGGTAAAAGCCCTCCTTCTAAGGTTTGGGGCTCATGGTTCCAGAGAATTCCTCCCTTGCTCTCTCCCTCTCTCCCTCCCTTCTTCTCTCCCTCCCTCCCTCCATTCCTCCCTTCCTCCCTCTCTCCTTTCCTTCTTCCCATCTTCTGCCCCTTCTTTCCTCCTTCCTTTCCTATTTCCCTCCTCTCCTCTCTTCCTCCCTCCCTCACTTCCTCCTTCTCTCACTTCCTCCCTCCATCCCTTACTCCCTCCCTTTCTCCCTCCCTCCCTCTCTCCCTCCTTCTTTACCTCCTTCCCTCCCTCCCTGCCTCCCTCCCTCCCTCAGTCCCTCATTCTTTCCCTCCCTCCCTCCATCCCTCTCTCCCACCCTCCCTCCTTTCCCTCTTTCCCTCCCTCTCTCTCTCTCTGCCTCCCTCTCTCCCACCCTCCCTTCCTCTCTCCCCCTCCCTCCCTCTATCCCCCTCTCCCTCCCACTCTCCCCCTCTCCCCATCTCCCTCTCTCCCCACCTCCCTCTCTCCCCGTCTCCCTCCCTCTTTCCCCATCTCCCTCCCTCTCTCCCCATCTCCTCCCTCCTTCCCCCTCTCTGCCCCTCTCTCCCTCTCTTCCTCCCTCCCTCCCTGTCTTCTTCCCCTCCTTACTTTTGGGTCTGGCCAAATCCTCTGGCACAGCCGGCTCAGGCCCCTGTTAGGGGTAGCCCTGCCCCCAGTGGGTGTGACTGGGAGCCTTGATGTCTTGGTTCCCACTTTCACCACGAGCCCCCCCATCTCTCCTGAGACAGGATCCCTGCCTGATCTTGCTTCCTGCTGCTGTGGATTCAGCCCAGCACTCATTTGAAAGTCAGTGATCCCACAAGGTGTCTTGTTCAGGTTGCAGAGCCCTCTCAGAAATATTCATTATGGGCATGTGTTGAGAGTCCAAGATTAAAAAATGGTTAGTTGTTTATGGTTGAAATTGGTTCTTTGTTTCCTAACAACCCTGAAAGTAGCTACCAGTTCTTGACTGTCTAGGACATACACACTACTTTATAAACGGTCTCTTATTTAATTCCCTCAGTAGCCTTGTAAGGCACACATATAATTATCCTTATTATGAGAAAATGGAGCTTCAGAGAAGTTAAGTCCTTGCCTCAAGTAATGCAACTTAAAAGAGCAGAGCCAAGAGGCAAACCTAAGTTGTTCCTGCTTCCTTTAAAATAAAAGAAAAATATATTTTAAAATATTATTTCCTATATTAAAATGTTTTTCATGTCATGGGTAAGTAATCAAAATCCTAACCCTAGTAAGATAACTTATATGAAATCATAGGTGCTATGGTTTGTACAAAAAAAGGAAAAGTATTCTAGAGGTCATTAGGGAAAAGGAAAAAAAAAAACAAAACTAAGGACAATGAAAATTCCAAAAAAAAACCAGTTTTGGTTTTTGTACTTTGGATGTAAGTGCTGAGCTGATAGGAACAGCTGTGGTCAGCTCCAAAGTTGCAGGTTTTCTCCTTTGAAGTGTTTGCTGCCAGTGCCCTCTGGTGCCTGCTGGGAGCACGCTGCCTTTTAGCAGCAGCAAGACCCTGGAGCTGAAAGCCAGGGATGGAACCACCTGCCCTGTCCCCGAGAACAGCAAAGCTGGGAATGCGTGGGGGACCACATCCACCCCTCACAAACCTGTAAGCCCCTTTCCCACCAACACTCCCAGGCCTGCAGTCAGGGACGCTCTTCTAATTTTGTGCACTTGCTTGGTGGGAACCGTGACACGTACTTTTACGAAATGTAGTATCTCTTCACATGCATTAAATGAGATCCTTAAAACGCACTTCTAGAAATACCAGACTACTGCTGAACTGGGTTCTGATTCTGAAATTCTATCTAACCACTAACTGACTTGAGGCAATCCTTTAGTAAGAGTTTGTGATGTGAGCAAGTCCACTGAAACCATTTATTATGAAAATGGTAAATTTTCATGATAAATCGTATGGAATGAGAATCTTGTTGAGGGCTTCAAATACTTAAGATTTTAACAATCTTAAAGGGAATGATGTGTGTATATGCAAATACATACACATACGCTATATATGCATGTGCGTGGAATTGTAAGAAACTGAAGAGAAGATGTCTATAATTTAAATATATTTAATTTGCATAAATACATAATAATATATGCAAATAATATGTGTGTATGGTTTTAACAGACTTAGGAATATAGGTCTCTATATATCTATCATATTTAATATTCATGTATATGTACACATTATGTATTTCCTGAAAATATGTACTTGTGTGGCTTTAAGAAACTTAGGAGGAAAGGTCTTTATATATAATTTATGTATTATTTATGTACACACACACAGATACGTAATTGCAGTGGTTTGAGAGTTTTATAATAGGTTAAGTGAACTAGATGAATCAGGCAGGTACAGTAAATGCCGTCTGTTCTTTTGTGGGCACACTCCAATATGTTTGTTGGTTGCCGTTATATTAATGTATAAAGAATAACATTTTAAAAGCATGCATTTCAACTCCCTTTCCTAGGGCCATTTAAACTAGTCCGCAGGAACCTTAGAGGCAATCAGTTTCCACGGCTCCTTCCTTCTGCAGTAAATGGCAATGCCGTTTAAAGAAAGGCAGTTTACTAGGACTTTGTTTGGGGTTTAATAATAAAGCTATAACTTCAAACCCCAAAATGCAATATATCAAGGAGAAAGCTGTGATTAGGCCTGCTCTTGTGGAATGGGACGCGCACGATAATTAAAAACCACAAATACCCAAAAATGCCTACTGCCAAACTATTCTGGATTTCTGGTCTTTTTCCTTTGATTGCCCCCTCTGGCGCTCCTTGTGGCAACAGGGGAAGAACTCTGTGGGGGGCTTCTCACCTGCTTTTGCCCCTTGCTGCTCCAAAGCCTAAATCTTAATGTCCAGGAGGGGTTCTGGGGCCACCGATAGGAGAGCACCTGAGGCGTGTTGACGAGTGTGGATTTTATGGAGGTGGTAAATGGCTTGGTTCAGAGTAGCTCAGTATCTTCCATTCCTGGGGCTGTATGAGCAAGTGCCATGAACTGGGTGCCTTCAAATAAGAGGAATTGATGATGTCCCAGTTCTGGAGGCTGGAAATCCGAGATCCAGGTGTCACCAGGGCCGTGTGTCCTGTGAAATCTGTAAAGGAGAACCCGGCCTTGCCTCCTCGACCTTCTGAAGGCTCCGGGAGTTCTTTGGTTCCTCGGTTTGTGGCTGCATCTCCCTTCCCACGTGGTCTTCTTCCCTGCCTCCATCTTCACGTGGTGTTCTCCTCCTTGTGTCTGTCTGTCTGTATCCACATTTCCTCTTCTTACTACAAGACACCAGTCCTTGTGGATTAGGGCCATGGCTAATACAAATTGATCTCATCTTAACTAGTGATATCTTCAAAGACCTTGCTTGCATATAAGCTCAGGCCTTGGACGTGTCTTTTTCTGGAGGACACGATTCAGCCTATAACAGATCCTACCCTGTGCGTGCACAGAGCCACGTGCAGTTTCTCCTCTGTCATTGTCGATGAACAGTGTGAAGGCTGCACAGTGGGGTCGGGGTCTCTAGGCCCTCTCCTCTCCATGTGGCTCATGGAATCTCGACGCCAGCCCAGGGTCAGCTTGGATCTTGGATCCCCTGTGTGGGTGCCGTGCCTCCCTGGCCCCAGTTGCCCAGTGGCTTTGAGATGTTTGCTCCTTGATTCAGAGCCTCGTCATCAAGCCTGTGTCCACACACTTCATGTATGTCCAATCTTCCAGAATGGGTCTCTGCTTCCTAACCCTCGAATGCCTGTGTCCCCGCGCTCATTCTAGATGACACCCGAGTTTTCCATGAAGATTCATCCTGTTGGGTTCTTCCTGCATGGAGTCCAAAGTAAGAACAGGTGCCCAGTTTTAGTTAGAGAGTTCCACTGGGATACCTTTGACGTGAACAGGTGCCCAGTTTTAGTTAGAGAGTTCCACTGGGATACCTTTGACGTGCAAGGCCAGTATCAGAATGCTGGACCTCAGGTAGCTTCAACCTTCGATGATGTCCCCAAGCACCTGCTTTTCATGATCTTGAACATAGGGGTCTATGTCGTTCTGAACAGTGAAATCTTTTCACTTGTGCATTCTAAAAATTGCCCCAAAATGGAGCAGGTGTTTTCGTGCCAGGTGTGTGCCCTGAGCTTTCACCACTTTCATCAGTAACCTTGCCTGGAATGTACTTTTATGTCTGCTTTGCAGGTGCTGAGACAGGTTAAGGGCTTGCCCAAGGTCCCAGAGCTTGCACTGTGGTGAGGTGTTGATTGAGGTGGGGTCCGAGGAATGGCCGTTACCCCCCAATGAGGAAGCAGGGTCTCGACCACTCAGTTGCTCCCATCAAAGTTCAGTGGACACTCAGCAGTCAGTAGACCCGAGAAAGAACTAGCGTGCAGTGAGTCGCCATAAAGCAAGTTGACTTCTTTGCTCGCAAAACAGTGGTCAACAGAAGCAGCAGGAATTTGTCATCATGGCAGTTCCCTCTCCACGGAAGGGTGGATGACACGCACAACTGCATGCCCCACTTCACATTGGAGGAGGGGACCCTGAGCCCCTGTAGTGTGGCTCTCTTTATCTCCCCAGGAGGGGAATTTCTAGCTCCTGTGCATATTATGCAAGCTTTTTGGAGAATTTCCACCCTGGCTCACAGCTGGGGACCTGGAGCACCTGCCCGGACCCCAAGACCCAGGTGAAAGGGGTAAGGTTTGGCAGTTCCTGAGCTAAGCTTATTTCTGCAGGTCATTTGTATTTTTTTTTTTTTCAGGAACTTCCTGTAGCTAAGTCTCAGGGGAGAAAGGAGAGGGTTTCAGACGCCCCAGCAGAGCTGGCAAGTGCTAGAGTGAAGACTGAATTCATATCTGACTCCAAAGCACTCTTTCCACTAAGACAAATGATGCTGGGAGGATCAAGATGCTAAACTGAAAGAAAGTGTTGGACGAGGTGCCAAGATATGATGTGCTGGATGAAAATTTAGTTTAGGTCGCTGAGATCCTCGTGGGCTCTCTTGCCCCACATCAAGGGCATAAAAGACGGGGAGAGATGGGGATTTGTAAAGAGATTTCATCACATTGTGAGTTCTGCCCCCAGCCAGGGGATGATGTGTGCCTCTTTTCACCCCAGCCTGGGGAGGGGGTATTACTAGGGTTCCTGATGAGTAAATTTTATAGACACCCTAGGAGACCAAATATTGCCTTTTGGTTATATCCAAGCCATGCTTATTCATATTAAAATATATGTTCTTTTAGATATCTCTGTACTGTATTCCTTAGTGACTATTATGAATGGAAAATATGTTAGCAACCGCTTCATTATGTATTAATTATTCAAGTGCCTACTGAGAGCCAGAGGCACACAAAATAATTAAAAATAAGTAATGTTTTATTTATTTATAGAAGTGGAAGAAGTGAAAACGAAGGCTCAGGATTAGGCTTGACTTTTTGTTCCATCCTAAACAAAATAAAATGAATGATTCGGGGTGGGGTGGAGGAGTGAAAGAGAAATACAGGAAGTTATTTCTTCTGGGGTAGGATTTCCCCCACAGTGGAAGTGGGGAGCCAAAGCGCTCTGCGCGTTCCATCAGAGTTGAGTCGGACACGGACACCTCCCTGCTTTCCACCCACAAGATCTGGCCATTGCCCAACCCTTGTTGACGAGGAGAATGAATTCCTTGAGGCCCTTCTTGCTGTGTGTCCGTGGAGCTCACGTGACGAGCCGGCTTGCAGGGCGTGTGTGGCTCGGCCTCCCGCCCTAACCTGCCATGCGAGGCTCTGCTTGATAAGAAGGTCAGAAGCTCCGTGCAGCGCGCCGGCCCAGCATTGCACAGAAGTCTTTCTTCTTCATAAACCCGTGGTCTGTTTCCTCGCCAGGCACAGTGAAATGCAAAACCCAGCGCCTACAGACAGTGGTTTGAGTGGCCTTCCACGTTGTTTTCTTTGGCTGCCCCCATGTCAGCATAGCCGCGGGTCAGTAAGGATTACGGCCAGGTGTTTGGAACTGATACGATGTGATGATTGGGTTCAGGAAGTCCTGCTCCCCTCTGATTTATACGTGAAGCATGTGGGGCATGGGAGGAGCCCAGGTGGGAAAACATGCAGCTAAATATTTTTTTTTATGATTGATTCACCAATTACCCAGTGATGACTGACTGGCAATGATGCTCCAATATAACTGGCCGGGCTGTCAAATGATTATTCAGCGCATCATGAGCTTTGGACTGGGGTGTTATTGAATGTAATCATTTCTAAAGCTCCTTGAGATCTTTGACACAAAGGCAGGGAGTAGCTGAGCCTCCAAGGAAGAAGCCTGAAAGGCTCCCAAGAACCGGTGAGTTGCATTCATTTTTCTGCTTGTCAACTGCTACGATATGGAGATAAATGATGACAGAAAACAGCTGCTGGGGATATTTCCTTTAGTTGTATGGTTTCACAGGAAGTCCAAAGATTCCCTTTTCTCCCCCATTCTGTAATAGCTGAGTAGCAGGCAGGCTAAGAGTTAATTAAGTAACTTGAAGAGCTAAGTCTTACAGATGGGAGAGGGAATCTTAAAGTATATTCTGAGGGACAGATGAAAGTTTGTACATGTTTATGTTTCGTGTTACAGTAACCACTCACAGCCACATATCTGATATGTTTTCATTTGTTCATTTGCACTGAAACAAGGTCTTTGGGGGGAGGAAAGTAATTGCCACATTTTCTGGATTCAAGAGGTGGTTTGAAAACACAAGCTGTGTAAAGGGGATAATGGAGAGCTCAGAGGAAAGAAAATGAAAGAGGTACATTTTGTGCAAGTGCTTACTCAAAAGAGAGATTGGGTTGATTAGCCTTATGCCTGAAAATAATAGAACCACTGCTTCTGAATTAGATACAATGCAATGGACATAAATAAGGCATACCGCCTTCAAATTTATGCCATAAAAAAATTGGTGTTATAACCTCCTTTTCTAAAAAACAGGTTTGAGAATGAATTAATAGTAGTTCTACTTTTAACATGTTTATTTTCATTGTGACTTTTTTTTTTTCATTTAATCGAGGGGCATACAACATAGATGATTGAATTTGTCCTCAGGGCCACTGAGTGAAATGTTTCTTAACAGGCTACATTGGCTTTGTTTCAGGATGGGGTGGTTATTACTTGACTGTGTAGATTATCGCTATAAAGGAACTGGGTTAACTGAGGACTGAGTTTGTAGTTGAGAAAACGAGTACTCTGTTTTGAATATTTGTATTAATTATAGAACATTACCATCCAGGTGCATGTAACCTTTGCAAAACATGCCGTGTGTCATCTTCCAATTATGAGCCAAACAAACGTATCAGTTTTTTTTTCTAAAGAAAGTACTCCCTTGCAGGTAGTACCTCCAGGTTCTCCTGAGTGAATGTACAAAATGAATGAAGATGTCCACTTCTTGCTTTCTGTACTTCTTATCTGAGTTTTGACTTACTTAACGTTTACATGAATTGTGTCCTCTGTGCTCACCTTTCCAGATTGAATTAGTGGGGCAATGAAAAAACAAAACAAAACAAAAAAGCATTGCATTTTAATTGAAAATGCTGTATCTAAAAATAGTGTTACTGTTTTGTAGAAATATTAATCCACTTTCTGGCCATTGACTATAGGCATCTTTGTCTCACAAAACACACTAAGTACTTGATGTCATCAGTGACATCAGTATTTGCCAACTGAGAAGTTGCCCTGTCTCCATTTATAATGAGATTGTAACATAAAAACTGGTAGTATCAGGATGCAGAAAAGTATAAGCTTTCAGTGCAAAAAAAAAGATAGAAAGATTCCTTCTGTATGCAAATAAACCTCAACAGTAAATACCAAGCATCCTTCAAAAGGATGAATGAAATAAGCATTCAAAGTTTGCACGTAACATCACAGAGCATGCTCTCCAGGCAAGTGCCAGCCCCGCTGTTTTGTTTCCATCTTGTTTTCATGTTAAAATTCCTGTGTTGTTGGGAAATGAGCCCTTGTAAAACTTGGAGTCTGAGTCAACAAACATTTACCAAGTGCCCCTGGGTCACACGAAGCAGGATGTAGCGATGATGAAACACACGTCCCATCTCTCTTCAAGGGTTATCAGAGAAGGAAGATAGATGCTCAGTGTAAATATTGCACCTGCCGGTGTAGGGCAGAGACCTGGCACTGGGCTACGAGGAGCACCCTCAACTGGGCTTGCCTGGAAAGCCTGGCGATGGCACCCAAGTGGTCCGGGGTTCTGTGTTCCTCGTGGGGGCTCCAGGATTGGGAGGTTTCTTCTCCAGTGTCAGACCAGGAGACTGAGTTCTGCTTTGCAGTTAATTTGTCATCCAGGGTTTCTCAAATGCAAGAGTGCTGTCACTTGGTACCGGATGAGTCTCTGTGGCGGGCGCTGTCCTTTGCAGTGTCGAGTGTTGGGCAGCATCCCTGGCCTCCTGCAGTGGAAGCCACTCACACCACCTCCTTGGAGTCGTGACAGCCAAAAATGTCTCCAGACGTTGCCAACCATTGTTGAGACCTGTTGCGTTAGAGATAGGCAAGGAGCAGTGCTCTGGGGAATAACATGGGGGGTTTGAAGGTTCTTCTGTTCTCAGCTCTTTTTTCCAGTTACCAGGCAGCTCTGCACTTTTGCTGGAGTTGGTGACAGCTTTTTCAACCTGGGTCACTGGGCAGGGGTTCCCTGGGTCCCTGCGCATCACGTCTTTTGCATATGAGGCAACTGGAGTTACCTGAGTTCATGCGACGTGCATGTAGACTGGTTTTTACAGGACCTGACTTCTTGGCCCCGGAACGCCTCTCCTTTCTAAGTTCTGCCTTTAAGAATACAGGTTTGCAGTCCTGTGCCCATTATCAAAAATCAAAACAACTCAGGAAACCAAAAGTTGTTTTGTACATACTTGGCAGAGAAACCAATTCTGAACTGAGTAGCATGAGGTGGGCTTTGTTTTAATAGCAGTGAATGTGAATGTCCATTTTGTTTCACTGGAGAACGATTAATATGTGAGATTGCAGATTTGCACTTTTCTCAAGGTGTTAGATACTCCATAATATGTTCACCATTACCTTCTAAAATCCAAAAAGTATTTGAATTCTGAACACATCTGACCCCAAAGTTTCCATTTCAAGTAGAAAAGGGTCTGTTTTTAACTAACATTATCTTTGAGCATTTGTTTTTTCCCATTATGGTATATCTTACACTCCCAAATCTCATTCCTCTGAAGCACCTTCCATCACTTAAAGCATCGTTACTTTTCCACACTCTCTAAGCTTTGCCATAATGTTAGAACACTCAGGAAGCTAAACTTGGCTAGAAATGTAGGACAGAATACTGTGCCTTTTACCTTTGAGCACTTGTAAGCAGCCCTTGCCTCCTGCTTCCCAACCCACGCAATTAAGATGCTCCCAAGATGCAAATACTGGGGCATGTGGTGATCCAAAGTGGGAATTGTATGGCTTTGAGATACTAAGCTGAAAGGAGTGTCTTGACTTTGGAAAGGCCAGATATGTGATACCTTTAAAATATATCTGGTTCTTTTTGGGTTCGTTAAGAAGAAGGGAAAATTAATCTTTGCCTAGCATGGATCCATCCAAGCCAGGGTTTCTACATCTTGGCGCTGTTGACATGTGTTGCTGATAACTCTTTGCTGGGAGGGGAGCATCCTGTGTGTTGTAGATGTTTAGCTGCATCCCTGGCCTCGACTCAAGAGGTGCCAGTAGCACCCTCCTAGTTGTAACAACCAAACAGGACCTCAGATATTGCCAAGTGTCCCCTATGGAGTAGAGTCACCCCTGGTTGAGAACTGCTGGTCTAAGCTGGTGATATGCCCTATGGAATTGCACTAGTTTAACTTTGAGTGGAGTCTTACATTTACAGAAGACACTTTGTTATATTTTACTCCATTTAATTATTTTCTCACTTCAACCCTGGAAGTTGGGTGCTTTGAGTCCCATTTGACAGATAGGAAAACCAAGCCCAACCTTCTAGGGATAGTGCTGCGTTCAAGAGTTTTTCTACCCTGCCATATTGCCATACCATCACACAGGTGACTCATTTAAAGAGGTGACAAAACCCGTTTGCCTTCTCTGGCAGTCTGGGTCGTATCAAATAATCTATGTATTACTGGCAGTACCATCTGGTTAGCAATATGAAATCGATCCCAAGAATTTCTCATTGCAAAGTAGTCCAAGTGACGAATTAAACTTAGATAGGTATCGTCATGGGTACCCAAAGCTGGAGGACACATTACTCAGACCTTTTTTAGTTGACAGTGGCGGGAACCCAATTCCACTTTGTTCAAACCTAAAAGGAGATGTATCGGCTGTATGTGTGGGAGGCTCCAAGAATCAGAGAGAAAGGTGCCGGAACAGAACCCAATTGGTTGCCTTAAAGAGAAACTTTGAAAGTTTTTGATGGGCTTGACCAGTAGCTGCTACCAGTGGCTGCTGGTGGAGGCCATTGCTGTATCTAAAAATACTTGAGTTTGCATTTTGGCTAAATTCTATGGTGTTATTTGTATTTTACGTGTATTCAAGAATGGGCAAGGTATTAGGTTTCTCTTGCTATGTTACAAATGATCACAGTCTCAGCAGTTTAAAACAACGCACATCTGTTCTCTCTCCATTTCCATGGGTCAGGAGTCCAGAAATGGCTTGGCCGGGTCCTTTGCTCAAAGTCTTGCAAGGCTGCTGTCAAGATGTCATTCTGGGCTGGGGGCTCCCTTGGGCTCATTCAAGTTGTTGGTGGGATTTGGGTCCTTGCGGTTGTAGGACTGAGACCCTCAGCTGCAGAGGCCACCCCTCCCCATGGGTACTTCAGAAGAGGGCTGTTTGTTTTCTCAGGCGAACGGTTCCTCTGAGTCTCGTTTAAAGGGGTCACCTGATTAGGTCAGGCCCACCCAAAATATTCTCCCTTTTGGTTAACTCACAGTCAACTGATTAGGGATCTTCATTACACCTGCAAAATCCCTTCACGTTTGCCACATTCTCTTGGTTAGAGGCAAGTCACAGGTTCCTCTTGTACTCAAGGGGAGGGGATTACACCAAGGTGCAGATGCCAGAGATTAGGACTCAGAAAGCTGTCTTAGAATCCTGCCGACCACAGAGGACTTTTTGTGGGTTGACCCAGGAACCTGAATATAATTTAGGAAATACATTCTAAGAACCAAATGATCTAGCTACAAAGAGACCTTTAGGGGAAACCGATTCATAAGCTGAGGTTGCCAATACCGACTCCAATTAGCTGATGTTTGATAATCAATATTTTCATTTGATGATAATGAAATAATGGAAAACTGGACAAATGGTTGATGATTTCGTTATCATGATGTCACATTCTCCTCTTGCTCATTGGCGTGGATGCTTGCTGGGGTATTATCTGGTGAGGCGTTTAAAAGAGAGAGAAGATCCAAAGTGATGCAATTTGGGAATATACTACAGCCCACCAGGCACGGTGAAGACCACGAATGATAGTTCTTCCCTACCGATAACAAAATTGGCACAGAGGCCTGAGTGATTGGCAATAGGGGACCTCAGCTTTTGGGCATCTGCCACAAGTCTCATCCAGCTACGAGCTTCATATCTGATAAGCTCTTCTCTTTCTGGAAACATCATCCTGCAGATAAAATATTGTTCTGAAGTGCACTTCGATCAACAAGAGAAAATTGGTTGGTGAAGTAGAAGTGACAGAATTCTCAAGGGGAATTGGCCATACTTTTAAAATCCTTAATAGTAAAATGAGCAACATGGTTAGACATGGACCCTGGAGTTGTGGAAAAACAGACTTTGGCTTTTTATTCGGATACAAATAGAGAGATGATCTTCTGGCCAGGGACTCTGAGAAAGGACAGGCTCAAGCACTGGGTTATCTTCAAAAATGAAAAGTCTGCTGATGCAATCACAAAATCATAGGGGATCACCGGAGGGGGAAGTATGAAACATTTAAATAAATCAGTGTAGCAACATGGGGTGTCCTTTTTAGAGAGAGTTATGAAATGAATGGCTCACCCTTTCTATCTGTAAAGTCAGGAAGACCCAAAACTCAAACAAAAATGCTCAAATGGTGACCTCTGGCTCCTACATCTATCCTTGTGATGGTTTGAAGCTGTTATGTACCCTAGAAATTCATGTTCTTAAATCCAATCCATTCCTGCGGGTATAAACCTCTTGTAAGCAGGACTTTTTGTTGAAGTTACTTCAGTTAAGGCATGGCCAGGGTGGGTCTTAATCCTCTTACTGGAGTCCTTTTGAAGGGGATGAATGCAGAAAGAGAAACTAGGGAATCAAGAAGCTGAAAGCGGAAGAGAAGGGAGACCAGCAGACGTCACCACGTGCATTGCCATTTGGCAGAGGAGCCCAGGATGGCTGACAGCCGTCTTCTGGGACAAAGCATCGCTTGATGATACCTTGATTTGGACATTTTTCTCAGCCTTGAAACTGTAAGCTTTTAGGATACTAATTCCCCTTTGTAAAAGCCAATCCACTTCTAGTATATTGCTTTTGGCAGCCCGACGGACTAAAACAACCGGTTTTCAATTTCTGTGCCCTTTGATCTGACAAAGGACCCATTTCATCAAACCCGACACTTATTGAGCTGAACATCCAGTTAAACCACATTCATATTTTTAAAGTTTTGAGACTATAATAGTAGGCATCCATGCACTCACCTCCTGAAATCAGCTGATAACTTCTTTTTCCTGTTTGTTTTATGTCTTCAGCTCTGAACAGTGCTGATAAGTTTCTCTGAGACAATTGCATGGACATATTTACCTGATTCATTTAAAGATGTCAACTCCCTTTCTCAGCTGTGTCTTTGATATTGTTTGCCAATTGATTTATTAGCATGAACCCAGGCTCTGTTTGCATCCTCTTGTGTTCCAAACACACCAGGCACCTTGAATCCCAAACCTCACATTTGCTTCTCTCACTGTTAGCAGAGAACATTGCCTCTGAAAACTCGGGGTGGGGGGTGGGGGTGGAGCAAACTAACTGAGAAGCCAACAAATGGACATCGTCAAATTTTATGCCTCAGTTCTCTTCTGTTTATGCCCCAGACTTGCCCTGATTTTAATCTGTCTTAATGGTTCCCCTTCTGGCTTCCCAAAGCTAACCTCGTTCTCAGTTCTCTTGATTCCACCAGGCCACATTGGAGAACTGCATCTCAACCTTCATCTGATTAGCTTTGGTCTCTTTTAGTGACCTTCTTATTGACAAATCCTTTATCTTGTCCCTTGTGACAGTTCTAATTTCTGGTTCTCCACCTCTTTCAGGTCACTCTTTCTGAGCTTTCTTCACTGTTCCTTTTCCCCTCACTACCCCTGGAAAGTTTAGTTTCCTCAAGCTTCTGTCTTCACACATTTTCTCTTTCTGTTTCTCATTGATGGTGATCTCTCCCACAACCATGCCGTCTTGTCTTTATCTTCGGTTGATTGGTGTCTCATTCTTTATCCCTGCCCTGATTTATCGCCTTTATTCAAATAGCCATGGAGACATTGCTGGTGTCATTTGTGATTTTGGGCACAGTTCTGGAATCAGAAAACCTAGATCCAAATCCCAGCTTTGCCACATGCAAGCTGAGCTTGTAAAAGCCTCTGTAAAGTCAATTTACCCTTCTGTAAAATGGGGAGGAAGAAAACATGATTATAGATAATGTACAGGTATACTATTAGGGTGATGCCCAGCATGTTGTAAACGCTCCATAATTTATATGCTCAGTGATGTTTTTTGCTGTGTTTGTGATATTTCCAAAACTCAATATGTTCAAAATAAACCTTTGGTTTTCTTTTCTAAATGGACTCCAGCTTCGGTACTCCCGTCTCAGTTAATATCCCCCATCATTGAGTCAACAAAGGAGAAGCATCAGTGTTTGCATCCATCATCCACTTGTCACCCATCTGGTTGGCTTGATTTCTGAAATCTGCCTTGACTTTACCTCCTCTCAATCCCCTTGGCCCCTGGCTGTCAACCCTGTTGTTACGATGCTTACAGCATACACCATTTGGATGCGCCCAATAAAACAGACCTTCAGGCACCACAGCTGTGTTTGTATAGAAAGCCCATGATTTTTACTCCATGTTCTATCTTGGTTTCCCACTCTCACTCAGGCCTGTGGTTACCTGGCCCCTTAGTAGTTCCTTAGCTTCAACTCCTTTCCCACCAGAATGTTCCTCAAAAGGGGATTTTGTACTGGTACTTTGGAGCCATTTCCATTGTTTCCAAACTCAGACCAATCTAGCCCCCAAGTCACTCTTGGCTAAATTGACCAACATCCCATTGGTACCAAGATTTCAAATTGTCCCCAAGGCACCCCATGGCAATTTCCAGGTCAGATCTTGGATGGGAAAGATGTCTCTCTTGTAAAGTGGAAGAAAGTTGACTATGAAAGAGGTGGGCTTGGGGAACAAGGTGATGCTCAGACAGCAAATGCATTCTCAGGCAGCAGTTTGGGACCATAGCAAGAATGGATGTTGAAGTTCTGGAAGCAGATTCCCATTGAGTGCCACCTGTCTTCCACCCCCACCCCTGGCTGGTACCGCTGGGTACCGCTGGGCAAGTCTTTGTGTAGCTCTAGGCCTACGTGAGCCCCGGTTTGAAGACGAGTGTCCTAGGTGATTGGAATTGCCTCCTGCCTGGTCCCATCATCTGCAAAACTCCGTGCAATGTGAGAGTAATTTCCCCACAACACCCGTCTCATTCTTCTGTGATAACTGTTCTGGGTTGAATTGTGTCCCCACAAAAAAACAGGTTGAAGCCCTAACCCCACACCCTTGTTTGGAAATAGGTTCTTTGCAGATGGAATTCGGCAAGTTAAGATGAGGTCAAACTGGGATAGATTGAGCCCTCCGTCCGCTATGACTGGGTGCTTTACAAGAAAGGAGAAGGGGGCAGCCAAGGAAATGGCCATGGCCAGCAGGGGTGGGGACTGAGATGATGCAGCTACCGGCCAGGGTATTGCTGGAAGCCCAGAAGCATTCTTCCCCTGCAGGTTTCTGAGGGAGCCTGGCCCCTCGATTCTGGCATCCAGCCTCCAGAATGCTGAGACAGGGAATTTCTGTTGTTTTAAGCTGCCAAGTTTGTGGTATTTTGTTACATCAACCCCAGGAAGCTGAGACAGATAGACCACCTCATCTTCCTGTGAAAATGCTCTTGGCCCTCGAGACTTCCAAAATCTGTTGCACTTGACCCATCGAACCTCAGCTTTTGCCGCTCGGCAGTGTAAACCCTCGGTTCCTGGGAGGCCGGCTTTCATCTTGCCCAACCTTCCCATCCCTGCCCTTTCCTCCTCCAAACACTTTCCATCGTTACTTTCCAGTCTTTCTCCATGTTCTTCCTTTTGTCAGGAATTGTCTGTGCTACTTTGCTTTCCCCAAATACCAACATCACCTTCCAAATCCCACCTTCAAAGTGCAATTCTCTTTTTTTCTCCATGAGTGCTGGTGATGAATTGAAAGTGCAACTAAACATCCTGTGACGTTAATAAAACCTCAGTGGAGAATCAGGCTGCTCCCTGGATGAAAATCCAGTATTCCGTCATCTGCATATGCTTAGTCAGTGATGCCAATAGAGTTTGGGTATATTTCTACTATTGTACTTAACTAACTTCACATTTATTCTTGGAGTATGAGATCATGGACTCCTTTAAGGGAGGGTCATTGGCTTTCTAATCTTTTTAACCCCCGTGTCTGATACATAAATTCTCAACAGATGATATTGGATAAAGGAACCCCATAAAATTGCAACGAGGTCTTAGAACACTTACCTTATTTGTCCTAGCAATGTTTATGCGATTTAGAAATGATATAGGCAACTTTTCTGCCTGTTGGGAACATGGAAATTTGCCAACTAGTCCACATATCCTCTTCTTTTAAGCAGCTAGCTCCTCGTTAGAGACCTGGTGTATTAGTTTCCTATTATTCCTGTAACAGATTATCACATGCAGTATTGAAACAACATGGATTTCTTATTTTATAGTTCTCAAGGTAAGAAGTTCTCAAATCAAGAGGTCTCCCCTGGAAGTTCTAGGGGAGAATCCATTTCCTTGGCTTTTCCTGCTTCTGGAGGCTGCCCACTTACCTTGGCTTGTGGTCTCTCATTACTCTCACCTTCACTTCTTTCTCTCTTCATCCTCCTTCTCTGACTCTTACTCTCTTGCCTCCCTCCTATAAGGACACTTCTGATTACACTGGACCTATCTTGGTAATCCAGGATACTTTCTCCATCTGAAGATCCTTACATTTATCACATCTATAAAGTCCCTTTTGCCTTGCAAGGGAATATATTCACAAGTTCTGGGGATTAGGACAGGGACATTGTGGGGGAGCCATTATTCTGTCTACCAAACTTGGTTTCCATTGATGTAGCTCATAAAAAGTGAACCCTGATGTAAAGTCTTGTTTGGGTAAATCACTTGACCACTTATACAGTCAGGAGTTTATTAATAACAAACTTCATGTTTGCAAACAAATTTCGTGTTTGCTAACATGAAATTATTTTATAAATAATAGCATGTTTTTACTCATAAATAAGTAGCATAAATATTAATTTTCCTGCTGGCTCATCATGTCTTAGTTTTTGAAAGCAGCCTCTTTTCTTGGGTTAGTATGCTTAGCCGCTTCTCTGTAGAGAGAGCCAGAGGTTTATTGTACAGTAAACAAATGAGATCTATGAAAACAGAGCATGTAGGTCAGAACAGAACGTTCCTCATCATCATTGGGCAATAGCGAAAAAATGACATTTCGCACTTTGCATGTTTTTAGCTGAGCTTCAGTGCTCAGAGGTACTAACTCTGTTTAATGACACTTCCTTCCGGCGTTTAATAATACTTTTTAACTGCACTTAATTTGGAGAAACACGTTTTGGTGTAGGTGCAAGGAAGGGAATTGCCGGCCTCTTTTACGCTTGCACGTCGAGGGCGTCCGCTGCGTCAGCCGAGTTGTCCGTGTTTTCCTTGCTGGTTGGTTCCCTCTCTCCAGTCTTTAAACACTCCCAGGAGCTCATGTCCTGCAAGATTCTTTCCATCCCGAACCCTCTCAAGCTAAAGCGTTCTCCTTGCTTTCCCTTCCTTTGTTACCAAACCTCTGAAGAAAGTCTTCACTAGCTCTCCTGGCTCCCTTCCAATTCACCGTCGCTCCGTGAGTGAGCACAGGTCATTCCACCGGGGTGCTGGTTTCCAAAACTGACCTGGGATGAAACAGCAGGAAGAGTCTGTGTTTCCAGGACTTTGGAAAGTCATTTCTGGATGGATATAAGGTGCCTGAGATTGGTGAGACGTCTGTTGTCATGAGTGGCCTTGTCTGAAAGTTTATGAATATTCCCACCGTGGACCAATCCACACGTGGAGAGGGGGTCTAAAGACGTGGCTGCCCACCAGGGCTTTAGGGCTCCGTTTCCGTGTGACGAGGGGCAAGTTACTCAGCCTTCCCGAGATTCCCTCCTATCAGCTATAAAACCATGGCTTTGGGTTATAATTCCTAGACAGTGTCACTCACACTCTACAAAGTTGGTGACCTTATGAGTAGACCCCAGACTTTGTCTTTCTCGAAAGCTCCCAGGCTAAAAAGTTTAGGTCACTGCCCTGGCATGGCTTCTGCTGTAAAACCAAGTGTTCATTTAATAAATGTTTCTGCATTTAATGGGGACAATCAAGTATCAGAAGATTTATAAAAATCTTCACCCAAGTGAGCTGGCAAGCCCCATAAATTCCCCCCAGCTACCCAAGATGAATCATTACTCTGAAAACAAGTAATTATGAGTTTGCCTCTGAATCACTTTTTAAATCTACACTCCAAAGTTGACAAACTGTCCTCATAAGTCAGATCTTATCAGCCAGTAAGGAAAGCCCAAAACTGGCATTTCTCATTGAAGATACTCTTCCAAGCGCCATAACTCAAACCCACTCCTGCAGAGCGGCCTCTGAAGAAGGGAATATTTTGTGCCCATTGAGGAGACCCCTCCATGTTTCAGCAGGAGGAGCAGCTATGTCTGCTAACTGCAGAAAATGGACTTTTCTACAATTAAGTGATGAAACAAAAGTGGCTGTGTAAACGCGGATGCTTTTAAAGCTCTTCATAAATTTATGAATTCATTACATAATCATTTTTAGCATAACATGTTATGAACATGAAGACCAGTCTTCTAACCATCAGATGTTTGAGTAAAATCAAACCAATTGGTTGAACGTGTCTTCCTGAAACCAGGTTAACGAGACAAGACCATGCCAACAACAGTTGGGGTGGATTATATCAACAGTCCTCTCTAAGAGGGTGTTATGATTTGATAATGCTGCTGTATGCAAAATTCCAGAAGTGGATTGGCTTTTATAAAGGGGATTTATTAAGTTATAAGCTTACAGTTCTAAAGCCATAAAGGTGTCCAAACTAGGCATCAACAAGAAGATACCTTCACTGAAGAAAGGCCAACGGCATCCGGAAATTTCTGTCAGCTGGGAGGGCATGTGGCTCGCATCTGCTAATCCTTTGCTGCTGGGTTGTGTTTCAAAATGGCTTTCCTCAAAATGTCGCTCTCAGCTGCTCTTGGGGCATTTTGTCCTCTCTTAGCTTCTCCAGAGCAAACTCTGGTCTAGCATCTCAAAGTGTCTGCAAGCATCTGGGCCTGTGTCTGCTCTTTTTAAAGGACTCCAGTGAACTAATCAAGACCCACCTTGGATGGGTGAGGCCACAGCTCCATGGAAACGATCTGGTCAAAAGTGTCACCTACAGTTGGGTGAGTCACATCTCCATGGAAACAACCTAATCAGAAGATTACTGTCTGCTCTTATAAGATTGCATTAAAGAACATGGCTTCTGGGGGACGTAATACATTTAAACTAGCACAGAGGGCCTTTGCAGAGGGTCCGTGGTGTATCAGCATAAACACGCCGAGGACATTGCCCAAGCAAGGCAGTGACTCTTCAAAGACCCACCAGTATGCACTTGTTTCCAAACTTGACTGACCATGGCCCATTCGTGGCTGCGAGACCCGCCCCCACACCTGACCATCCTAGCAGAACACGAGCTCTAGCCAACCTCACAGAGAGCCTGCAGGTTTCAGGTTGTGTATTTCATCAACCCTGGGCTTGATGGCCCACAGCAGCGGCGCAAACTTCATCTTTGAACGTGAGCTGAAGCTTGTCTTTCCTGTGAATTGATGAGAAAGGGATGACCTTTAAAAAATACAATTGTAATTTATTTTGTGGTACCTCAATTATATTTTCTGAGCTCCCTCTCCGACACTTTATTACAGTTTTTTTTTTTTCCACACTTACATCTCACTGGAAAGAAGGATCACCCACATACCCTTCTTTAGATTCAGTAATTGTCAACCTTTTGCCGTCTTTGCTTTATCTATCAATATATAAAATTAATGACTTTGTATGCTGCTGCAGGTACTCTGAAATTCATTCCTCCGAGGGTGCTGGGCGCTCTCAGAGTCTAATTGGAGAGAAGAGAGCTAATCCTAGGGTGCATTTGCATGCTTTTAGGTGTTGGCAGAATCCAGATGTGTCCTCCAGTAGCTACGCTGGTTGTCACAGTAAACAGGTTCTGTGTGCTCAGCCTGGGCCAGTCACTGCTGCTTGTCGTGTTTGTCTCTCGCTTGCAGCCAGGTGAGGTTCAGGGCTGTGGAACGGTCCTTGGGCCCATGCGCTGGACTCGGAGTTCCTTATGTCTCTTACTGGGGGAAGCAATCGTTTTTACAAACGCAGCCTGCTCCCGAAGGAACGGGTGGGTTGTTGCATAGGAAAATGCTTTGGAAACCAACAGACACATTCCAGTCTTCGTACAGGCTCCCTGGGGTTGCTTTGTGAGTGCCGGAGAGAGAAGTTGCAGAAATGAGAACCGCCGATGTGAGAAAGCGGGAGTGCTGGTCAGCTCTGGGCTTCCCTCCCTTTCACTACCCACTCCTTCTCTAGGGGCGCCCACTGTGCTCCTCTCCTAGGGCTCCTGTAACTCAGTCCTCAAACTGGGTGCCTTAAAGCAATGGAGACGGATCCGCTTATAGTGCTTCAGGTCAGAATTCTAAAGGCAAACATCTAGAAAACAGTAAGATCCACTCTGTCTGCTGCAGTACGCAGTCTTGTGGACAATGGAAATAAAACAAACATGTGACCTCTGCTGGGAGGGTCACACAGGCCATTCGGGGAGGCAAGACACAAATGAGCCCCAAAACTGAGATTCCGAGGGCCAGAGTAGATTGCAAGGAATATTAATTGCATCACCAATTCAGTTTTGCAACTAAAGAAACTTATGTTATATATGCAGCATATGAAGGAGAATAATCAGATGATTTGGTAGCTTTCCATTAAAAACATAAAAAAAAATTTGTAGAAAAATTATGCAGAAAATACATAGTTCCTGTATATATAACCCCCAATGCAAACACATACATACACACATACACACAATTTCCCATATTATTAACATTTTACATTAATTTGGTAAATTTGTTATAATTGATGAATCAATATTATTATATTATTAACTGTAGTCCATGGTTTATATTAGGGTTCACTCTTTGGGTTTTACAGTTCTATGAGTTTTTTAAAAATTTTCTTGTGGTAACATATACATAGCATGAAATTTCCCATTTTAACCACTTTCAAGAGTACACCTTAGTGGAGTCATGTTAATTACACTCACAAATGTTGTGCTACCATCATCACTATCCACTACCAAATCTTTTCCATCACTCTCCAATTTTTGAAATATTAAATATCCAACTGGCCCTTTGAAAATTATAATACTTTTAGTGTCAGTTGAGAACAATGATCGATTCCATCCTGAGCAAGCTAAAATGTTGCCTTACTATCTGAGCAAACAGCAAGTCAAATTTGCTGGCAAATTTGAAAGCATCCCCAAAGTAAGGTAGAGAGTTGGAGAGAATTTTCTGTTGTAAATTTTCTTCCTTGTTTGGTTAGTGTTTGGTTACCATTTATGTAGTGGGACTTAAGCATGAGCTCCCTAGTGGTTTCATCTGTGGTTCTGAAATGAGCCCAGGCTCCCCACCCCGTGACGGGCCTCCATCATGTAAAATGGGGAAATACCACATGACGGCTGTTGCTTCATCATTTTGCATTGGTGATTAAAAAATAGTTTCTGCCCTAAAGAGGCTCCTGTGAATGAGGAGCAACTCTCTGATCTCAGTCTGGTAATTCCAGATGTTCTCTCTTTACAGAGTGACACCCAGACCCTCACTTTAATTAAATTCACAGTATTTCCACGATCCTGTGTAAGACAAGCTTTCAAAGCCTGCAGAATGTCGAGATATATGTCCCCAATTTCTTATCCGAAGCCCTTGGAGCCAGATGTGTTTTGAAATTCAGAAATGTGCATATTTTAGGGAGATAATATGAGCATTTATCACCTCCCACAGGACCCTCAGCAGGTGGGCGCAGCACTGACTAAAGCAACCCATTAACATTTCTGCAGAAAAATGTATGAATACTCCTGCCAGTGGGAGTCATGAGGAGTACAAGTAGGATAATAGTTCATTTAAACTGCAGTTATTTAGGAAAGCACTGGCAAGTGAAATTATGGGGTGGGTAGACCCCAGTACTTTGTATTTCTAAGTAAAACATCAGATGTCCAATGGAGCACATTGAAAATAAGTTAAACAGCTGTATAGATCCTTGCAACCTACGTCCACTGCCTTTGGATGCTTGAGTACCTTCGAGAAGAGGGTACATCAGACCACCGTGGTGCTTTCAGCCTGTTGAGGTGTCCACGTGGTGACGGGCAGGGAATAGGATTCTCCAGTGGCAAAGGGCTACTGTGACAATCAACCTTTTTAATGGCCTTTTCCATCGCCATCTGGCCCATCCACATAGAGTTTTCTCTAAACATTCTCTCGCTAAAAAGCAACCATAATCTCTTGTACTGGAGACCAGCAAACAATAGGCCACACATGTCAGCCTTATCATTTAGGCTACGGGTTGCCAAATATTTTCTGGTTAGGGTCAGATAGGAAGTATTTTGCCAGCCATCCAGTCAACTCTGTAGTCACAGGGTGAAAGCAGCCATAACCATGTAAAAATATTAGGTGTGGCCATGGCTCAGTAAGACTTCATTGGCAGAAGCCAACGGCGGGCAGGGATTGGCCCATGGGCGTAGCTTGCCCTGCCTTAGTCTATGGGATTTTTTTCACTATGGTTTCACAGTGCATTATCATTACCATCCCTTTTGCCTCATGCTTATCAGTAAGTAGCCACAACCCATCAATTTCCTGTCACCGAAGACCCCTGCAATAGGTGTCTCATTGTGAAAGTGCAGACTTTCCATCGAGGTTGGCATCCTCTGCATTTTTGGCTGATAAACTGTGGGCATAAGTAATGAGGTTTCATATAATTTTCTCATTAGTCACCTGGAAAATCTTTTGAGTCCTCATCTGCACATTCATTTTCAAACCTTGCTGGAGCTCAACAAATGTGCCAGACATTGGTGATGGTTGATTTCTCGGCATCGTTGTGAGCTTCGCGGTGGTGTAAAGACCATCCTAAGAAAAGCTCTTCTAGGAAGTATATCTGTTTCCTCTTGCTGCTGTGACAAACTACCTCAAACTTAGCACATCAAAACAATGCCAGTGTATGATCTTACAGTTCTGTAGTTCAGAAGACTCAGTGTAGTCATTGGGCTAAAATGAGTGTTGACAGAGTTGTGTTCTGTTCTGGAGGCTATTGGGGAGAATCTGTTTCCTTGCCTTTTCCAGCTTCTGGACGCAGCCTGCATTGCTCATGAGCCCTTTCTCCATCATGGAAGCCAGCAGTGTGGTATCTTCAAATGTCTCTCTGACTCAGACCTCCTTCCTCCCTTGTGGCTACAATGGGCCCACGTGGATAAGGGAGATAAGCTCCCTCGTTTGTGTCTGCTGATTAGCAACCTTAATTCCACCTGCATTCTTAATTGCCTTTTGCCATGTGTGCCAGTTCGATGTATTATGTCCCCCAAAATGACATTATCTTTGATGCAATCTTGTGTGGGCAGACATATTAGTGTTGATTAGATTTTGGAATCCTTTGGGTGTTTCCATGGAGATGTGATTCAGTCAACTGTGGACAAGACTTTTGGTTGGATAATTCCCATGGAGGTATTGCCCCACCCATTCAGGGTGGGTCTGAATTAAATTACTGGAGCACTATATAAGCTCAGACAGAAGGAGCAAGCTTGCTACAGCCAAGAGGGACACTTTGAAGAATGCACAGGAGCTGACAGAGTAGCTGCAGATGAGAGACAATTTGAAGATGGCTGTTGAAAGCAGATTCTTGCTCCAGAGAAGCTAAGAGAGGACAAATGCCCCAAGAGCAACTGAAACAGACATTTTGAAGAGGAGCTGCGGCCTAGAGAGGAACATCCTGGGAGAAAGCTGTTTTGAAACCAGAACTCGGAATAGATGCCAGCCACGTGCCTTCCCAGCTAACAGAGGTTTTCTGGATGCCATTGGCCATCCTCCAGTGAAGGTACCCGATTGCTCATGTGTTACCTTGGACACTTTATGGCCTTAAGACTGTAACTGTGTAACCAAATTAACTCCCTTTTATAAAAGCCGATCCGTTTCTGGTGTTTTGCTTTCCAGCAGCATTAGCAAACTAAAACACCAAGTCAGCTGACATATTCACAGGTTCCAGAGATTTGGATGTGGAACCCTTTGGGGACAGGATTCTGCCTACCACGTTTGGTTTTGGATTCCTAAGCAGCTGTTATAGCAGCAAAAGTAGAGGTGAAGAAAATGTCTATTTGCTCTTCATGGAATCCAAAATTCCCGAGTCACAGGCCATATGATAGATTGCATGTTGAGAAAATATAAGAACTTAAAACAATATGTTCCATAGTAAGTGTGGGGAGGCCTGCAGAGCAGTTTTCCAGAAGCTATATGATTTTATAGTTTTCTTCTAGTCCACTTGTCTGCCATTGGACTACTCCGAAAATTCTTCTTTGCATCTTGATAACTAGGTAAACCGCATGCACATTTCCATCATCTTAGCTTTTTTTCCCATCACTGCCACCTCTGTCCTGTATTCTCCTTAACTGTTAACATACCCAAGAACGTCCATCTGAGTGACCCTGAGCTCGCAGGCCTTGTTCTGGCTGGTGCCCTCCATCAGTCTTTGTTCGGTTTTTCTGGGATCGTCACTTACTGCCAATTCTCAGCTGTTGGATCAACATTGTACAGATGTTCAGGACTAAAGTTTTTCGTCAGGTGTTGTCTTTGGTTGAGTCCCAGGAAACCGACTCTGAGATGAGACTTGGGTTCAGGAGGTTTGAGGGGCTTGTTTTCAGGATCAGCACTTGCGAGGGAGTGAGGAAAGGAGAAAGAGACAAAGGTGAGCACCCATGCAGTCTCAACAAGGCCTCAGCCCATGGGAGAAGAAACCCTGGAGCAGGGATGGTCCCTCCTAGTTCTCCCAGGGAGATAGGTCTTTAGGAACCAGTCACAGGCTACTCCTGGGAGAAGACATCACCATGAGGAAGGACGCAGTCTTTGGCTGAGGGCGGTTCCCAAAGATGGACTTACTGAGCGCTATCTGTCATCAGCACTGCCGACAGCTGGGGAAGGGACCCAAGTCCTTTGAAATCTGAGCTCACACCACAGCACCCAACAATGCCATTATCTCTGCAAGTTCATCAGCCTGACATTTGTGTTCAGAAGATGCTTCTTTGCTCCAAATTTCCTAGTGTTTTTCTCCGGGAAGCTTCTTAAAGTCCTTCCATCAATCATCTGAATATTCATCACTCTCCTTCAATATTTACTTCTACATGGGATATTCTGAGGGCCTTAATGGCCAAGTAGGTGGGCCAACTTTCTCCTGGTGGGAACACTGGAACTGCCAGTCCTGGCAAACTGATCAGTCAAGTTTTTATCACAGGCCTTTCTGTTTCTTTGAATCGTAAATGGAGTGGTTTCTACACCATCTTCGTGAAGTACGAGTTCTCTAAGACTCACTGTGATCAGACTCCTGCAATAACTACACTTCTCAGGCTATGGGTAGAGACAAATAGCATTTCTCTCCTTTTCTCGCTGTTACTTGCTGGGTAACTTGAACTCTTTTTGACACTTTCACAGCTGAATTAATCCCCAAATCACACCAAAGCATGACAATAGCAGCAAACTGCAGAGGCTGGTGGGTGGGGATGAAACTGATGCCTCTCGTCAGTTCAGGTGGCATTTTGCTGCCCTCCCAAAGCAAAAGTTATAAAAACACTTTGGTTTCCTGAGGTTTTGGGGTCTTGGAATCATAGACAAAGGATGGTGGGTTATAATGCCAACCTTAGATGACTGATGTTTTCTGTACTGTACCACGGAAATCTGATTTGGAGCAGACCATGAGAGCAAATTAGGAGTGATTCACAAAATAACCAAGCCACTGACAATTATGGCAATATATAAACAGATACTGGAAGGGTTAGTGAAGCATTTTTATTGTTTTGGAGCCCACAAGCTAACCACAATATACGCTCCTCATAATAAAGAAGAATTTACCTGGTGAACCCCAGTCTTCTTGTTTTGTGACTATGATTTGGATGATCACTTTTATCTGAAAACACTTATTTGCCTATAAGTTGCAATAATAAGAGTGGAACCCCCATGAGCAGTTACTATCTATAATTGTGTCAACGGAGGATGTGACACCTCCCTTCCCCAGCTCGTTTGCCCATCTTTAGGATCATGGTCATTGGAGTGAGTTTTAGACCAGTAGTCTAATGCCGAGTTCCTAAACCTCAGCGCTACTCACATTTGGGACTGGATAATTCTCTGTGGTAGGGGCTGCCCTGGGCATTTGTGGGATGTTGCACAGCATCCCTGGCTTCCACCCACTCCATGCTAGAAGCAACCCCTTCTCCAAGATGCGACGACCAAAAACGTCTCCAGCCATTGCCAAGTGTGCCCAGGTGAGAATCGCACTAATCCTATTTTGAGTCATCCTTTCGGTTTTTCTTTCTGCTCTTTTCATTCTGTGCATTTAAGCTCTTAGCAGCAGCACTGCTGTGACAGCCTTTTGTCATTTAATCCCTCTAGGCATGTTTCTTCTTCATCGTTATTCACTGGGTTTGGCAGACACAACATTTCAAATATGGGTCAGAGGGCTTCCAGGCTAATACCTTGAAACCTATTTTCTGTAAATAAAAGATGTGGGCAGGAGAAGGGAAAGGGGTGATGTGGATAATCCCTGCCTTGCCAGGGGAGGTGTCCAGTTGTTCAGCACACATTCACAGAATTTTCGTCTTCCAATGTGATGTCAGGATGACTGGGCCAAAAAAATTCCGTCCTTCCTGCATCGGGAGGCCAAGGATCGATGCTGACAGCACACTGTTCCATTTCAAGAAGGATCTAACGTGCAGAGCCCTGCTGGAAGATTGATGATGGTTTTAAATGCCATCTCTGGGGGTGGAAATAACATTTCTGGGAGCGCTTGACCCTAAGAGATTGTTGCTGGAAGGTTAACTTTACTAAAGTGAGATCCGCATTTACAAAAATCTTTAGAATAATGTTTCTCTAACAGTGTTTTTTTGTGGCTGTTATTTACTGAGTGGGATTATACTTCATACTTTTAAGCATAAAACATTGATTTATACATTAGAGAATTGTTTCAAGAAATATGCTAGTGTTTGTCTAAATGTCAGCAACTAGAAACATAAGTTGTTTAATAGGTTTATAGCCACCTTTTTGGCTTTCCTCTGAGCTTGTTTTGCATTCATGTCGTGTCCTATACCAGCAATCAACAAAATTTTTCTGGAAACGGCCAGACAGTAAAAAGTTTAGGCTTCGTGGGGCTTCCAGTCGTTGCCACAGCTACACAAATTTGCTGTTGAAGCACAAAATCAACCATAAATATTACATAAGGAAATGGGTGTGGCTCTCTTCTAATAAATATTTCTTTACGGACATGGAAATTTGAATTACATATACTCTTTTTTTTTTAAAGCAGTTGTATTAACACACCATAGAAACCATCCAATGTGTTATTAACGCACCAGGCAAACCATCTAATGTGTGGGCATCTACTTTTAATGTATCACAAAGATTGTTCATCTTTTCACTTTTTTCCAACCATTTAAAAATATAAGAATATTCTTAGCTTGCCAATTGTATACAGAAAACAGGTGATGGGATGGATTTGTCCTGTGGGCTGTAGTTTGGGATCCCAGCTCTATTCAGGAAATATTTATTGAGAGCTTGCTACATTGAATACACAAGCTCTCATATCTGTACTCGTGATCCTTCAACCTGGGGAGAGCATGGATATCGAGAAGAGAAACCAAGAAATAAATATATAAAGGCAAAGAGTGATAAATGTATCAAGGGTAAAAAAAAAAAACAAAAAACAGATGCTATGATAGCCACTGGGAAGCTTGCTTTATAGTTGATAATCATGGAGGGCTTCCCTGAGATGGTGACCAGTAACTGGGACCTGCCATATAGAAGGTAATCACGGAGGGCTTCCCTGAGGTGGTGACCAGTAACTGGGACCTGCCATGTAGAAGGCAATCACGGAGGGCTTCCCTGAGGTGGTGACCAGTAACTGGGACCTGCCATGTAGAAGGCAATCACGGAGGGCTTCCCTGAGGTGGTGACCAGTAACTGGGACCTGCCATGTAGAAGGTAATCACGGAGGGCTTCCCTGAGGTGGTGACCAATAATCTGGGACCTGCTAATGGCCACGAGTTAGGCAGAGAGTAGGAGGTGGGTCAGCGCAGGCACCCTCTAAGCAAGAAGGAGCTAATTTTATTTAAGTATATCAGGCTTTGGCCATTCAGTTCGTGACCAATCTTCTTTTGGATGAATTCCCAGCATGATCCTGATGTCCCCTGCTCACCTCTGCTGAGTGCCACCCACATCGCCACTGTATCCGCACATGGTGACCTCAAGGACTTGAGATCGTCTGGAGGACGGCCGCTCAAGGATTGTCTTCAATCGTTTGTTATCAGGGTGAGTATCACTCGGACAGTGACATTGCCGAGTACAAGATGTGTGTGTCACCTGACCGTGTTGTCTAAATCATGTTGCCCTTTAAAACGTTGTTGCGGGGCATTGGGATATTACAGGGTTAGATTGAATGTGGGGATGTCCTGGTTCTCCCTTCTGTTCATAAGGGTGTGTTTCGTTCAGAGGACATGTTTCCCACAGGAAAACACCGATGGGAAGAGATACTTTCCTAGTGAAAAACTGTACTGGGCCACGGGGGGCAGTGGGTTCTAACAGAGCAAAGCCTGTGGCAGGAGACATGGGAGGTCTTGAGGCATATCGGGCCGGGGATTTACTAAATGACTTGATGTGGATCCTGGAGTTGTGTTGACTCTAGTTTATGCAGCAAAGCTACAAATCTGGGAAGGCTCGTGGTAGACCTGTCGACCAGGGAGGCTGCCTTCTGGCACCAACAGCGCCTCCTTCTGCTGGGGGTGCGTGTGCGCATCTTTTGTTGGGACAGGCTGAGGGAAGGAATGCAGGTAAAAATCCCTGTGAGACCTCCTTCTCTCGATGCTGTCTGCGTCCGTATGAAACCGTGCATTTCTGAACTCAAGCTGGGCAACGTGTGTTCACCCAGGGCGTCAGGACTGTCCCTCAGGAGCAGCGGGGGCAGAGAGGGAGGCTGTGAGATGCTTTCGGAGGAGATAATTCGGCTTGACTCTCAAAGTTTGAGCCGTGTTGTGGAGTCAGGGATCGCAGGTCCCCAGACACTGGCCAGAGCTCACAGGAAGCTGGCTACCCTCTGCGCCTTGGTTTTCTCCTCCATAAAATGTTCCATAGGGTGGTTGGGAAGAGCAAGAGATGTCATTTGTTTGGGGTGGAACATCCTGAAGACCTGATAAGCCTGCCAGCCCAGGGGAGGGGAGCTGAAATGAGGGCAGCAGGGTAACTTAATGATTTTCAAAGGGCAGCTTCAGCCTTTTGGGAATAGTTTACCACCAGGGCGTTTGGCATGGGATAGAGGCGTATTTGGCCGCCACAGCTGGAGGTGGCCCTGGCATCTACTGGGTGGAGATGGGGTTGCTGCTAAACATCCTACAACACACAGGACAGCCCCACAGCCAAGAATTATCCAGCCCCAAATGTCAGTAATCCCCACATTGAGAAACCCTGCTCCAGGAAAAAGAAACTTTATCTTCTTTCTTTCTTCCAAGAGTTATCAACTGTCCTTTACTTTGAGGGTTCTGAGTTAGACTAATAATTAAAGAGAACAAAGAGACGATGACCCTTTAGGATTTTTTTTTCCTTGTTGAGGATTCTTCTACTGGAAGGAACATCCTGGGAGCTTCAAACCTGCATTTACATTCATTCCCAGCACTGAAGGGCTTAACAGATTCATTTTCTATTGTGATTTCTGCAATTTGTTCATTAAAAGGATTGGGCGTGCCTTTTCTCTGTTTTAGAAACAAACTTTCTGGGGGAGGTTTTAAGGAATAATTTACAGTATTTCCTAATGTTCTTGATAATCCAGGAGCTGGCTGTGATTTCTTACCCATCTTTCAAAGCTTTAAGCATGTGCTCAGCAGGGTTTTATTTTTATTCCTGTGGAAAATGTTTTGTGGGGAAATGCTTTGAGTACCTTTTTTTTTTTTTCCGGTTGTTTTAGTCCGGAGGGGAGATTGACATTCTTTAGACCCCGCTAGAAAAGCACAGAAAAAATTCACAGGCTCAGAAGCTAATTAAAAATATGAGACTGGAAAGGCTCATGATTAATTCATGATAAACTAATAGAGCATTCATTATCCTTTCTTAATGTTCTGATGTAAAGTAGGAGTGTTTCAGAGGGGACGAAAATGTCTGTTCCTAAATACCTAATAACAATATCCATTATATCTTACTAACATAACACCATCCTCATGGGTTATCTTAATGTGTTCCACAATTCAGAATTCAGGATTCTTAAACAGAACATATTAAACTCTTTCCGAATCTTTAAGTGGATGAAGACTTTGGAGATAATCAGGAAAATACTTTTATCTTGTCTCTGTTTTTCCTAATTTCTTCCTGGAAAAAAAAAAAAGATTCTGTGATATTAAAATATAGTTTTCTCATGAAAAATCAATAAAACGTTCCTTTTCATGAACATGGCATTTTATTTATAGACCTGCCATTAGTCTCTTGGCTTGTTCTGCCTAAATAAATAATAGGATAGCCAGTGTTTTCTTTTGTTCTGTTTTTTTCCTTCAATCTTTTGGTGGTGATAAAAATGTGTTCCAAGTAGACTGTACATTTTTAATGAGGATATTTTACTGCAGCAAATGCCCTTTTTGAGTTAAGATATTAATCCCAACCAAAAGAGTTGAGGTTACTATGTTGTATGCGTCAGAGAAAAATGAAGGCAAGAAGGTGAGTTAGAGGGTAAGTTGTGGGGGGAATGGAGCCCTCTGGGGGTTGTACGCGTCACTGGTGATCATCAAGAGTGGGACGTGATGGAGTCATGGCCCTACCCCAAGGAGGGCACGGAAGAGCACGGCAACACCACTGCCGCCAAAAACGTTCAACCTGAGTCTGACAAGGAAGCGGTAAGACCAATCCAGAACGCAGGGCGCTCTATGACGTGGCTGGGCTGGGCTCTTCGGAAAAGTCAGTGCCATAGAAACAAAGAAAGATGCAGACTGCAAAAAGACCAGAAGGCAGCACCTGAACTAGGCTGGATCCTGGGTTGCAAAAAAGAACACCTTAGTACCATTATTTGTTGATTGTATACGAGATAAATTTACTGAATCAATGTTAGTCCTAATAGCTGTGATAATGATATTTAGTTACATAGGAAAATGCCCTTATTTTAGGCGCTACATGCTGAAGTATTTAGGGGATAAAGTGTCATAATCTATAAACTCTCGGGATAATGCAAATACAGCATTCGGTGTCCTTTCTTCATGTTCAGATGTGGGAAAAGCGATGTTCAAAACTCTCCTAGTTTCCTCTAACAAAGCTCCACAGACTGGTGGCTTAAAATAACAGAAATGTATTGTCTCATGGTTCTGGGGGCTAAAGGCAGAAGTCACGGTGTGGATGGGGCTGTGTTCCCTCTGAGACCTAGAGAGGAGGGTCCTTCCTTGTCCCTCCCCGTCTTCTGGTGGTGCTGGGAAATCCTCGGCGAGCCACTGCGTGCAGCTGCAGAACTTCTGTCTCTGCCTTGCCCCCCCCCTCCACCCCCCAACCCCCGCCATGGGTCACATTGGATTAGGGGCTCGCCCTACTCCAGTTTGGCCTCATCTTATCTAATTATATTTGTAATGACTCTTTGTCCAAATAAGGTCACATTTAGAGGTTCCGGGGAGTAGAATGTAAACATGTTTTTTGGGGGAACAGAATTCAACTCATAACAATATTTATATAAGTTTTATGTACGTGTAGGTGCATATATATGTGTGTATACATATACATACAAAGAGAGAGTGGAGTGAAAGGAAGGAAGGAAAGAAGGAAGCAAGGGAGGGAGGGAAGGAAGGAAGGAAAGGAGGGAGAGAGGGATGGAGGGAGGGGAGGGATAGAAGGAAGGAAGGAAGGAAAGGAGGGAAGGAAGGAAGGGAGGAAAGGAGGGAGAGAGGGAGGGAAGGAAGGAAAGGAGGGAAGGAAGGAAAGAAGGGAGTGAGAAGGAAAGAAAGAAAATGAGGCAAAATATAAACAATTAGTGAATCTAAGCAAAGGAGCACACACGTGTTTGCTTTTTATTCTTTCAACTATTTTCTTAAGTTTGAAAATGCTCAAAGTAAAAGTTTTGCTGAAAAATTGTACATATGCAGTTGAATCTTGCTTTCCCCTGTTGATTTTTTTTCTTTTTTAACATTTTCCATGGGGCGTCATTTACCTGAATCAGGGCTGTTTTCTGTACGATGCTCAGGGCGTTTGGCCCCAATCTTGATGGATTGCCCTATTGTGTAGTTCGTCCTATAACTTGTAAGATGATGACTCCTGCTTTTCTGTTATGTGATATTTATTAAGTAGTGGCAGAGCTCCTTATCTTCTCTTTCCATTAGCTGCTTTCTGTGGTTTCCAGAACATGATAGGTTCTTGCCAAGACATGTACTTAGAACTTGCTTTTGTTGATTTGTGTGGTGCCTTCCAAACCTCCCCAGCTCCTTACACTTGGCTTTTACTTAGGACAGGATCACCTGACACCATGGTTGCTACTGAATAAAACAGGGAGGACTGTCTGGGGATTTATAAAAGCAATACTCTGGTTCCTGCCTCTCATTACTGTGTGAATCTCCTCATGGTTTGCAAAGCAGGGTCACCTCAGGGGCTGCGTGTCTGTGGGTCTTTCTGTAGCAAGACCCACAAAGTTCACCTTGCTCCTTCTCAACAAACATGCCCTGCTTGGGAATTTAGAACAATAATTTGGCCCTACATTGTAAAAATAGCATGAGAAAGTTCTTTAGAGTTTTAATATTCCATTCATATTGGGACATCTCCAGACACCCTATAGCCAAAGACATGATGTACAGTAACTTTGTATGCGTTGTGGTGGGGGCCTTGAGGATGCGAAGTTTCATCTGCAGTGCTTGGCAAACTGTTCTCTTTGGGACCCTGAAGTTTTCTCAGTTGGTTACTGGAAGCCTCCCCAGGCCTGAGGGGCTGGGGGGTGTTAGTCAGGGAGCTGACTCCCGCTTCTAACAGAGCAACATGGATTTTCATCTATATTTGACTTCCTTGTGCAACTAAAAACAGTGAAAACCACTCATTCTTCTTGTTCCTTCTTATAACTGTTCCTTCAATACCGACGCTCAAAGAAGTTAAATTATTTACTTGGGGCCCGGAGGTAAAGATGAAAGAGATTCTGTAGATAGTCTTAGCTGAGTCTTAAACACAGTCTCTCCAGCTCCCTCACCAGTTAGCCATGGAGATTCACAACAGCAGCAATAAAAGACAGACACATGGATTATCTTGGAAGAAATTACCTTCAGATTCAAAGAGCTCTTGCACAAAAAGCTTTGAAGCCCACCTGGGGTTGCCTCATGAGCTGTCTCTTGTCTGTCTGTCCAGTGCTCCATGGGGATGCCTTGGGCCGACCAGCCTTCATCTCTCACACGTGCCCTGATGGTCTGTCTGTATCCACTAAGGCTCTGTCCTACCTTCTTAAAACCCAGACCGAATCCTCTCACCTGTCGGAACTTTCAGTGACTCCCCACTGGAAGGGAAAGGAACTTCTCCAACCAGGTGTTCATCCTCCATACCTACCTTTCCAGCCCCAGGTCCTCCTTGCTTCAGGAGGCCTGTTGCCTCCTCTCTGTCCTCCCAGCAGTTCCTGAAGTCTCTCTGGCCAGACCTGTTCTCAGGCCCTCAGAGCCTCCACGTCCACCAGCCCCTGGAGGACCCAGCCCACCCTCCTCTGCAGCTGGACAGCTGGACAGTTGGACAGCCCTCCTCCCTGCCTCCGGCGCATGCCTGCCCTTCCTCCCAGCTGCAACACGGCACGACCGCTGCCGGCACTGACCAGTTTTGATATTTACGGTGACTTCAGTATTCACGAACGCATTGCTAGCTCGGTGAGGGCACAGAGCCGACAGAGCTCCCTGTCATCTCAGCACCACCAAAGGGGCTTGGCAGATGTGGAGTGAAGAATTCCTGAAGACGTGAATGAAAAAAGAAAAAGGATCACAACATCATATTCATACTGACATTGGACTATAGTCATTGGATTTCGAACACGCAAGAAGGTACTATGCATAAAAACACCTCTTCTATGATTTGATATAAAGAATAGTATTCACCCTATCTGAGCTTTCTCAAGCTTCATTTTCAACCATGGTGAACCTATTGCCTCTTAAAGATTATCTCCAATGAATCTACTCAAGATTCCCGAGGGGGACGAAAGGCATCTGATTCCTGGCAGAGGCAAGTGCTTTTTTTTTTTTTTTTTCCTTTATAGAGAGAAATTCAGTTTAGAACTAAAGGTACATGCACCATTTTCCAACATGTGTGCTTTGGAGGTTTTGCTGACGGTGATATTAAGAAGTATACCTGTTCCTTAATTTACACTGCATGCGAGGTGTTCTGTTTCACATGATTTTTCTTCCAAAAAAAAGCTCATATTCAATTCTCCATTTTGGGGGATGAGTTCTGTGGAAAGACAGTTTGTTATAGAGTTTTCAAGTGTAAGGTATGATATTATTTGAAGTCAACCAAGAAATAATCTAAACTGCAAATTCAAATTCTTCAGCCTGCTTTTGTATAAAATGTTGGAAGAGAGAAATAAAATGTCTGTAATTAGATTGATTTTATAATTTAGAGGTGCAGCCTTCTAATCTAATTTTCAAATAATAATCAGCCAGTAGTGAGTGTTAGGTATATCTCTGCTTTTATTAAAATGAACTCAAAATTGATTAAATAAAGGGAATTTATCATTTAATATGTTATCATTATACTCTTCAAAATTTAAAGTTTAGGTTCTTTCTTTGAATTCTAGATTTTTTAATTGTACTTTACTTTCTGGGAGTCCTTAGATTTTTGCACTTTGTTTCCAGAGACAGAGGGGATTTGCTGTGTATGTTTAATTGTGTAATAGTTCACTCAAGATGAATGGGGAACCAGTTGACTTTAGTCATCTGTCTAGTTTATTTCAGGATTCTAATATTTGTGGTGGGGGTTGCAGCAACTAAAACTAAGGAATTGCTCAAGTGCACAGTTAATCCATATTTACAATAATGATTCAGATGCCATTTCCTTCTTTAGTTACTTCTTTGCTTTTTAAAAATAAGCATCAGACCAGTTATTCTGAGAACTGACTAAACTTTGACCATAGAATAAATTTATCTTCAAAGGACATTTCCATTTGCTAGAAATAAGAAAGTGCCTAATAGTTTTCCTAGATTTTGTAGACATTGCCATACAAATGCCAAAGATAAATGTGTTGAGCACATTTAATAATAATGACTATCATAACAAAAACTAAAAGTAATTTTTGACTTCCCTTTCAGCAATCAAACATTTGGATCATAGAATTTTATGAACTTAAACCATTTTTTTAATGGATAATACTGTCCTTTAATATCAAATATAATTTTTAAATCATCTTCATTAGGAAAGTAAAGAACTGGTTTCATCTACAATTCCTAGTTTTCTTCTTAAACACTTGAAAATATTATGTAAGTAAACTTTTTGCTTTTGTTCTTTCATCATATTGGAAAGCCATTCAATAACTATGTGTTAGGTTTTTCAATCGAGAAGAGAAGAGATGAAAACTCTATCAAAAGGAGTTTTATTGACTGGCCATGTGCAGACGGGCTGAAGCCTAAGAAAACGGTGACAGCCACAAGCCAAGGGAACAGACGGGCTAATAAAGGATGGTTGGCGGGAAATCCTTGTCCAGGAATGGGGATGCTGGCAGGTTAGGTTTGCAGTCTTTCCGTGGCTACTTTTGGGAAAGAGGGTAGCTGGCAAGTTTCCATTGGCTGGTTTGAGAACAGGGTCATGTTCAGGACTCCTAAGGGCTGGAATGGTAGCTTATTGCAGATCTGCAGGGCTCCTAGGGCGGAGTGAGGGGCCGTGGCCCTATCACAAAATTCCTAAGGACAGGGGTGGAGTGAGGGCCCAGATCCTAAACCTAACACCATGATGTTTTAACGAAATTTTATATCAGATTTCAAGAATTTTTGAAATTCTGTACTGTAACTCTAGACTTTCAAATCATATTGCAATGTCTATGATGTAAAGAAATGCTTTAGCTTTCTCTGCCTGATTGATGCAATTAATAACCTCATATTGCATATTGTCATCTCAAGGGATAGATCTAGTGGGATAGGAACAAAGTACTTCCCGCAAAGAAAGGAATGAGCTTGCCATCTTTCTCCTGTGTGTCTGGACATTTGTTGAGCCAAGCATGGAAAAGATGGGGTACAGGGAGACAGACAATAAATTCCTGTTTGTCTATTCAGTGATGGAAATGAGTCTCTAAAAACAAGTGTGCACCCTAGTTTATACCAACAGCTGCCGTCTGAGCAGATTTTGTGGCCCCATCAGGCACACTCTACCCTGGTCGTGTACCTCCTACTCTCTCTCTTTTGTCCACCACTTGTCCCCTTTGGCCCCCCATAACCCATGGTCCATGATGGACACTCGCAATCTACATGCGCTACACTCGGCCACCCGCTTACATTCGTTTCCAGTCCTAATGAAGGCTCCTTTATCTGTATATGTCTAACCAGTCATTCTACACCCTTGTAGTTTTCATGCTGAGAACATTCTCAAATGGCCCTGTTTGTGGTTAGATGACCTTCCTCAACAGCAAAGCTGTCCCTTCAAGAATGTCCACACAGATTGGAGATACTGTTTATTTCCATCAATGGAAATATGTGGGTGGGTGGGTGTGCGTGCACAGCTTCCGGAAATGCCCTTCCCAGGTAGATAAAGGTGCAAGTGCTAACTGAAAAGAGAAAGAAATAGAGGAAAAAGATGAAGCTGTTTTGTAAATACCTTAAATTACAAGGAGCATGAGGGAAGAACTGACCAGAGAAAGCAAAGAAAGGTCCACAGAAAATAGAAGGGATGAAAACAAAGAACAACAAAAAATACAAAACAGGAAAACAAGGAAACAGCAAACCAATTCTGTGTTTTTTGTCTCAGCCTCTCCTCTTAATCTTTCTTAGCCTTTTCTCTCTGCCTCCCTCCCTCCCTCCCTCTCTCCCTCCTTCTCTCTCTCTCTCTCTCTCTCTCTCTCTCTCTCTCTCTCTCTCTCTCTCTCTCTCTCTCTCTCTGTCACACACACACACACACAGTTTTTCTTTGGCTCAAGTTGAAGTCAAATGCATCACGGTGATAGATAAGAAGAGTCAGGAGGCATTCTGTCTCATCCTGGGTCTGTGGGCTTGTGGGAAGGATGCTCTTTCCCCCCATTCTACTCTTAAACGCTTCCTTCTCGGTAAGGACCCCCCCACAGGCTGGAGGACGCGCCAGTGCGCTCAGTCTCCACAGGCCCCCGGAATCCTGATGGGTGGCACTTGTTGCTGTCATAATTGAAATAATCACTCTGCCTTTTCATTAGACACTTTGTAGTAGTTTTCTTTTCTTTCTTTCCTTTTTCCTATCAGAGTGTACCAAAAAAAAAAAAAAAAAAAAAAAGGCAGTGATAAAGAAAATCCAGCTTGTTGACTATTGTAGGTGTCAAAGACATGCTAAGTCCTAGCTTTTGATAGCTTATGTGCCACTGTGTTCTCAAATGCTGCACTATTATAATCAGAGCCTTCTTCCACAAGAAGAAAAACTCTAGAGACTAGAAATCTGTGTTTATTCAAGTCTCTGCAACAAGTATTTATTAAGCTGTGCCGTGTACTTTTTCTTAAAGAATAAAGACTTAAAAAGATTTCCCAGAAAGGAAACCTTATTTTTTCCTGATTATGTGACAAGGACCAGCTGCACAGTATTTGACAGAACATCATCATTTAAAAATCAGAGCTCATCACACTGAAGTTCTCTAAATTAGGGTCTCTTCAGGCCAAGTGTAAGGCGAGGTCCATTTTCTTTTTTATTCCCATTAGTATAGAATATCATGTTGGAGTAGTTTTGTAAATTGAACTATGACACTCTTCATCAGCAGAAATACAATCTGATTAAATTGTATTCATCAGGTTCTTTCCTCTGATTATAAAAATAAGCAGAACATTTGGAAAATCTGAGAATGTATAAAGATTCATATAAAACTGCTTCCCCAGAGATAATCACAAATAAAGTCGTATCATCTTTCTTTCTACTCATGTAGATGCATGTCTATACACACATATGAACATAAAATGTATACTTATATAAAAAAATGAATAGAATTTTTTTATTTGCAATCATGATGCCTTTATATAAGGTTGAAATCTGACTTTACCACTCTAAAATTATACCATGAAACTTTCCAACGTCATAAGATATTCTTCAAAAATCAGTCATGTTAAGGACTGTACGACATTCCATTGTGCATTTGATTTAACTTTCTCCAATTCTCATGGCTTACACTTTTCTAACTTCACGTTGCTAAGAACATCCATTTATATAAGATATATATGTGTGTGTCTTTGAATATTTTCATAAGGTAAATTCCTTGACATGCGAATACTGAAATAGTGTGAAAATGTTCAGGCACATTTTATCTATTGTCAGATTTTTCTCCCCAAAGGCTGTCCCAGTTTGCACTCCTGCAACGCAACCAATGAATAAATATCCCCTTTCACCTCATTTTTCCCAAGAGTCAATGTTATCTTGTCATAATATTTGCCACATTGATAGACTAGTGTTTTGGTTTGCTAATGCTGCCGTTTTGCAAAACACCAGAAAGGGGGGTTATTTGGTTACAAAGTTAATGAGTCTTGAGGCCGTACAGTGTCCAAGGTAAGGCATCAACAATCGGGTACCTTCAATGGAGGATGGCCAATGGCGTCCGGAAAATCTCTGTTAGCTCGGAAGGCACGTGGCTGGCATCTGCTTGCTCCCAGGTTGTGTTTCAAAATGGCATTCTCCAAAATGTCAGTGTCAGCTTCCAATGGCCATCTTCACAATGTGTCTCTCAGCTGCAACTCCTCTGAAGTCCTTCTGTTTCTGAGCTTATATAGTGCTCCAGTAATTGAATCAAGACCCAAGCTGAATGGGCGGGGCCACACCTCCATGGAAACAATCCCATCAACAGGTCACACCCTAATCAAAGTTGTTACTAGTCACATCTCCATGGAAACAATCAAAAGGTTCCAACCTAATCGAGACTAATACTTCTGCCCCTACAAGATTGTGTTAAATAATATGGCTTTTTCTGGGGGACATCATGTATACAAACCAGAACCTGCCTTTTCCCTTTTTTTTATTCCACTAAGTTGATCCATCATAAGAGTGAATACTTTTTAATGTTTACATTAATTTATATAATTTTTTTGTGTTTATCGATTTGTTTTTTGTCATTTTTTACTACTAGAATGTTAATTTTTTTTCCATTATTTTGTCTTGTCTCCCCTCCTCTCCCCTCCATTCCCTTTTTAACCAAATGCTTAGAATATCCTTCCCATTCTAAGATCCCAGATCTCAATGGTATATTTCCTTTGGGCTACATTGTGGTCCCACACGTTTCTATGCTTGATTCTTTTCAAGAGCGAGCTTACATCGCCTCTTCTCCCAGATGGGCTCGTGAACCTGGCGTGGGTAGTGCCCAATCCTTATGGGGAAAGGGAAGAAGAAATACAATATTTTGGCCCATTTTCCAGTGAAAATAGAGCCTTAGGCAAGTATCTGATGATGGAGGCTGGATCAATAAAGAGCAGTGAGTTTCACACAGGTAACTTGCATTCTGGTTCAATCACACTGGAAGAAGAAAGAGGTTTTCACTGCCTTAGCACCAACATCCTGGTTTCACAGTGAGGAATAGAAGGAATGAGAACTTCATTATTGTAATGATTATTAATCATCTTTCACTGTTCCCCCAAGCTAAGAGTGACATCTCCATCCTGTGGTTCATCTTTTGGGATTTTATTTATGTGAGTGCATCAACTGGAAATGATGTCAATTGGGTGTCTACACTCTCCACACTGAATAATTTGAGTTGCGCGGGGCAGACTGCATGGGCGCTGTTCAATGATGGTGAAGCTATGGCCTGTGTGGTTTGGCTGCTGGAGAACTCCCTGTGGGAACTCATTTGCCTCTGGACTTTGCAGCCCTTTCTGGATTGTCTTCCACCATTCAGTGTGCCTGTTGTAAGACCAAAGCTGTTCTGGGTCTTACTGTTGTGTATGTAACCCATCCACCCCTCATTCCACCTCGCCATCCTGTCCCCAAGCAGGTAAGATCTTTTCTCTGTTCTCAGTGTCCTAGAATTCCATGGTCATGTGCTTTGCTGTCTATTTTCATTCATTGTTTTTGGCACCCACTGGTCTGTTCAATTTGGAGATTCACGTCCTTTGTTCTAAAACATGCTTTGTATGATTTTTTTATAAGGTATCCACCTATGAACTCTCTCTCTCTCTTTCTCTGGAATCTCTGTTTGCTGAATATGGGATGCCCCGAGTATGAGATTTTAATTTTCTTGTCTTTTCTCTCCTGTTGTCAGTCATGTTGCCATTTTTGTTCTATTTTTCTTTGAGTTTCCTCAACTTGATCTTCCCAGCATTGTGCTGAAATATCTCATTTATCAGATACTGAATTTTCAGAAGTTCTGTTTGTTCTCGAAAGGTGCTTTTTCCAGGAGCTTCTATTGCATGCATGTGTGCCTGGAGTATGTGGGTCCTTTGCGTGTTGACCTCCATGTTGGAGACTGTGTGTCAAATGCCTTCTGATCGTTGGTGTCTGTTTATTATTAAAGAGGGAGCTTCTGCTGAGCTGAGTCAAGGCCACCTGCCAACTGATGCACTCATTAGTAGGCCTGCCTGTTGGGTAACAGGCCTGTAATTGCCTATGTCCTGACCAACACTGGTTTTTTCTTCCCTTTGCCCAAGCTGGAGACCTTGCTACTCACCTGACCACATGCTCCCTCCCCATCCTGACCACCTTGAAATAATCCCGAGGCTGTGGGACTGCAGAGGAAAACAACTTGGACTGCAGGGGAAAAAAATGAAGAATGGCAATTTCAGGCCCTAATTATGCTAAATGTCAATCTTGCCCTCACCTCCCTCTCCCCTCTCTCTCCCACCCTGGCTCTTATACTATCCAGGCGCCTGTGAGTTTCTTAATTAGGCAGTTCTTTAGCCCTCTCCCCCTCTCCCAGCCTCATCATCACAAAGGAAAACATTCGGAACCAAATGGTCCTAATCACACCCTCAGTAAATTCTTTACCCATTTCCATGGACCCAAACTGTCCTAACTGCACCCTCAGTAAATCCCTCATCCACCTCAGTGAGCAGCCTCCTTCACCATCTTCCAGGGCTTTTCTTCCAACCCATTCCCAGCCCTTAAAAAGCTGCTGTCCTTTGTTTCCAGGGAGCTGAGTACTACTCTTCTCTTACCTGTTAAACAGCTCCTAAATAGCCATCCTGGCCTGTTTCACAATGTCCGGTGCACTTTTTTCTTTGTCAGTCCAAAGGTCAGTATTTGTTGTTTGGGGCCATCCGCTTTCTGCAGAGAGGAATTCCTGTCTCCCAGAGAATTAGTGCCCCCATCAATGAAAAAAATGCATTGGACAATGTGCAACAAGCAAGGATGATTTTTTTCAAGGCTCTGTGCAGTGGGGAAGGGAGAGCAGAAGCTGTCACAGTAGCCAAGAGGGAGGCTGGAAGGCTATTGCAATAGCACAGAGAGTCCAGAACCAAAGCTGAAGTTGACACTGCTGCAGCCGAGAGTGGGAGGGATTTAAGGATGGGAGTGAGCAAGTGGACAAGTACTAGAGGACATGGGGGAGCTCAAGCAATGGGCTGTTGCCTTCTGAGTTTACTTGAAGGCCTGGGGGAGAGTGTTCTCTCCGGGTTCTCTAAGGGCCGGGATGAGAGGCAGGTCAGAGGCGGGGAGAAGCCTGTTTAAAGTTCAGTCAAGCTGGGGGGAACTGAAGGCCCTCTTGGGCAATGACACAAAGAGTGGGAGATTTCTTAATTTACACTGACTTCCGGGATCACAGGTTCAGGTCAAATCCAACACTGCTACCCACGTTTGGAGCCTGAGTTGGTGCTAATGGGGTCCCACCTCCTCACAGTATCTGTTTATCCTTCCAGTTGGCTCACCCAGTTCCCATTCTAGTATCTACCTCCCACTCTCCAAACACCTGTGGGCAGTTCTCACCTGCTGTTGTCTTCTCTCTGTGCTTCTCTGTCCAGCTGGGTTAGCATATTTTAAAAATGTCCTTATTGGAATTTTAGTGGCATGTAGTAAAAATGGAGTATGGTCCATCCGCCATTTTACCTTCCAAGCTCTTATTTGGTATCAGCCCCTCTGTATAGAAGTGTGCTTAGCCTCCTTTTATGGATGAGAAATGGAGACTCAGAATAATTCAGAAATGTCCCCAGAATCACAGCTAATAGGTTAGAGCAGGCTTCTAGCTTCATGGTTGTTAGCATTCGTCCATAGTATTAGGCTTGAGCCTTGTGACATTATGACATGGCAATTTACAATGTTAGGTTGACCTACAAAAATGGCTATTTCAAATGGTTCATGCTAATCACTTGATCAAAATTCTTGTCTCTTTTATCAATAATTAAAGCCCTTCTTTTTCGTTTCAAACAAACATAGAACTCTGTAAGATCCAAGAGCATTAAATAAAAGACTCTGTGAACGAAATATATTACTTATGTTTATTTTTATAACATAAATATTATGTTGTTAATATTTATTCCCTGTGTGAATAGAATATATGTCTTAAATCTAAGGAAGACCTAACCAAAATTATGCTGAAAGGTTTTGTGATAACTTATTAGATATATCATTTAGACCCAATGGTTAGCAGAGAAAACAATTCATCAGTGTAGGTTTGACAAGCAAATGTGAGATTCTTTTCCTATCATCGATTTTAATAGCTTAAAATTTTCATTGGAAATTACGCCTGTTCTCCCATGCAAAGCAACACATTTCCTTGAGCAGCTGATCGATTTTTCTGCATTACCCAAGGGTTGCATTTTTTTCAAAAAAAAAATGACAAGTGGGATGCTGTCTTTAAATCACCTTCTCATTGCAGTTGTGAATCCTTGGCTTTGTCTTCCAGCGGTTATGTGATATGTGCAAGCCATAATGATGAAGACATTACTGGGAAGTTGGGGATTGAGGAAACCTTGTTAAGCTTTAACAATTTAGTTGAGAGATTATCTGTTCTGTATGAGTTCAGGAAGGAGAGGAAGTGAATTACAGTTTTCCAGATTGAATTCATAAATATTAATTTTAAAAGTTTTAATTTTTCTAAATGATATCATAGAAATATCTTGTATATAATGTTGAAATAACCAAACTCCAATGTTAATATAGTCATGCTATTAATATAATAGTCATACTATTGATAGTCATGATATAGTACACACTTATTAGTATACAGAGAAACCTTTAGAGTTCACAGTATTTTCATGTTGCACTCCAAACTTGAGCTCTAATGGACAAAGAATCATTAAATACAAATAAACTCACAGATGTATTTTGTTGTATTTTTGTGACCTCATTTGTAATGATAAGCTGGTCAAGAATTATGCCATAATTTAAAGGAAAGAATCATTTAATTGATAAGTTATGGCAGGTTCAAGTTTGCGCATGCCTGTTTTAAATTATGACATTTCCACCCATCAACTCATGAGAAATATTCTCTGAGTTCTACTTGTCCTAAGCGTAGGTTGGTGGTTGGGGGCGTGAGCAGGTTTTTATCTTGGCCTCTTGGAGTTTGTAGAACTGCAAGCCTAGCAGCTATCAAAATCAAAGTGGGTTGCTTTTGTTGTCTACAACAGAGGGTCTGCATTGCTCACTTCTGTTTTAAGTAAAACCATGTGTTTGCATCACAAGTAATGTTTATGAAGGAGCAGTGTTTGGACAGACTGATAATATAGTAAAAGTATTCATTAAAAAAATTGGGGATTAAGCTCTTTCTCTCCATGAAGTAATGAGCTTTCTATCCTTTGCAACCCTTTTGTTTTCTTTAAAAGAATTGTTGCTATGTTTTCTGTTTGGACTATTGTTATGAAGATAAAAGCAAGGCATGTTTATTATGAAAAATTGCTTAGGAAAGAATTGTCTCAAGGTAACCTAGGGCCTCTGACTTTATCTCACTAAGAGCTTGCTATTTATATAGCAGATTTTATAGAATGTTTTCATTTGACTTTGTGTCTTCTTGCCTTGAGAGTTAGTTGATTTAAACAGAGAAGATATTCCAGAGATAACCAGAATACTTTCTTATTTACATACATAGAAGCCATAATTCTCTCCTTTTGATGTAAATGATGACAAACTGTACTAAATTATACTTAAAACTGTTTTCTTGCTGACAAGTACGGTCCTTTAATGAATTTGCATGATCGAATTGTAATCAACATTAAATTCAGTGCTTGCTATTTAAGTATCTGTGCAAGTGGTTGCTGCTGGACATGATAGAATTTAAAGCAGTTTAGTCAACATCCAAATTCTTAATGTTTCATTTTGCATGTAAAAATCATATCCATCTCTAACCTTAGAAAAGGAACCCTATACAACCACCTGCTCACATAGCTTGTTCCTTTTCTTCACGTGCCCCAACCCCACTCCCACATTTGCTTTAACAGTTGTTATTTAATTTGTTGTTGAGGACATCAGCTCTCTCTTTTTTTAATTAAATTCAGTTTTATTGAAATATATTCACATACCATACAATCACCCATGGTATAGAATCAACCGTTCACTGTACGATCATATAATTATGCATTTATCACCTCAATCTATTTCTGAACATTTTCCTTACATCAGAAAGAATCAGAATAAGAATAATAAATGAAAGTAAAAAAGAACACCCAAACCATCCGCCCCATCCCACCCTATTTTTCATTTAGTTTTTGTCCCCATTTTTCTGCTCATCCATCCATACACTAGATAAAGGGAGTGTGATCCACAAGGTTTTCACAATCACACTGTCACCCCTTGTAATCTACATTATTATACAATTGTCTTCAGGGGTCCAGACTACTGGTTTGGAGTTTGATAGTTACAGGTATTTACTTCTAGCTATCCCAATACATTAAAACCTAAGCGGTGTTATCTATATAGTGCATAAGAATGTCCACCAGAGTGACCTCTCGACTCCATTTGAAACATGGTGGATTTTTACATTGTTAGGTGCTGGACATTTTCGTGTTACTATAAATATTTTTTACTTTGTGCTGGGATGTAGTATTTGGAAGCACTTTGATCCTTTTGGGTCTTGTTTTTAAGCTTCATTATCTAGGATCAGGGCAGTGGTTAGCCCTGTGCAAAAACCCTTCTGAGTCTTCTTCCTGTGACCTCCTGAATTATGAGGTTTTCTACACTGACTAGAGGGGAATAGAAGTCATTATGGAAATAGTTCAATTTAATACTTTTGGTGGTTCTTTTTTTGATGTCATGGTCCTTCCTCTCATGTATGTGCTGATCCTTTCTAGATCTTTAGAGTACTTCTAGAACTAAAGTACTCTCTCTTTGCAGCTTTCTCTTTTTTGGTACTCTGTGCAATAAACTCTAGTTGGCCTCTTTAGACTTTCAACTAAATCTCTTCAACTCAGGAGACTGTGAGTTCTGTCAGAGATCCTTCTCCCTATACTATGCCCTGTATATGCACCTCTCTTTTACTTTTTTCTGGGATCAATGTCCTTTGTTTTCTGCTTTCCTGACATCAGCTCTTTTTGACCCTACTACTTAAAGGACTTCTCTGTGATCTTATTAACTTAGTGAAATGTTTTCTAGAATTTTCTAGGACCTTGTTCTGTTTATACATATGCACAAATTAACTGTGTGCTATAATCTTTGAATTGTGTTTCCACTGGCCTTATCTTCTCCAGTTGACCACAGTGGAGACCCACTTTCTAGAAAGGACAGTCCTTCACCTCTGTAAAATCTTCCCTCAGGTTGGGGACTGAAAGGAATTTGCACGTTCTTGGGTTTGGAGAGAAAAGGGTTTTGGAGCCAGGTTCAACCCACCTGCCATGTTTTCCAAGGCTGGTTTTCCAAGGCTGGGGTCTTGCAAAGCCTCCCTTCCCTCCTGAAATGGGGTTATGACCCCTCACCCTGTAGCGAGGTGATGGGGTCCAGGGCGCACGATAGGTGACTGCCCAGTCTAGGGGCAGGGCCTGGACTGGCTTCCTTCCATCCACCCCTCAGAGCCGCCCTACTTTCCTCCCCCCTGTCTTCTACCCTGCAGGCGCCCCATTGGACCTGAATCAAAGGGCTTTCTTGCCCGATGGCTCTGGTTGTGTTTGGCCAAGAGGAGCTGTGAGATTGAAGTGGGGGAGCATCAGGGTGGGCTGTTCATCCCAGGGTCCTCTCTACAGTGTTGCCCAGGAGAGGTCTCATCCTGGAGTGAGGGTCCCAGGTTCCCCTGAAGGGAACAACTCAGCCTCGCCCTGGGGTGTCAGGACATTTCCAGCATCATTGGCAGGTACTGCCTCTCCTCGCTTCCCTGTCTCTGCCCATGCCTTTTTAATCATCTTTCCCCTAATTACTCTATTTTGCATGCATCTTCTCTTTCCCTCTCGGACCGTGGTTCCTATTGGGCCCTCCCGGCATGCCCCAGAACCCAGCAGCCCATTCTTAGACCCACCAGGCTTTCGCCAGTAGTTCTGAAGGAAAATGGAAGCTGCTGGTTGGAGCTCACTTTTGTCACAAGCATATTGAAATAGGTTGCTCCTTCAGGGTGATCAGAGATGTCCACCGCAGCACCCGAGAATTATATAGGATAACCCATCCCACAGCCTGACAGCTGCATAACTAGCACCTCAAGAAACGGAGCAGCACCCACCTGCACCAGTTTTATTGAAAATGACGTTGGTAAGTGCCATCTGGCCTCCTGTAGATGCCAGATAACCAGATGCTACACCAAGCATTGTGCTTCCCTAAGAAGGTTTATCTTAAATAAAAATCAGCCTCAAAATGGACTCCAGCTCTCCTGGTCCAAGAATCTCCCCCCAGCACACTGGCCTGTGTGGCTGGGTTTTAGCCAAACAACCTCATCTTCCTTTTGTCTTGGTTTAGCTGCAAGGGACTAAAATAGTCAAGGGAAATGCAAGAGGATGCCCTCTTGGGCTGGGCGGACAGAATAGCCTCACCACGTGTTCTGCAGAGCCTGTGTCATGCCAGGCCTGAAGCAGCAGAGCCAAGTTGCAAGGTGCAGCTTAGAAGAGAGGGGTGGCAAGGCCTGGCCGGGCACACCCCGCTTCCGAGGATAAGGCTCCGTCACGGGAACCTGCCTGTGAAACTCCTGCCGGGCAAGGAGCATGCAGGAGGGTAAAGGAATTAAGATGCTGTCTCCTGGATCATCAAGCTCACATCTCCCCAAAACAGAGGCGGAAGTTGGCAGTGCCGTGAAGATATTCCAGTGGGCACGCTGGCTGCTTGCTTTTAACCCTGAACTAAATGGAGATGGAAAGTTTGCGAGAGCTGTCTGCTCCTCTTCCGTATTCTTCCAACAAGTATTGTCGTGCACTATTTCTTAAATGTGTTGTTACTTAGTAATTGCCATTGATTATGATGATTTTCTGTGCTGCTTAGCAAGGGAAGGTTTGGAGGGGGTTATAAATGGGGCTAATTAGTAAGATGCAAATCGCTTTTACGGCTGTTTCAAAACATTTAAATGACCCATAATTAAATCGTGTTGCCAAATTATTTGTTAATCATCGTCTTCCTATATAGTTTTGGTTGGTTGGTTGTTTTTCTTAAATCAGGAAATTTCATCCAGGGTCTGATCGGCAGAACAAGCAGCTCGTGGGGACACACTGCCAAGACAATTGCGAATTCTTTGCTTTGTTGTGTTCCTCGCTCAGTTGGCATACCTTCCTTTCCACTTCGGTGTTTCTTACCTGATGGATATGCTTATGGGCTGGCAGAATCTTCTAATGGGAAGATGACGGTAGGCGTTTCATTCAGATTCCCTTCTTCTCAGTGAAGTCATCTCTTCTGCAATATCCGCACAGACGAAGCTTTTCAGCCTCCACCCAGACACGGAAGGAGGCTCTCTGGCTGGCTGATGGTTTTGTGGTCTGGCAGCTTTTACACGATCATGTGTCTTATTTTGGACATTGTCCTAGCTCTGTCCTCGTGGACGTCAGCTGAGTCCATTCCTCTTTCACAGACAGCCACTCAAGCAAGTTTAAAGGTGGCTCTGATTCCTTTTCCTTTGCAGGGTGAAACATTACTAATTCCTAAGTGATTACTTATGCAAAATTATTTGGGTACCTTTCGGCATCCTCATAATGCTTCCCTTGGTGTGCTGACTAGTGTCTATCCTGCTAAAATTGTAGTGGACAAAACTGAAAATAATTATTCCAACTCTGCTCTGATGAGCAAAGAGCTCAGTGGAACGATTGTCTTCCTTTGTCAAAAACATCTCCCTTTTAATGTCTATTTAAGTAGCATGAATTTAGCCTTTTAATTGGCCCCATCACTGCTGGCTGACACTTTGTAGTTCGTTAAATCCTCCAGTCTTCTTCTTGTGGGTTGCAGTTAGGCCACGCCTTCTTCATATTTCCTTCGTTAGACAGTTATTTGTCTTCAAATAGTAGATTATGCTTTTCACCATTGGATTTAGTTTTGTTCACTGCCATAATCTTTTATTCCACTTTTCAAAGTCTTTCTGGATCTTTGTTCTCTTCGAAAGCATACACTCTTCTCCACATGTTGGGGAAATATTCTAGTAGTATATTCGTACAGATCATGGCTATAAATTACTGAGTAGTGCAGAGCCTTTTAGCACCATTCTCAGAAACCTTTCACATTTGTGGAAGTTCTTTGTCACCATTCTTTGGGAGCAGTTGTTTAAGCAGCTATGACTCCAGCTACCTATAGTCCACATTTAGTTTCACTCACAGATACTGAACATGAGATTTTAAAATTGAGTGCTAGAATTGCTGTTCGTTCGACTATCACCATTACCAGGAGTAAGCTATCTGGTGTTTCCCCAAAGGACAGGAGGCTGTTTGAGCCCCAGTTCTTTCTAGCGGGCTCAGAGGGAACCAAAATAGTCTCCAATTAGCTTCCTAAGGGCTCGCAAACCATCTATAGAAAAATTAATTCTGGAATCACGTGTCGAATAAATGTTGAGTTAAGGAGTCTCTAGTTTCTAATATCTTCCTAATGAGCTTGATATGGTTGTTTATCAAATGACATCACCTCACTGCATGTCCCTCTTAACAGTAAATGTGTATACAACTTCCTCTGTGACTATATTGGACACCCTTTTTTACATTTACATAGGCACCATTTTAATAAAGAAGGACCTACCATTAGCTAGTTAATTAAATAGAATTATATCCTATTGTCAAGTATAACCGAGCTGTTGCTTGAACTTGGATCTTCTTCGTTTACTATTCTTATAACTGCCTGCCAGCAAGTGATGATAAGCTCGAAGCTTTTGCAAACTCAACATACGAAAACTCTTGCCAGCGGCATCTGTACTTTAGATGTTATTCAACTGGGACATCTCAGTAGGGCTGAGCACAAAAAATGCATCTGTATATGGAGAAGGTTGCCCAGTACTGCAAACAGGGTGTGTTGATTATTTTTTCAAACAATATTAAGCTAACAACAATTATCATCGTTTCCTGTGTTATCTAGGGTGACAGGATGTTTCCCATCCAAGAACAAAGAACACTACCCTAAATAATGAGCTTGCCAATAACATTTCCTACGTGCCCGTCTTCCTTTCAGCCTGGGATTAAACTTTTTATTCCAAGATTTGGACCTATTTATGTGTTTATATCAAAATTAGCAATTTTGAATTGCTTCCTGTTAATTGATTGGCAGTGTCTATAGATAATCTTTATCCAAAAGATACTGCTGATGGAATATAATTAACATGCTTAAAAATAATGGCTATTTTTGGATTTTTAAAAGTTTATTTCAGCATTCCCAATAAGGGTACTGGCTGTCCTCGCTAACTAGGGACTGAGGGGAGTCTCCAAAATAAGGGAAAACTCGGAGTGTCCTGGGCAAACAGGGACAGTTGTTCACTTTTGCGGTTCGAGGCGCTAAGTCTATTTAGTTTATTTCAAGCTACACAATTTTTTTTTTTTCCCCAGTGAAAGATGGTGAGAGTTTAAAGAGTTCCAGAACTACTACATAGTAAGAACATTTTAGTTTAAACATCACCCAGGAAAAGGAGTTAAAATAGTCCTGATTTTTGCATGACAAATTTGAGTTGTAAATATTCTATTTGTAAGCAAAAGAAAAAGCAGCCACCACAAGTATTTCTTTTCCTGTATTTTTCCTTTTCTTAAATTTTGTAGATGTCAGGATTGCTTACAGTGAATAATTTTGAACTCTAGCTGCGAATCAAGTCTTACATAAAAGCACTCCTTTGCCATTATAATAGTTATGTCTTTTAAATGCAATAGTGATTATTGTCTGTACTTTGTTTCTATTGCTTTTGAAGAAAATCCAAGGGTGAATTAAGTTTATTCAAGGATCTTTCTGGGTCTAAGGATCTGTGATTCTAAGACCCTTCCCCACTTTGAAGTTTGACATCCACTGGTTTAAAGAATGTTCTTTTGCTATCCATCTTTAATCCATCCATTCTGGCTGCCTCCTCTGATTTTTCTCTTCCCTTCTCATTTACTCTGCACAGCTCAAAGTTGAACAGGTCGTCAACCAAGATGTCCTTCAAAAATTCCTTGGCTGAAGGTCGGGGGCAGCTGGAGTACCCACTGGAAAGCCAAAATCATTTCAGACAGTAGACCCAGCTCTGTAACTGTTGCAGAGTTACATTTGGCAAGGATATTCCCTGCATTCATAGCCTCTGCTTGAAATCATTCTCAACCAAGAATCAACCTCGTGGTTCCTTGGACCAAATGTAGCTGAGATTCGGTAATAGGAGAGAAACAAGAAGGAGCAGCGAGATCCCAAGTCCGTAATCTTAATAATGCTTGTTTTTGTGTCAGGGGCCACCCCCAGGTTCACGATCTGCTGGGAGGACTCACAGGACTCAGCTAAGGTTTATTACAGCAAAAAGATACAAAGTACAATCAGCAAAGGGAAGAGGCACATGGGGCAATGTCTGGAGGAAACGAGAAGCAAGCTTCAAGAGTCCTCTCCCAGTGGAGCTGCACTGGACACGTTTAATTCCTCCAGCAACAAGTATGGCAATCTGCAAAAGATGTTGTCCACCAGAGAAGCTTGCTAGAGAGTCAGAGCCCAGGGTTTCTGTTTGGGGCTGGTCATCTGGGTACCCTCTGCCCAGAGTGTACCAAAATCCCTGACTCCAAGAAGGCGGGCAGTTCAGGTGCAGTGAGCCACTCATCTGTTCTGGGAATGGTGGGAACTCTCTCAAAATCTGAGTTCCCAGGTTCTAGTCAAAGCTCAGGCAGACCTTTCAAAGGATAGCAGACACAGGTATGCTGTGTTAACTCTTTTCTGTACTTTTTAAAATGCTTCCATATTCATTATCTATTTAGGTAGATAAACTCCTTCCATCACAAAATCCTAGAGGGATCACAAAATATAAAAGCTGGAAGGGGGCTTGAAATGTAGCCTATTAACTGCATTTTACAGATGAAAAAGCCATTTGTGTTCTTTTGAAAAAAAAAATTTTTTTTTTCTAGATACAATTTACCTACAATAAAATGCACAGAATTTAAATCTGCTACTTGATAAGTTTTGACAATTGTTTACATGTAACCACCATCAAAAACAAAATATAGAGTATTTCTATCACCCCAGAAATTTTCTTTTGCCCCTTTCCAGCCAATACCTTGGCAAGTGGCAACCACTATTGAGATTCTGTCACCATAGGTTGTCTTAGCCTGTTCTTGAACTTTATATAAATGGAATCATGCTGTATATATTCCTTGGTGTCTGACTTATTTTGCTCAACATACAATGTTTGAGAGTCCTTCAAGTGTTAACATGTATCAGTTCGTTTCTTTTCCTTGCTTTGTTGTATTCTACTGGATGAATATTCTATAGTTTGTGTATCCGTTCGCTTCCCTGATGGATAGTTGGGTTGTTTCCAGTGTTTGACTATTGTAACCAAGGCTCTCTGTAAGCATATATTTTCATTTTTCTTGCTTAAACATGGAGTATTGTAATTGCTCGACAGGTACACAAATGTTTAATTTTATAGGAATCTGCCAAACATTGCTTTGAAGTATTTGCATGGTTTGACACTTGTACCAGTGACATATGACATTTCCTGTTGCTCCACGTCCTCGTCAACATTGGATGTTATTAGTTCTTTTCATTTTAGCCACTGTAGAGGGTATGGAATAGTATCTCATTGCAGCATTAACTTTTGTTTCTCTGATGACTAATGAGGTTGAGCACCTATTTGCTTATTGGCCATTTGTATAGCTACTTTTGTTAAATATATATTTAACTCTTTTACCCATTTTTATCCAGCTGTTTCTCTTTTTATTGTTGATTTGTCCTTTGTATGTTCTGGATGTGTGTCCTTTAAAGGATATATATCTTTCAAATATGTTTAAGCAATCTGGGGCTCACCTATCCATTTTCATAAAAGTGTCTTTTGATGAGCTGACATATTCCATTTATTATCCTTTTTTTCTCCTTAATGTTTTACTCGGGATAATTTCTATTGACCTGTCTTCAGGGTCATTGGTCTTTTCCTTTGCCCACAAATGAATTCCTTATTTCTGATACCATCTATGTGTGTATGTATGTATGTATGTATCTCTCTGTTTGTCTGTCTGTCTCTCTATGTAGCTATTTATCCATCTATTCAATCTATTTATCTATGTAGCTATTCATCCATCTATCTATCCATATAACTATCACCCATATCTATCTATCCATCTATCATCTATCTATGTAGCTATTTATTCATCTATCTATCCAATCTATCTAATCTATCCATATAACTATCATCCATCTGTCTATCCATCCATCCATCTCTATCTATCTATCTTTCTATCTATCTATTTATCCTCTCTTTGCAGAGTTGTCTTTGCTCTCTGTCTTGCCCTGGCCTACTGAGCCTCATGACATCTATTTCCAGCCTGATCCCCAGCCCCCAGCTTTGGTGGAGCAGTTAATCCCAGCATCCCCCTGCCCCTGGCTGGGGGACAGGGGCAGGCGTGACTGCCCACCGGCAAGGCCTGGCGTGACTTAGAGGGCCCCTTTAGCTCCCCTGCCCTGCCCAGCCTAGCTCACTTCCACCTGGTGGGAGAACTGGCAGGTAGGTACAGATCAGCCGTCTGGCTGGGCCTTCTGGGACCTGATCTCCCCACCCCTCCACAAAACATCTGATTTTAGTTCAGCTGCTTTCTTCTTACCGCTGCCTGGAAGCAATTCCTCCTCTTCCCCACTCCCTCCACCGGGCATGAAAGCAGCTGAGGGTCTCCAGCCCCTGGGAAGATGCCTCCCACTCTGCCATCTAAGTTCATGGAGCTTTTGTTGAACCCTCAGCTCTTGGGTTTAAATCTATGATTTTGAGGCTTATGTGACTTCTCTACCTTGTTAAGGTGGGCTCAGCTTTTCCTTTGTCTCTCTACATCCTATGGGCAGCAAAAGCCACTTCTTTTTTGTGATTTCACAACTTCCATTTTTTTCTGTGAACAGTTTCCACTGTCCTCCTGCGTCTGCATCTTGGAGTGGGCCACGGCCAGCTGTCCACATGTGCATCCTGTGGTGTCCTGTTGGGATACATGGGAGCCTATTGTGGACAGCAGGTGGCATGGATAAGTGGAAATCCTTAGCAAAGCCTAAGGATCAGATCTGGGGAAACCAAATTCAGACTGAGGGTCCAGAGTTCAGGATCTGGTGCAACTGGCATGAACTGGAAGCCCTTTGGAAAACAGAGGGTGGGGTTGGGTGGGGACAGCCCCCACTGGTTCCGGAAGCTGAACACTGGCTGCAGGGCTCATGAGCAGGTGAGGGCGTTGGCACTTGGCAATGGACTATTCATACTCACTCAGCACATTACGGTCTCCAGATGGCTTTTACAGGAATGTGTCCTAATTATTTTTTTAACCACTTGAGAAACAGAACGGTTTTGGAAAAGGCAGAGTGAGATGGATTGAGTTCTGTTGGAAATTATATATTCTCTTGCCTTGGCTCGTTTCTGAGATCTTTGATCCAAGAGAAAGAGCCTGGCCAGATTTCAGTTGAAATTTATTTTCTCTTTCATCCCAGTTTCCCACCCTGAGTGGGGGAAAGTGAAGGCTGTGTCTGCTTCTGCTGCCGAAAGCCCGGTCGGAAGATCCTGGCACTGGGGAGGCTCGTTCCTTTGGGCAGAAAGACAGTGGGCAGGGGCTACGCACTGGTCAGGGGTCCCTGCTGTGAGCAGGTGCCAAACCCCAAGCACATGGGAGTCCTCTCAGGATGTTCCTTTGGCTGATTGGAGATGTAGGGCTGGTCCTGCAGAGTCATAACCGAGGAGTGATAATCCCATCACATGGGTCCATTTCACATCCAGTACCCCTCTGCTGGACATCGAATATGGGGGAATATCCTGATAAACCTGTGTGTTTCAGATGCTGGCCATCTTACCTACCAAAGCAATTAAAAAAAAAAAAGGCTCTATGCATTACTTAGAGATCCTACAACTCTATGCACTTATTTACGGCTTCTGTGATGCACTTACAAATCTACAGCACCACAGGCACTTATCAGTCCTTGAAAAAATAGCAGCTGTTATAGGAGAGCTTGTCCTGGGGAAGGGGCCTACCCCACATATGAGGGTCCCCTCCCCTTCTCCCAGGAAGGAAAGCCAGGCTGATGTCCATTATTATGAAACACCTTCAATGCACGGGGGTCAAATAGCTTGCTCAGGTGTGAGGATAAGAGTAACGACCCATGGCCACCTACCAGGGGCCTCCCCTTGGTTGTTTTGAACAATCTTTGTCTTGTTCCCTAATCTGGTTGTTAAATTGCTCATGCCTTACCCTGATTTATAGCTAAAATAATGGTTTCCCTTTGCATCTCAAGTCATTGCCTCGGCTGAATGGTTCTCACCCCCATAAAGAAAGCTTTTGTTCCTCTGAGTGAACAACCCCAGAGGCCCACTGATATTTACGGCATGGGTGGGAAGTCAGGACAGAAGCAAGCACTTCACTCTATTTTTGAACCCCTTGCTTTCTCATCTCCAATTGCTCTGTGTTCTTTTCACTCTCCGTTTCCGTTTGCTACTGGTATTTCCACCCCTCTCCCCAATGCTGTATCTGGTGAGCACGTTCCTTCATAGTTTAGAAATTCAGGTGAGATTGGGTTTTAGCTGGGGGATTCTGCAATATGTGAATTTTGAAAGCCTGTGTTGGCCCAGCTCTGACATCCTGTGAGGCCCCGGAGAGCAGTCTATGTACAGAGGTGACCACTTTACTTCAAGGAATCCTTTATTACTGGCTCTGGTCCTGATCCTCAAAGAGGAGCTTAGCAAGGTGGACTGGAAACCATCCATGGCTCTTTTCCTTCGTCCACCATTATATTCTCCTAAGCTTGGATGGAGTAGTTTGATCTTGTTGCTAATGTGCACGGAAAATCACTCCTTGTGGTGCCAGAGGAGAGGAAATAAAGGGACAGTTTAGCTGTAGTGCAGGGCCACAGACCAAGGAGAGAGGACTGACACCCGTCACCATAGAGAGGGGCAGCCCCAGGCTCTGACCCCTGGGATCTGGGACCCAGTCAGTGACTTCAAACTTGAGTATCTCCTGGACAATTTAAGGGACCGGGGATTGTGGGGAGTTTACTGCTTCTGAAACCTGAATCCATCATAGGGGAAGGGGGACAGAAGGGGGAGCTTCTTAAATGCACCCGGTGGAAAGCATCAAACTTTCTACATATGCTTGTATGTATGTTTTCATTACAGGATCCTTCTGTCATTCACTAATACCTATAAATAGTCTGGCTTTTCACCCTTGCTCCATATCCAGCTGAAATGAACCATCTGTTCCATTCTCCAGCACTAAGAGCCCTCCAAATATAATGGAATCTCATCATCCAAAAAAGTGTTAAGATGTTTGTACAATTTCCTCTATAAAATGCAGCAAGGTGTGAATTTAAGAACAGTGGTCAAACCTTGAGGAGTGGATATTGGCAAAGAGATTTTGAGGCACAGTCTGGGTATTCGGCTGAGCTGGTAGCCTGTGGCAAGAGCCATTTACATGTTCACCTCAGGGTGCAATCACAAGTTGTGGTCAAGTGTTGTCACAGTTCCTTCCTGTCTGTCTGGCCTGTGACATGCTTCTCTGCCTCTTACACCTTAAAAAAAAAAAAAAAGTTGTAAAAATATCTAGTTTTCCAAAGCATAGGAAAAATCAAAAGAAATCGAAAGGGTAACAGCTATATTCACTTATTTACATTTGTTTACATGTGTGAATTTGCTAGATTCTCTTCATAGTGCTCCTTCATTGCAAAATGCACTTTGTTTTTAAATCTGGGAAAAATGTGGTTCAGTGTTAAGATAATCTCTTAAAAGGCAATTCCCTAATCGCAAAATATGCTTTTAAGAAAATGGCACTGTATCAAAGCTCCATGACATAAAATATCTTCTGGGAGCATAAGACGACTAAATATTTGCTTACTGAAATTATGAATTATTATGTTTAGAGTGGATGAATTGCTAATCTTCCATTCTCTTAGGAGCAAGCTGTAATATAAACATCTTGCCCCATGAGATGCAACTATTTAGAAGGAACACCATGATTGAACAGCAATAAAAACTTATTTTAAGAAATTTGGGAAAACCTTGAAATATTAACTTTTGCAAAGCATTGGTATTTGTAGATCTTACAAATATCAATATAAAGTCATGTATTTGCATATTATATGTATATATAAATAGACATATTCTGTCATATTTTTGGAATAATATGTACATATGGAGTATATCTATAAAGTACATATAAGGTGTATAATGTATACACGCATACATATATATATACACACACAGTATGTAAATGCATTTTTGTTTTTCAGTTATTTAAGCATTCAGTGAGAAATTTTATGATGAATAAATGTTGTCATTTGTGTTATATACAAATGAAATGTCTAAAATTCAGTTAATACAGTTTGGAGTGGCCAAACGTGATATGAGCATGTGTCTTATGTAATTTATTTCAAAATATTTAGATGTTCCCAGATTTTAATCCTGCAAATAGCTGAGAAAAAAGAGAGACATCTCTATGTGGTCAGGAACTCAGGGCTGGGGTTCATGCTCTTTTAACTATTTGGGGTTCATACTCTTTTAACTGTATTTTAAGCTTTAAAAATTACACAGTTGATACTTATTTGTCATAAAATGGTGAAACAACCCTGTGGAGTGGAAAGTTAAAATGGGTAATTCCCTCCAACCACACCTTGCCCATGCTCCTTTCCTAATGGTGCGTGTTGCCAACTCTTGGCTATGTGATTCTTTTCACCTCTTCTGTAAATAGATTTGGAGTCAGAACTAGATTGTGTCCCTGCCTTGTTCATTTGCTGTTTGCATTCCTTGAGCAGGTGACTTCAGCTCTCCCAGCCTCACCTCCTTGTCTGTGTTGTAATGGGAATAGTAATAGCCTGCCACATTGAGTTTGTCCATGGTGTTCTGATAAAGTGGGTACTTCAAGGCTAACAATTCGGTACCAACCCCTGGGTGTGAGTTACTGCCCTTGTTTTCTGCTGGAGCTCTCCAAGCTCTCTTGCTCTGATGCCTTCTGCTCTCACCACTGCTGTTCCTTTTGGCTTTAAGATTGTACTTTTCTAATGGGGATAAAAACTAAAGGACAAATGGGGTGGGATGGGGGGATGATTTGGGTGTTTTTTTTCACTTTTATTTTTTATTCTTGTTCTGGTTCTTTCTGATGTAAGGAAAATGTTCAGAGACAGATTGTGGTGATGAACACATAACTATGTTATCATACTGTGGACAGTGGATTATATATCATGGATGATTGTATGGTGTGTGAATGTATTTCAATAAAACTGAATTTAATTAAAAAAAAAAAGAAATTAACAAAAAAAAAAAAAAAAAAAAAGATTGTACTTTTCTGCTGCTCTGGAATTCCAGGGGAGGAGCTCCTGTGCAGCTGCCTCGCCTGATTGGGTCTTCAGGTGGGCAACAGTACAGTGAAAACCTTTGCATGAAAAATGTCCAGATGCCTGCCCTGAGCTGAAAGGAATCTAATCTCATGACAAATTCAGTCACATCTGTGCCAGGAATCAGCCAGCTCCCAGCCAAGGCTCTGCCTTTTATGTTTCTCTGCCTCTCGGCAAACACAAAGCCCTGCTAAGTTTCCTAGAACAGGTGAAGGCAGGAAAGATTTACCGTCAAAATAGAATGAAGGGGAGAGTGTTTTCATGAGCTTGAACCTGGTGGGGCATCGAATGCTTTCCAGACTGGTTTTTACAGTTTTCATTGAATGCTTTGCTTAGCATTGATGCTTTCAGAGCCTGTCCCTCTCCTACCTAATTAGAAAGCCACAGAGTCACTTCCAGGTGGACTTAGAGAAAAACCATTTCATCTACAGAAGCATAAACATCACAGGATGGTAGACATGCTAGGAGCCCTTTCATTGTATGACTCTACAAACAGAGACCTGACAAGATTGTGGACTTGTTCCAATGTTGACAGCTCATTAGCAGCCACACCAGACGAGGAAGCTTTGTCTTTGTATTGCTTGCATACTGCCCCGCCCTGTCCACCTCCTGATGCTTCAGCTGGACTCACAAAACACAGGGAGAAAGATGAGTGGGAACAAAGTAGAGTCTGCAGAATTGCAGAATTATTTAGTGTTTCCCAAAACTTTTCTTAAGACTTCAAAGGTAAACAAAGAAGTTGGCTGGGACTTATTTTCTTTTATTCAGTAATCTTTTCATTGAATTGTAGTCAGTGGAACTGAGTGCCTGAGAACTTAAAAAGTCCAGAGCATCAGCTATAGTTGTATGGTCAGTGAAAACTGAGGTTTGCTAAATAAATAAAATATGAATGCTTATTTTAGAGAAAATGTATGTCATTTAAAGAGTTATCTAACTCGATAGAAATGCCGTTTCAAGCACATATTCATGTCCTAATGTCAGATGATTTTTCTTTATGCATTTAAAATAGTATCTCTGGCAGAGGGGGTTCCTAATTTCACAAAGCATATGTTCTGTCCAAGATAAACAATCAGTGTCTTACACCATCTTTACTTAGTTTTACACTCATCCTCACTCTCCATTTTAAACAATTATTCTAACCCAAAACCCCCCAAATCTATTATCACCCCCTAATTATATATCCCTAGTATTAGTGTGGTACAAGTAAGGTACTTTTATTAAATATACTCCATAGTGTGCAATAGTTTTGCCCATATACCACTCTATTGTTAATTCTTTGTACAAGTGTTATACCTTAGAAGTAGATCATGCAAGCACTTATTTATATTTGTAGTGCTAATCTGCAGGATACATGCCTTTAAACAACCCCTTTCAAACATGTTCATCTTCAATAAGGCACTGATAACATATAGTCCCATTAATGAACTGTCATTACCCCTGTCCATTCCCATACCCTTAAATTCAACCTCATTAAGAGGTCCATACATATTAGGTAATCATTTCCCCTTCTCTACCTTCTGTCTATCTCTAGTTCCCCTGTATTCTACATTCTAAGACACTGATTTTACATTATTCAGGAAGTTTATGTTATTGAAAACATACAATATCTCTCCTTCTGTTTCTGATTTATTTCACTCAGCCTTATGTCCTCAAGGTTCATCTTGTTGTCACATGTTTTAGGACCTCATTCCTTCTTACTGCTGCATAATATTCCATCATATGTTTATACTGCACTGAAGGACACTTGGATTGTTTCCATCTTTTGGCAGTTGTGAATAATGTTGCTATGAAAATTGGTGTGCAAATATCTGTTCTTGTCACTGCTTTAAGATCTTCTGGGTATATACCAAGTAGTGGAATTGCTGGATCATAGGGTAACTCCATATTTAGTTTTCTGAGGAACCGCCAAACTGTCTTCCACAGTGGCTATACCATTATACATTCTCACAAGCAATGGATAAGAGTTCCAATTTCTCCACATCCTCTATGGCATTTGTAGTTTCTTGTTTAACGGCAGCCATTCTTATTGGCGTGAGATGTATCTCCTTGTGGTTTTTTATTTACATTTCCCTAATAGCTAGTGAAGATGAATATTTTTTCATTTATTTTTTAGCCATTTGTATTTCCTCTTCAGTAAAATGTCTTCATATCTTTTGCCCATTTTATAATTGGGCTGTATGTACTATTGTTAATGAGTTGTAGGATTTCTTTATATTTTCTGGATATCAGTCTTTTATCAGATATATGGTTTCCAAATATTTTCTCCCCTTGAGTTGGCTGCCTCTTCACTGTTTTGACAAAGTCTTTTGAGGCACAGAAGCTTTTGATTTTGAGGAGTTCCCATTTATCTATTTTTTCTTTCATTGCTTGTGCTTTGGGTGTAAGGTCTAAGACACTACTTCCTATTATTAGTTCTTGAAGATGTTTCCCTATATTATCTTTTTTTTTATCTTCATTTTATTGAGATATATTCACATACCACGCAGTCCTACAAAACAAATCGTACATTCGATTGTTCACAGTACCATTACACAGTTGTACATTCATCACCTAAATCAATCCCTGACACCTTCATTAGCATACACACAAAAATAACAAGAATAATAATTAAAGTGAAAAAGAGCAATTGAAGTAAAAAAGAACACTGGGTACCTTTGTCTGTTTGTTTGTTTCCTTCCCCTATTTTTCTACTCATCCATCCATAAACTAGACAAAGTGGAGTGTGGTCCTTATGGCTTTCCCAGTCCCATTGTTACCCCTCATAAGCTACATTTTTATACAATTGTCTTCGAGATTCATGGGTTCTGGGTTGTAGTTTGATAGTTTCAGGTATCCACCACCAGCTACCCCAATTCTTTAGAACCTAAAAAGGGTTGTCTAAAGTGTGCGTAAGAGTGCCCACCAGAGTGACCTCTCGGCTCCTTTTGGAATCTCTCTGCCACTGAAGCTTATTTCATTTCCTTTCACATCCCCCTTTTGGTCAAGAAGATGTTCTCCGTCCCACGATGCCGGGTCTACATTCCTCCCCGGGAGTCATATTCCACGTTGACAGGGAGATTCACTCCCCTGGGTGTCTGATCCCACGTAGTGGGGAGGGCAGTGATTTCACCTTTCAAATTGGCTTAGCTAGAGAGAGAGGGCCACATCTGAGCAACAAAGAGGCATTCGGGAGGAGGCTCTTAGGCACAATTATAGGGAGGCCTAGCCTCTCCTTTGGAGCAACCGTCTTCCCAAGGGTAAAACCTGTGGTAGAGGGCTCAACCCATCAAACCACCAGTCCCCTATGTCTGTGGTCATGTTAGCAACCATCGAGGTGGGGTAGGCCAATACCCCTGCATTCTCCACAGGCTCCTCAAGGGGGCTCTACATATTTTTTTTCCTTGTTATTTTTTTTTTAACTTTTTTTTTTTAAATCAACTGTATGAAAAAAAAAATTAAAAAAAAAAAAACACATACAATAAAAGAACATTTCAAAGAGACCATAACAAGGGAGTAAGAAAAAGACAACTAACCTAAGATAACTGCTTAACTTCCAACATGTTCCTACTTTACCCCAAGAAAGTTACATAATATAGCAACATTTCTGTGAACTTGTTCCTACTATATCCATCAGAAATTAACAGACCATAGTCATTCCTGGGCATCCCCAGAACGTTAAATAGCTTATCTGTTCTTCTTGGATTATTGTTAACCCTTCCTTAATTGCTCTCTATTGCTAGTTCCCCTACATTCTACATTATAAACCATTTGTTTTACATTTTTCAAAGTTCACATTAGTGGTAGCATATAATATTTCTCTTTTTGTGCCTGGCTTATTTCGCTCAGCATTATGTCTTCAAGGTTCATCCATGTTGTCATATGTTTCACGAGATCGTTCCTTCTTACTGCCGTGTAGTATTCCATCGTGTGTATACACCACATTTTATTTATCCACTCATCTGTTGAAGGACATTTGGGTTGTTTCCATCTCTTGGCAATTGTGAATAATGCTGCTGTGAACATTGGCGTGCAGCTATCTGTTCGTGTCACTGCTTTCCGATCTTCCGGGTATATACCGAGAAGTGCAATCGCTGGATCGAATGGTAACTCTATTTCTAGTTTTCTAAGGAAGTGCCACACTGACTTCCAGAGTGGCTGAACCATTATACAGTCCCACCAACGATGAATGAGAGTTCCAATTTCTCCACATCCCCTCCAGCATTTGTAGTTTCCTGTTTGTTTAATGGCAGCCATTCTAATCGGTGTGAGACGGTATCTCATTGTGGTCTTAATTTGCATCTCTCTAATAGCTAGTGAAGCTGAACATTTTTTCATGTGTTTCTTGGCCATTTGTATTTCCTCTTCAGAGAACTGTCTTTTCATATCTTTTGCCCATTTTATAATTGGGCTATCTGTACTATTGTCATTGAGTTGTAGGATTTCTTTATATATGCAAGATATCAGTCTTTTGTCAGATACATGGTTTCCAAAAATTTTTCCCCATTGAGTTGGCTGCCTCTTCACCTTTTTGAGAAATTCCTTTGAGGTACAGAAACTTCTAAGCTTGAGGAGTTCCCATTTATCTATTTTCTCTTTTGTTGCTTGTGCTTTGGGTGTAAAGTCTAGGAAGTGGCCGCCTAATACAAGGTCTTGAAGATGTTTTCCTACATTATCTTCTAGGAGTTTTATGGTACTTTCTTTTATATTGAGATCTTTCGTCCATTTTGAGTTAATTTTTGTGTAGGGTGTGAGGTAGGGGTCCTCTTTCATTCTTTTGGATATGGATATCCAACTCTCCCAGCCCCATTTGTTGAAAAGACCATTATGACTCAGTTCAGTGACTTTCGGGGCCTTATCAAAGATCAGTTGGCCATAGATCTGGGAGTCTATCTCCGAATTCTCAATTCAATTCCATTGATCTATATGTCTATCTTTGTGCCAGTACCATGCTGTTTTGACTACTGTGGCTTTATAATAAGCTTCAAAGTCAGGGAGTGTAAGTCCTCCCACTTCATTTTTCTTTTTTAGAGTGTCTTTAGCAATTCGAGGCATCTTCCCTTTCCAAATAAATTTGATAACTAGCTTTTCCAAGTCTGCAAAGTAGGTTGTTGGAATTTTGATTGGGATTGCATTGAATCTGTAGATGAGTTTCGGTAGAATTGACATCTTAATGACATTTAGCCTTCCTATCCATGAACATGGAATATTTTTCCATCTTTTAAGGTCCCCTTCTATTTCTTTTAGTAGAGTTATGTAGTTTTCTTTGTATAGGTCTTTTACATCTTTGGTTAAGTTTATTCCTAGGTACTTGATTTTTTTAGTTGCTATTGAAAATGGTATCTTTTTCTTGAGTGTCTCTTCAGTTTGTTCATTTCTAGCATATAGAAACATTACTAGCTTATGTGCATTAACCTTGTATCCCGCTCCTTTGCTAAATTTGTTGATTAGCTCTAGTAGCTATATCGTCGATTTCTCAGGGTTTTCCAGATATAAGATCATATCATCTGCAAACAATGACAGTTTTACTTCTTCTTTTCCAATTTGGATGCCTTTTATTTCTTTGTCTTGCCGGAATGCCCTGGCTAGCACTTCCAGCACAATGTTGAACAACAGTGGTGACAGCGGGCATCCTTGTCTTGTTCCTGATCTTAGAGGGAAGGCTTTCAGTCTCTCACCATTGAGTACTATGCTGGCTGTGGGTTTTTCATACATGCTCTTTATCATATTGAGGAAGTTTCCTTCAATTCCTACCTTTTGAAGTGTTTTTATCAAAAACGGATGTTGGATTTTGTCAAATGCTTTTTCAGCATCTATTGAGATGATCATTTGATTTTTCCCCTTCGAATTGTTAATGTGTTGTAATACATTGATTGATTTTCTTATGTTGAACCATCCTTGCATGCCTGGAATGAACCCCACTTGGTCATGGTGTATGATTTTTTTAATGTGTCTTTGGATTCGATTTGCAAGTATTTTGTTGAGGATTTTTGCATCTATATTCATTAGGGAGATTGGCCGGTAGTTTTCCTTTTTTGTAGCATCTTTGCCTGGTTTTGGTATTAGATTGGTGTTAGCTTCATAAAATGAGTTAGGTAGTGTTCCATTTTCTTCAATGTTTTGAAAGAGTTTGAGTAAGATTGGTGTCAGTTCTTTCTGGAAAGTTTGGTAGAATTCCCCTGTGAAGCCATCTGGCCCTGGGCATTTATTTGTGGGAAGATTTTTGATGACTGATTGGATCTCTTTGCTTGTGATGGGTTGATTGAGGTCTTCCATTTCTTCTCTCGTCAGTCTAGGTTGTTCATATGTTTCCAGGGAATTGTCCATTTCCTCTACATTATCCAGTTTGTTGCCATACAGTTGTTCATAGTATCCTCTTATAATTTTTTTAACTTCCTCGGGATCTGCAGTTATGTCACCTTTTTCATTCATTATTTTGTTTATATGGGTCTTCTCTCTTTTTGATTTTGTCAGTCTAGCTAGGGGCTTGTCAATCTTGTTGATCTTCTCAAAGAACCAACTTTTGGTGATATTTATCCTCTCTATTGTTTTTTTGTTCTCTATGTCATTTATTTCTGCTTTAATCCTTGTTATTTCTTTTCTTGTACTTGGTTTAGGATTGGTTTGCTGTTCGTTTCCTAGCTTCTTCAGTTGATCCATTAGTTCTTTGATTTTGGCTGTTTCTTCCTTTTTAATATATGCGTTTAGTGCTATAAATTTCCCCCTCAGTACTGCTTTTGCTGCATCCCATAGGTTTTGGTATGTTGTGTTCTCATTTTCATTCGTCTCTATATATTTAGCAATTTCTCTTGCTATTTGTTCTTTAACCCACTGATTGTTTAGGAGTGTGTTGTTTAACCTCCAGGTATTTGTGAATTTTCTAAGTCTCTGATGGTTATTGACTTCTAATTGTATTCCATTGTGGTCAGAGAACGTGCTTTGAATAATTTCAATCTTTTTAAATTTATTGAGGCTTGTTTTATGTCCCAGCATATGATCTATTCTGGAGAAAGTTCCGTGAGCACTAGAAAAGTATGTGTATCCTGGTGATTTGGGATGTAATGTTCTGTATATGTCTGTTAAATCTAATTCATTTATCAGATTGTTTAGGTTTTCAATTTCCTTATTGGTCTTCTGTCTGGTTGATCTATCTATAGGGGAGAGTGATGTGTTGAAGTCTCCCACAATTATTGTGGAAACATCAATTGCTTCCTTTAGTTTTGCCAGTGTTTCTCTCATGTATTTTGTGGCACCTTGATTGGGTGCATAGACATTTATGATTGTTATTTCTTCTTGTTGAATTGCCCATTTTATTAGTATGTAGTGGCCTTCTTTGTCTCTCAAAACATCCCTGCATTTAAAGTCTATTTTAAATGCAGAGAGATCAGCTTTTCTTCGGGATTTGCATATGAGCCTCAGGGCCTGAGCTCTGCCCTTCCCCTTTCTATGTTCACCAGAACTCCAAAAATCCTCCACTTTTATTTTGGAGTTTTTCGTGCTGTTTTTTTCTATGCCTGTCTCCTCTCTGCTGGGCTGGCTGCTCTCAGATTCTCTGGTGTCTGGTCTCAGTCTATCTATGGTTGGAGTTTGGATCAGTAGAATGAGTTTCCGATAAGGGCTGCCACTGCAGTTCTCCCTTCTCCTTCCCGGCGCTGACGGCCCCTCCTCCCATGGGACTGAGCCTGGCAGGGAGGGGTGCGGGTCCCCTGGCCACAAAAACGTACAGACTTCACTGATCTCAGCAGTTCCACGTTTTCATGAGTGTTGTATGAAGTATGCCCAAAGTCAGATTGCTCTGTGTTGTCCAGTCCACGCAGTTCCTGGCTTTCTACCTACTTTCCTGGAGGAGTAACTAAAACGTACATCTCACCAGTCCACCATTTTGCCCCACCTCCCTATATTATCTTTTGGGAGTTTTATGGTACTGGCTCTCATATTTTGGTCTTTGATCCACTTTGAGTTAATTTTTCTATAGGGTGTGAGGTAGGGGTCTTCTTTCATTCTTTCAGATATGGATATCCAGTTCTCCCAGCTGTATTTGTTAAAGAATCTATTCTGTGCTGTCCCTGTTCAGTGGATTTGGGGGCCTTCTCAAAAATCAGTTGACCATATATCTGGGAGTATATTTCCAAATTCTGGATTCAATTCCATTGATCAATATGTCTGTCTTTGTGCCAGTACCATGCTGTTTTGACCACTGTGGCTTTATAGTAGCTTTTAAAGTCAGGAGGTGTAAGTCCTCCCACTTCATTCTTCCTTTTAGAATATTTTTGGCAATTTGAGACTCCTTTCCCTTTCAAATAATTTGATAGCTGTCTTTTCCAAGTCTGCAATGTAGGTTGTTGGAATTTTGATTGGAATTATGTTGACTCTTTACATCAATTTAGGTAGAATTGACATCTGAACAATATTTATGCTTCTTATCCATGAACATGGAATATCTTTTCACCTATTCAGGTCCTCTTTGATCTCTTTTAGTAGAGTTTTGTAATTTTTTGTGTATAGGTCTTTTACATCCTTCGTAAAGTTTATTCCTAGATACTTGATTCTTTTTGTTGCTATTGTGAATAGATTTTTTATCTTGATTGCCTCTCTGTAACATACTAGACATGATTTGCTTGCAATCCATGACTCATTGCATGGCCATCTCTCTCTCTCTGTATGTCTCCCCTGATCTTTTATGGTTTCCAAATTTCCACTACTTACAAAGACTTCAGTCATGTTGGATTAAGGTCCACCCTGATTCAGTTTGACCTTACCTTAACTAATAAAATCTTCAAACATCCTATGTACAAATGAGTTTACATCCACAGGACTGGGGGTTAGGACATAAATCTGCCTTTTGTTGGGCACAGGTAATGGCAGTATTTTGTTTTTCCTCTCAACATGGACAGAGAATGGGCCTCAGTATCTCCAAATCTGCTAAAATTAATTAGGTTACCTCCCTCCCTATGAGCATTTGTGTTTGAGACATGCCTCAGAAACTCTCACTGAGGTTTTGTTTTTTTGTTTTGTTTTGTTTTGTTTTAGTTGTGTATTCATCACCACATTTATCTTGGTTGCCTCTTCAGTTAGGTCATTACTAGTGTGTAGGAACATTACTGACTTTTGTGCATTAATGTTGCATCCCACCACTTTGCTGAATTTGTTTATTAGCTCAAGTAGCTTTGTCATTGATTTCTCAGGATTTTCCAAATATAGGATCATATCATCTGCAAATAATAACAGTTTTACATCTTCCTTTCCAATTTTATGCCTTTTATTTCTTTTTCTTACCTAATTGCTCCAGCTAGAACTTCTAGCACAGTGTTGAATAATAGTGGTGACAGCAGGCATCCTTGTCTTGTTCCTGATCTGAGAGGGAAGTCTTTCAGTCTCCCACCATTGATTACCATACTGGCTGGGGATTTTCCATATATGCCCTTTATCATATTGAGGAAATTTCCTTTAATTCCTACCTTTTAAAATGTTTTTATCAAAAGAGGATGCTGGATTTCGTCGAATGCTTTTTCAGCATTTATTGAGATGATCATTTGATTTTTCCTTTTTGATTTGTTAATGTGTTGTATTACATTGATTGATTTTCTTATGTTGAACCATCTTGCATGTCTGGAATGAACCCCACTTGGTCATGGTATATGATATTTTTAATGTGCCTTTGGATTCAATTTGGAAGTATTTTGTTGAGAATTTTTGCATCTATATTCATTAGGGTGATTGGGCTGTAGTTTTTCTTTCTTGTAACATCTTTATAAGGTTTTGGTATTAAAGTGATGTTAGCTTCATAATAAGGTAGTATTCCTTTTTCTTCAATGTTTTGAAAGAGTTTGAGCAGGAATAGTATTGGTTCTTTTTGGAAAGTTTGGTAAAACTCCCCTGTGAAGGCATCTGTTCCTGGCCTTTTTATCTTTAGGAAGATTTTTGGTGACTAATTGGATCTTTTTACTTGTGATTGGTTTGTTGAGGTCTTCTATTTCTTCTAGGGTCACTCTAGGTTGTTCACGTGTTTCCAGGAACTTGTCCATTTCCTCTAAGTTGTCTAGTTTATTGGAAAACAATTGTTCTTAGTGCCCTCTTAGAAGTTTTTAAATTTCTTTGGGATTCGAACTAATGGCCTCCCTCTCATTTCTGATTTTGTTTATTTGGGTCTTCTCAGTTTTTGTCAGTCTAACTAAGCATTTGTTAATCTTGTTGATCTTCTCAAAGAACCAACTTTTGGTTTTATTTATTCTCTCTTTTGTTTTGTTGTTGTTGTTGTTCTCCAGTTCAGTTATTTCTGCTGTAATCTTTGTTATTTCTTTCCTTATACTTGCTTTAGTGTTTACTGTTCATTCTCTAGCTTCTTCAGTTGTTCAGTTAGATCTTTGGTTTTAGCTCTTTCTTCCTTTTTAATGTATCCATTTAGAGCTATAAATTTCCCTCTCAGCACCACCTTCACTGAGTCCCATAGATTTTGATATGTTGTGTTCTCATTCTCATTTGTCTGTAGATATTTACCAGTTTCTATTGCAATTTCTTCTTTGACCCACTGTTTGTTTAGTAGTGTGTTGTTTAATATCCATATATTTGTGAAAGTTCTGGTTATTTGGTGGTTATAGGTTTCCAGCTGCATTCCGTTGTGGTCAGAGAATGTGCTTTGAATAATTTCAATCTTTTCAAATTTTTTGAGCATATGATCTATCCTGGAGAACATTCCATGAGTGCTAGTGAAGAATGTATATCCTGATAATTTGGGATGAAACAACCTATTTATGTCTGTTAAGTCCAATTCATTTATCACATTGTTTAGGTTCTCATTTCTTTACTGGTCCTCTGTCTAGTTGTTCTGTCTGTAGAAGAGAGGGGTGTATTGAAGTCTCCCACTATTATTGTAGACGTGTGTATTGCTCCCTTCAGATTTGCCAATATTTGTCTTACGCACTTTGGAGCTCCTTGATTGGGTGCATAAACACTTATGATTTTTATTTCTTCTTGGTAAATTGTCTATTTATTAATATATAGTGACCTTCTTTGTCTCCTATGACATCTTTGCATGTAAAGTCTATTTTGTCCAATATTAGTATAGCTACTACCCCACTTTCTTTTGGCTGGACTATGTTTTTCAGTCATTTTGTTTTCAATCTCTGTGTTGCTGGGTCTAAGATGAGTCTCTTGTAAACAGCATATCGATGGATCATACTTTCTAATCAATTCTGCCAGTCTGTATCTTTTAACTGGAGAGTTTAATCCATTCACATTCAAAGTTATTACAGCGAAGGCAGTTCTTGAACCAACCATCTTTTCCTTTGGTTTTTATTTGTCAGATCTATTTTTTTTTCCTCTCTTTTTTTCCTTTAAGTTACCTTTACTAATATTCTTTGGTTCTTTGCCTTTCTCCAGTCCTCTCTCTTCTGTCTTCTTTTTTTTTTCAGCCAGTAGAACTCCCTTTAGTATTTCTTGCAGGGCAGGTCTCTTGTTAACAAATTCCCTCAGCATTTGTTTGCTTGTGAAACTTTTAAACTCTCCCTCACTTTTGAAGGAGAGCTTTGCTGGAAAAAGGAATTCTTGGCTGGCAGTTTTTCTCTTTCAAGATCTTAAATATGTCATACCACTACCTTCTTACCTCCTTGGTGCCTATAGAGTAGTCAGTTCTTAGTCTTATGTGGTTTCCCTTGTGTGTGGTGAATTGCTTCTCTTTTGCTGCTTTCAGGACGTTCTCCTTCTCTTTAGCATATGACAATATGATTAGTATATATTTCAGAGTGTGTCTGCTTGAATTTATTCTTTTTGGAGCCCATTGGTCTTCTCTGCTTTGCTTATTTATGTTTTTGTAAGAGTTGCGAAGTTTTCCCCCACTGTTTCCTCACATGCTTTTCCCAGCCCTTTACTTTTCTCTTCTTCTTGGATACCAGTGATTTTTATATTTGTGTGCTTCCTGTTGTCCATCATTTCCCTGAGATCCTTTTCAAATTAAAATTTTTTTTCTCAATTTTTTTCTCTATGTGTTCTTTTGTGCATTCACATTCAATTGTCTGCCCTGTGGTTCACTTATTCTTTCTTCTGCCTCTACAAATCTGCCATTTTGTGTCTCTAGTATATTTTAAATTTCATCTACAGTGTCTTTTATTTCCATAACATCTGTTATTTTTCTATTTACCCTTTCAAATTCCTTATGCTCTTCTAGAGTGTACTTGATGCCCTTTATGTTTAGCCCACCCATTGAAGTTGTTTTGGAGACTTGTATGTACTTCTTTGATTCATTGCTCCAAGTTCTGTGTCTCCTCTGGCTTTTTAATTTGGTCGTTTGGCTTTTCCATATCTTCTTGGATCTTCATATTCTTTGTGATTTTCTGCTGACTTTGGGGCATTTGCTTATCTTGATAAGGTTATTTTGGGACATGCAGGATTATTTGGACATTTATATGAAATTTGGCAGAACCACAGCTTGCTGGAGTGCAACTTTCCATGTCTTCCCACAGATGGTGCTCTTGAGGCCCCCTCTTATCTTAAGCAAGCTTTTCCCTGACTGCAGCTGCACTCTGGGTGGGGTCCAAACTAGGGTGGAAATCCAATCAGTGCTCCAGTTTCTCCATGTGCACTGGGGCTGGGGTTGGGGGGCCCTATGTAGTTTAGCAGAGAGTCCACTTACAGGGCACAGTGTGCCTGGTGATTTTGAGTCCCACCCTTCCCAACCAGGTTAAAAGCACCCCTCTTGTATTTGGCCCTCAAAGTCCCCATCTGCTGTGTGTCCATGAGCCTCTTGGGTGGGGGAGGGTCTCTTAGCCCTTCCACGTAGCACTCTCTCTTATCCCCACCTCTTGCCCATGCACACCATAGACCTTCCATGGAGGAAGAGTAAATGTACCAAGTTTTCCGTGTGTGCTCAACACAGGTCCACTGGTTCCCGAGTTCCCTCACAGGAGCTCCCGCCATGGGGCTGAGAGGACTGTCTCCCCAGCTAATTGCTGAGATTGGTGTGCGGGAGTGCAGATCTCTGCCTCCCCTGCTTGGAGGCTTGCTTGCAACTGTCAGCCCCTGGCTGCTATCCCAGTTGAATAAACTCACCCCACCCTTTCAGATGTAATTTCTCCACTCCTTCATCCAAGTCCCCGCATATAATTTTGTAGATGTCCTTCTCTGGCTGCTTGTACCCTGGATCCACTGTCCCCATCGGTTTCTGTCCTTTTTTCTAGTTATTCCATGAGGCAGAAGTTTGGCTTCTGCCTCTCCTATTCTGCTGTCTTCCTGGAAGTCTCTTTATTTTCTTTTAATGAACAAATTTAGTATCATTACAACCTCAGTAATGGAAATGTTCTTTTGTCCCTGTCCTCATGAAATTCTCTTTTAGGAATAGTACTTTCTTGGAAAAAAAGTTTTTTCTTGCTTTTGCCAAATTAAAGTTGATCAGAAAAATAATTGAATTTTTTCCAAATGGGAAATTATGTAGTTTTTCATAAGTTAATGTGCAATCTCTTAATATTTTGGAGTGGCAGCACTTCAATTTCATTTTCATCATCTTTAACAGCTAACTCTTATAATAGTTTGAAATACCATTACAAATACCTTTTTCCATTCCATGCTTGTGGGAAAAAGTAATGTCTGGTTACTTCAGAAGTAATAACTTATATGAAGTGGATTCTCAGCTTTTATTAACAAATTTACATTTCACACATCCATAATTGGGCTAAATATATCTCTCACTCTATCCCTGATAGGTCAGGCACACTGTGGGGCATATTAATGATTTACTGTCGCATTGAAGTTACCAAAACCATTCTGTGACTCAGAAATTAATATGGACTTTAAAAATTATTAGTATTTTTTCTTTAATCCTATTTGGGTCCAATTTCAATAAATAATCATTAGGCCCCACTGAAGTTCTGTAGTGGAAATAACCCTCTCAAACCAAAAAGCACAGACAGTTGAATCGATGTTTCCCAAAGAGACGCACACCCCATGATGGATGTTTCCTATGGCGGCATCCAAGCAGGAAGCAGCCCCAAACGTTTTCCATCTTCATCACTCCCCATCAAAGCTGGCGGCACCCATGTCTGCCCGGAGAGCAAGGTCAAACTCGTCACGGGTCACTCCCTCTTTCTGACAGCTCATATCCAGTCGATTACCAAGTCCTATTGATTTCCCTGACATCAGCTCATTTCTCCTTCCCAGGCTACTCTGGGTACCTGCTCCCTTGTGGGATGGCCACTCCTGTCTTCACACCCACTCCTGCCTCTCCCTAATCTCTCCACCTCCCAGAAGCCGGTTTGACTGTCTGAAAAGGCAAATCAAACCTGATGAAAATTCATGATCTTCCCATCACTTCTTGATAAGGAGAGAGATCCTTCACGGGCTCCGCGTCTGCTGGTCCCTGCTATTTCCCCAAACCCTTCTCTGCCTCATAGTGAGAGCATTGTGTGGGAGAAGGACGGGGCACCCATTTGTAGGAATGGTGGGAATGCAACCATATAAAAAACAAGCATAGTAAAAAGAATGTGGACACGCCATGCCAAAGTATTGTCTGTGGTTCTCTGAGTAGTTGGTTTATATTTTTCTTTTGAACACTAATAATAAAACTTAAAATAAAGAAAACAAAGTTCATTTGAAAAAAAAAAATTGATTATTGTGCCTAATAAAAGCATAGTAGCCCAAAGTAGGACTATGAATAACTGGTTTCTAGTGAGACTTTCTCAAGACTCACATTAAACTTGAATTTTGCTCCATGTAATCTCTCTTTCAACCCTTTGGGCTGCCATGAGTAATTTTTCTTTCCTCTCCTGGCATTTTCATCTTTCAGTCATGAAACAAAAATTCATTTTTCACTTGGTTACTGAGCTAAGAAATGTATCTTTAATTACTTATATAAATTCTGACTACTCATTACTAAATGAAACTTGTTCTTAAAATAAGTCCTACGTGACCTTCAAAGCCACTGCCCTAGAAAGCTTTTTCTGATGCTCAACAACAGAACTGAACTACCCATCTCCAGCTGTTGTATTTGCATTGGTTCTCTATTGCTGCATAATAAATTACCCCAAACCTTAGCAGCTTAAAGCAACACACATTTGTTATTTCCCAGTTTCTGCAGGAGAGGAGCATCTAGGGTTCTCTGGCTCTTGATTTCTTGCAAGGCTTAGTTAGAAGGCACCTTGGGAATCATATATCATATATCTCAGTTCTCTTATTTTCAGACAGGGAAACCAAGACCCAAAGAGTTTTACTGACTTGCCCCTGGTCACACATCTAGGGACTGGCAGTTTCTGGAGTGAAACCCAGGACAGATGGCTCATGTCCTCCAGGCACAGGACAGTGTTTCTAAGCTTCCCAGCATCCCACTGGGTGGAGACTTCAGTCTTCTTCAAGCTCCTCACAATGGTTCTTTTGGCTACTGAGTGATTCCTGTGATTTTCCGGTACCCAGTCGTGAGCCCTCCTGCCCCTGCTGACAGCAGAAGCAGTGGCTGATCCATTGCTGTGTGCCTAAAGGGCTCCACAGCCTTCTGCCCACCCAGTTCTGTGCTGACACACAGGATGTCAGGACTGGGAAGTGGGCACTGTGGCCTGTTTCAGTCAAAGCCCCTTTTGCTGCCAGACCACTGCATGGGTCACTCAATTATTATACATATATATGCATCATAACTTGCTTTGGTTTCATTATGAGCCTAGAATACTTTTCCAAACCTTGACTTTGAGTCTGACCACATGACTTGACTTGAACTGATGGACGTTATCAGATATGAGGTGAACAGAAGCTTGAAATAAGCCTCCACGTTTGGCCTGGCCCTCTTGTACTTCTGCATCACCTGATCAGAGCTTCCTCTGCATCCTCCTCAGCCTGAGCTCCAAAATAAATACACTTGTAGTAGACATAAGCCCAATATGCAGCCTAGAGCCCAGTCCAGCCCAGTCAAGTTGCAGCTAACCCACAGTCCGGGATACATTGTTGTCGTAAGCCATTGGGTCTGGGGTGGATTGTTACACAGCATTATTGTGGCAGCAGCTCACTGATACACTGTATTATCTGAATTAGCAGCATGCAAAAACAGTACGAGGCCATGCACTGCAGATGTTGATAGTACATGAGGAAGGTCCAGAAAAACAATTAACAGGGCTTTGAAGTGAGGTTCTTGTTTTTCATGTGGGCATACCTTGCCTCCTCATTAAGTGTTTATGTTCCCTTAATGCTGAGTTATGGGTAATTTTCTTTTCTAATTCTCCCACTTGACCTTATGAGACAATGTATATTCATTAATTTAATCACTTGATTGCATCTTGGTAAGGGAGTGTAGACAAATACAAATTGGCCAGGGTAATCTCCATAACCCCTGGCAGAGGGCCCACAGTGGGTTACACTAGGTCAAGGTTTCTCAGCTGCTGCTCTGTTGACTCTGGGGAATGATAACAGGTGGGGAGCCGTCCTGTGCATTGCAGGATGTTGACCCTCATCCCCAGCCTCATCCCACTTGATGCCAAGAGCACCCCCTCCTCACGTTGTGACAACCAAAACTGTCTCCAGATGTTGCCAAGGGTCCCCAGTGGGGGTGGTGGGGAGGCAGAACCGCTGGCCGAGAACTGCTACATAATGTCCCAAGACGAAACTCGTCTGAGACAGGAACCAATCACTGAGCTCAGGGAGAGAGCTGGTCGCCAGCCACCCCTTCTGCTTAGCCCCAAGAAGACAGTTTTTCTCAAAAACTCCTGCAAGTTTTTGAGAAACTACCTACCATCAAAACATCTTCCTCAGCTGCACCCTTTCAATGCAAAATATTTTGAAAAATATGATTTTTGTTTCTGTTTAAGAAGACAGGTTGAATATGGGAAGCTGTATGAAGTCTGGGGACATTTCATACAAATACATCTTAATTAATCTGAAATAAGCATCTCCCTCCCTCCTGGTGAATGCATTATCTCAACTGAAGGGGCATTTTTAGTAATAACCTAGATTCATAAACTTCTTAAAAGTGATTCACCCTATTCCTCTTAATATTTGAGTAGGATAGAAATGTTTAAAAAAATAAAAATAAAAGGTTCATTTACTTTAGGGAAAGGGAGACTAAGTCAAGAATCCAGGGCAGTGTTTGATGGTCACCTATACTTTTGATGATAAAGGGTATTGTTTAAGTTTTGAAAAATTACTTGTGGATTTTTCAACTTAGTTATATCATTAGCTATTCCCATAGAGTTCTTTCATCTGATGCACACATATTATATTTTATTTTATGTTTCATGCCATTTATTTTCATACACTAGATAAGACCTAGAATGGTGTGATTTAGTAATTGGCATTCCTGTCATTTTTCTCATTTAAGATGTGCAAGAAATAAAACTATCCCTTATCTCATCATAAAATTATTATTTTAGAGCTAGAGGTATATAAGGGCTGCATGCTGGCCCTATAATCCTAAGGGTGGAACAAATGGATCATCAGCACCCTGGGTGAGAATTGTCATCCTTTTTAAACATCTTAAATGTTAAAATCCCACAAAATCCCCTGCTACCCCTCCTTCTGTGCTGTACAGCTGAGCTAGGCAGGGCCTGAAGCAAAGAAGAAAGCCTCCCCAAAACCGTAACTCCTTAACTATGCCCTCATAGCCAGAAGCTCCCACCTTCATCTCGCTAACCTAATTCCTTAAAAGACCAGGCTCGGCTGAAGACCTGGTGGCTACCAAATGCTGCTTTCAAGAACACTCTCTCCTTTTTGAACAGCAGCTGTCTGGGGACAACTCTCTCATTTCCCTCCATATCAGTTAACTCATCCTTTAAGTGATATGTCCAGGTTCCGGCTCTACCTATGGAAAGCAGACTCCTGAGACATGCCCCTCTAAGTTCTGAGTTTAAACAAAAGCATTGGCAGAGATGTAACATGCCTGTGTCTTAAAATAGAGGGCTGAGCGGGCATCACAAAATGTAGGCTGTTCTACCTTTAGTGAGCTGCTCGGCTCTTCTTTTAGGAGGTGAGGGTACGCCACAAAGTGAGAAGAAGGCAACAATCATATGGAAAGGCCCAGCCCCAGCCCTACCACCCCAGCTTTAATGTAATTTCTTTGGGGACACCCCCTAGATTCCTCCAGTGGGGACTCGGTGCCCCCTTTTCACATTCTTATCACACCCAATGCATTTGCTTCTTAGCGCTGCTGACATTAGCAAGTGCTCGGATATCTGAGATATTTTTGTGTACTCCCCCCTGCTACACAGTAAACATTTTGCAGTCAGGGAATGGATCTTCCTTGTTCTCTGCTATACCCTAGGAGCACTGGCATCCAGTAAATAGCCAATTAATGTTTGTTGCCTGAACAAATGAATAAAGAACCACAGACACTTTTCGTGGACCTAAGTTTGGAAACGGAGTGTAAGTGCCACATGGGGAAGGGCTGGTTGAACAATATAAAAGAGAACTGCATTAGAGAAACCAGTTTTTCATTTGATTAGTTAAAAATTATTCACTCTAGCTCAACCCAGGAGGAGATAAAAAAGGATCAGGAAATATTTTTTCAACAGTGGGAAGTGTTTTCTGGGTAGTAGGAAGGATACGAAAATTAACATCCATCCCCAAAGATAAAGTGTGAGAAACACTAGAGGGTTTTAAGATAACCAGAGAAACCCATTGAAAAGCCTACTAAATGCTTCAGATTGGGGCAGCAAGGGGCCCCAAAGTGTATTTAACAGCTTGCACAGCCACAACTAACCTTTTATAAAACGTTTGCTCAGTAACACCCTGTCCCCATAAGTCTATGACAGTAGATAGCACTCAAGCCAGAGAAGGCTAGAGCCAACTGATGTGGTGGCATGTCTGCAATGAGTTGACAGTTTCAGGTTTCGCTTGTTGCAGAAAATAAATCAATAAATGTTATTATTTTAAAACTGGGATTTCTGAGTGTTTAGTATGTACCAGGCACTATACGTGCTTTCCATACATCCTCTCTTAATCGTGTCACCTATGTGAGGAAATGACCTAGGAACACCTTTTTATTATGTGTTCTACTCACCGTGGTGGCCGTGGAATTAGATAACAAGGACCCTCGCCCTCGTCACTGTTGGTGTTGGGGCCAGATCCCTCTTTGTGGTGGGGAGTGTCCTGTGCATTTGTGTCATCTGAATCCTTGGTGTTTCATCTCAAGTTGGCCTCTCAGTTCCAGGCCAGCTTTTGCTTGTGTAAAGGACACACCTCCTAATTCATGCTTGAATGCAACCTTGTTTGGAAAGAGGAGCTTTGCGGAAGTTGAGGTGAGGTCCTGCTGGACTGGGGTGAATCCTAAACCCTAGGACTGGAGTTCTTGGAGAAGAAGGGAGGGGAGATGTGGACAGGGAGCCACACACTGGGAAGAAGGCCACGTGAAGACAGAGGCAGAGATTGCAGTGATGCGTCTATGAGCCAAGGAGGCTAGGAGTCGCTGGCAAACAGCAGATGTGGAAAAGGCAGGGATGGATGGACCATCCCTAGGACGGACGCAGCGTTCCCTAGAACCTGCGAGGGAGTGTGGCCGTGCCTACAGCTTGATTCTGGACATCTGTTCTCCCGCTCTAGAGGGAATGTATTTCTGTTGTTTTATGTCACCTGTGTGTGGGGCTTTGTTGCAGCAGCCCCAGCAGACCAATGTGGAATCCAACTCTTTGGAAGACGGGCTCCTGGCTGCACATGGCAGGTGGAATACACATCGAACTCCATATGCAAGTCAGGAAGATGGACATCGTTAGCAGAGAAGAGCTGACTTAGGAGAATGGAGTAAGGGGACAGCTTCGTGCTTGCTGAAGGGGGAGCTGGCAAGAAGACTGATTTTAGACCCAGGGGATGATGGCCTGGAAGGTGGGATGAGGAAGAAGGTTGAAAACCCAAGGGCTGGTGGCACATCTTTTGGAAGAGTTTCAGCCTGCCAGTCTCCAGTCCAACTCTGCAGAGCCAAATGATGCTTCTGCTCCCAGCAGGACACAGGCACGTTCTCTGGAGAATGTGGCTCAAGAAGGCTCGGATGTTGGGACTTCAGGCCCAGCTTAGGGCGAAGGGAAGACGAGGGGTTGAAACATGAGGACAGTGAACGTGCACATCCTGAAGAGGGAGTGTGCAAGTCCTTGCCTTGTTCCGATCCCAGAAGCTAATAGAAGGAGCCAGGAGACTGCGGGCTTCCTCAGTGAAGAAAAGCCTTCCACGTCCCCACACTGGGGGTCTCCCAATGCAAAGCCCAGCCCAAGATCCCCGCCCCTGATCCCTTTAGGCTGAAACTGCCCAGCCACAAAGCCACACACACAACCACACGCACACACACAGGCCTTTGAATGAATAAGGAAAAGCTTATTCATTGAGTCCACAAACATTTTGTGTTGTTTTTGTTTTGGGAGGCATACTATGCACCAAGAACTGTTCTGTGTTCTAGGGACGAAGCAGTGAACAAAACAGACCCACACACTTCATTGCCCAAGTGTGGTGGCTTAAAAAACAACAGAAATTTATTTTCCGGCAGTTTCAGATGTCAGAAGTCCGAAATGAGTCTGAGGGCCTAAAATGAAGACATCTGCAGGGTCAGCCTCTTCTGGAGGCTCCAGGGGAAAATCTGTTTCTTTGCATTCTTCAGCTCTAGAGGCCACCCGCTTTCCTTGGCTTGTGGCCCCCGTCTCATCACCCTTGCCCCCTGCTTCCGTCATCATGATGCCTTCTTTCTCATTGACCTTCTTGCCTCCCTCTTATAATGACCTCCAAGTCCATTGGGCCCACAGGATCACCCAGGCTTCTCTGCCCATCTCAAGATCCTTAACTGCGTCGTGTCTGCAGAGTTCCTTCTGCCATATGAGGTGAATTTGCAGGTTCCAGGATTAGGACCTGGGCATCCTGGGGGTCTGACATACAGCACATAGAGATGACAGTAAACATATGGAGGGGGGTCTGGAGACCAGTGCTCAGGGGGTCCGGTGATGGGCCAGACTGCGGATGCTACTCTTTCCCCAGACGCCTTGATACCGGTGGGCTTGTTTCCTGGTTTTAATATTCAGTTGGCAATTTCTCCAGGCATCAGAGAGGGGGTGTCAGATGGCCATGCTCCCCAGAAGTCCTCTAAGCCGTTATTTTTGAAGGGTCCTGGGAATGAAATGTTGTAAGGTGGGCGTGGGTTGGGATGGCAGATCTAGCAGATGGACAGATTCTCCTCCCCAGGGACATTCACTTTTGCCCACTAGCTTTCAGTCACCCTAGACTTTGCCAGATGTCCTGTGAGTTTTGAAAGATATATATTACACCTGCATTTGTATGTTTAACTTTAAGATCTACTAAGGCAGCACTCCTACCTAATCTTAGAAAGGCTGCAACACTGAAAATTTGGTCTTGATGAAATGCCCATTCTTCCAGTGCTCCCGTATAGGACTTTTAGCTAATTAAAGAAGCCGCCTTCAATAAAGAGAAGGCAGGAGGTGACTTCTGTTTTCATGTCTAAACAGAACCTGAGTTTCAGTCCAGGGTAGAAACTAGAGGTAATTGCTGTCCATGGAGAACAAAACGTTTGTTTGGGAAACAAACACCCAGGAAGGAGAGGATAAAATTCTTCCCTGGGAGGATGAGCCCTTCTCAGACTTTCTCTTTGGAGCAAGGGTTGCCTTGAGCAGGTGAGTTGCAAGAATGTCCTGGCCTGAAACTTGCACCAGGGAGTGTGGGGCTTCTGGGAAGCCGCGAGCCAGCATCCCTCACTTATCTCTTGCCTCCTTGCCTTCTCAGGAGGATGAGGATCCTTTTCCTTCTGCTGTTATCCCTGCACAAAGCCCGGAGCGATGCAGAGATGAGGCCCAATGTCGTCGTGTTCATGGTGGACGATCTGGGCATCGGAGACCCTGGGTGCTACGGAAACAAAACTCTCAGGTTGGATGACGTGGTTTCGGTGAAAACGTGTGGCTCCATTTTCAGGCAGTAGGCCACCGTGATTGTGCATGCACGCTCGCACATCTCGGGGGCACAGATCACTTAGAAATGTTGACACACTCCACACAGTGTCTTTCCACACATGGCTTTACTTAGGTTCACGTAGAGGTTATGGAGGCAGGTGAGAGCTTATCTGTTTGGACCTGTGTGATGAGGTGGGTGAGCCCAGAGAAATCACCATGAGTGTATTCATAATTCCTTCTTCCTCAGTGCTGCTACACTGCTTTCACACGGTCCTGTTTTCTCTCCTTTTGTTCTCCACTTGTATTTCTTCTTCTTTCCTTGGTCACATCAGGTTAGTTTCCAGTTGGTTCTGCACCTGCCCCACCCCATCCCGGCTTGTCAGCCACTCATTCTCACCTGCATTCCTTCCATCCCCTTTGCTCCCAGCCCTTTCTCAGTCACCAGCCACACTGGTAGACAGTCACAGTAGACAGGTATCATGGTGGACAGGTATCACGGTGGACAGGTGTCACGGTTTATGACGGCATAGCTCTTAAAGGGCCAGGGGTGACTGCAGCATAGGAAAAACAGAAAGGAAACGAGACCTAGAACCGTCAGATGCTTGTGTCTGTGTGGCGGAGGGCATCTGTTTCTAACTCCTAGGTGTAAAATTGATTTAACATAAGAAATATCTCTATGGCTCTTTAGTTTAAAAGGGGAAGTAAGTCCTTGTGTAGTAGAATACTGACATTAGGATTTCATTTTCTTTTTACAATAATGAGGAAACGATTACCTAAAAACAGTTATAAAAATAGTTCTGTGGAGAGCTTCACCGCACCAAAAAATCGATGCAAACTAAATTAAAGGAGAAGCTGGAGAAAGACATAATTTTCTTCTGCTAGAATTTTCTCGTATGATCTATGAATAATGAATATCTGAAGCTGTTGTTGTGTTCTGACTGGGATGAGCCAGTTATTAAGTGTCCAGGGACACTGATTTATTTTCATGCCATTCACTCAGGCGCCTCATCTTAGTTTCAACATTAAAATGGGCTTTTAAAAGTGTATTTGCCATTACATATCAGATCAAACAAAAATTAAGTAAATTACTATTTTAAGGAAAAACCTGCTTATAAGACACAGCCAAATATATCTCAGTTTCTCCCTGATTCTTGATGTCAAACACGACTTTCATGTTAAGCATGACTATATGTTAGATTTTGAAGCATATTTGAGGGTAAGATCTGCATTCAATGTTCTCTTAAGATTTTAACTGACCTGTATGTTTTCTGCTCTACCTTTGGCACCAATTTGTAAAAAAAGTTTGGGTCTCATTTTTTGACATTTATGACATGAACCTTTTTTATTAACTTAATTCTTCTTCTGAGGGCCATAATTTCTATTAGTTTTTTTCCCCCTTTTCATTTGGTTTATTTTTTTAATCTTAGGCATGTTCCTAGAGTTTACTGAGATAATAGGTAACAGTTCCTATTAAGGAGTCCTAATTAAAAATTACAGTTAAATTTTTAAGATTCGCTTCCACCAATTACCAAAAGAAAAAAGTATTTAAAATCCCAAGGAAGAATTCATGGCAGTAGCTATCCTAGATTTGCCTTGTTCTCCATGTTCATTTCCAGTTCTTTCTGAATTACATTTATCATTTTATATCACACCAAAAACAGATTTCCCACTGGGCCAATCTCAGCACTACAAGGTATGCAGAGAGTTTCTGACTTCTAAACATTTTGTCATTTAAGGTAAAAGCAAAGTGGGAATAATGACAGTTAAAATAAGTGTGCAAACTAAATTAATAGATGGCAGACTAGTTGGATATTACAAATGCAATTGAATGCCATTGCTCTCTAAGCTGTGCATTATTACCAAGTGCTGGGCACCAGTTTGGGGAAGCTCTGAGGCCGCGACAATGAACAACATGCGGACTCCCTTCCCCCCAGGCAGCCATCTTTGAGGAGAGCACAATTAGCCTTGCTACCACTTGTACAGTGAGAAAGCTGCCATGAAAGGGAAAATCTGACTGCCACCCTGCAGGTAGAACAGTGCCCCTGACACACACACACACGCAACCAGAAAGGCCATTGGTGGTGTGCCCAGGAGGATTCCATCTGCATGCAGAACTGAAGGCTGGAATGTGACAAGCCAGGCAGAGAAGTGGGTCCTGGAGTTGCTGGTGGAGGATGTGGGGAGAGAGCTTTACAACACGGCTCAAGACGTGAAAGCCATTAATTCCCCAATGCTTAGGAAGTATGGAACAGCTTTCAAAGGGGATGGTCCAGTCCATTCAAGGAGAAAAGGCACCAGGAAGGCTCACCTTGCAAAATGCGTCATCCTAGAAATGAGCCGATCAATAAGTGTTCATTAAGCTTAAAAACCCGTAAACCAATGAAGGGGATGTAGCTCACAGCATATAGTTCTCCACATCAGTGTGTGTCTTCTCCTAGGTTATATTACTGCATTTGTTGATGGGTAAAGGCGCATGGGCTCCGGTTATTCCGTTGTCCCTGGGACATGTGGAATTTAGGCAGCAGCTGACGGGAGCTGCTTGTTGAGCTCCCTTTGGCTGTGGCTGGGAAGAGAGGGGTCAAGCTGTCCCCAAAGCTGTGTCGTTTGGAGGCATGAAGGTGACTGGGGGCGGAGGGGCAGGGGTGGTGGAGGAGTGAGGCCTGGCCCTACCCCTCACTGTGCCCCATCCCCAAAACTTAGTTCTTCTCTTCTAATCCAGGGCCAAGGGAAATAGGGTGATGACACGGGGGGGTCCCTGGGACATCTGCTGGACCTTGGTTGGTGTGCCGGTTTGAATGTATTGTGTCCCCCAAATGCCATTGTCTTTGTAGTCTTGTGGGGCAGACGTTTTTGGTGCTGGTTGGATTTGCTTGGAATGTGCCCCACCCAGCTGTGGGTGATGATTTTGATGAGATGTTCCCATGGAGGTGTGGCCCCGCCCATTCGGGGTGGGCCTTGATCAGTGGAGCTACATAAATGAGCTGACTCAGAGAGAGGGAACTCAGTGAGTGCAGCTGTGAGTGATGTTTTGAAGAGGAGCAAGCTTGCTAGAGAGGAACGTCCTGGGAGAAAGCCATTTTGAGGCCAGAGCTTTGGAGCGGACGCCGGCTGCCTTCCTAGCTAGCAGAGGTTTTCCGGACGCCATTGGCCATCCTCCGGTGAGGGTACCCGATTGCTGATGTGTTACCTTGGACGCTTTGTGGCCTTAAGACTGTAACTGTGTAGCGAAATAAACCCCCGTTTTATAAAAGCCTATCCATCTCTGGTGTTTTGCATTCTGCAGCATTAGCAAACTAAGGCAGTTGGATTCTAATTCTGAGCCTCGGTTCTTTGTCACCTCTTCCTCACCTCCCCTGCCTCCCGCCTTCCCTCTTTATATCACACAAGTGTCTAACGGCCCTGGGCCATTGAGAGGCCACTGTCCTCATTTTCAAGGTCACCCAAACCAACAGAGTTCTTTTGTCCTAGAACTCCCAATATTGACCGGCTGGCCAGAGAGGGCGTGAAACTCACGCAGCACCTGGCAGCGTCGCCCCTGTGCACGCCGAGCAGGGCAGCCTTCATGACCGGCCGGTACCCCGTCAGATCAGGTAACCGTCTGCCTTCACCCCTGTGGCCGCCGTCCTCGGGGCAGCCGCCTGGCACCCTCCTCCCTTGACGGCTGATTTTCCCTGCTTCAGGAATGGCATCTCGTTCCCGAGTTGGCGTTTTCCTCTTCTCAGCCTCTTCTGGAGGACTTCCCAACAGTGAGATTACATTCGCCACGCTTCTGAAGAATCAAGGCTATGCAACAGCCCTGATAGGTACGGGCAGCTGAGGAGGGAGGGGACAGGGACCTGGGCAGGGTGGTCAAGGGAGTGGGAGAAGGAATCAGAGCCATCTTCTCAGCAGGGGTATCTGCTGCTAGGCGCCGCACAACTTTATATATAGGAGAAATGGTTTCACTTCTTAATTAAAATGGAATGAGCCCATCTGGACCATTTGAATGTGTAGATATGTGTCCTTCCCCCACCCCCCCATCTCACCTCTGTGTATGTGTGTGTGTAGGCAGATAGCTAGATGAAAAGATACAGGGATGGACAAATGGATGTTTGGATGGATAGATGGGTAGAAAAATACACATAGATGGGTAAATAGGTAGTCAGATAGATATAGAGAGATGATAAGTAGCTACTAAATAAGTAGGTAGATAGGTAGATACATAAATACATACGTACATACATAGATAAGATGGGTGGATGGACAGATAGATATATGATGGATGGATGGATGGACGGACGGATGGATGGATGAATGGAGAGATAGATAAGATGGGTAGATGGATGATAAAAGATGGATAGATAAATGGATATATTGATGAAATAGATGATTGATAGCTACAGATTGACAGATGAAGATAGTGATGGGATAGGATGGATGGATGATGAGACAAATGTTGGGGGAGAGGGAGAGAGATGAGATGGACGGATGGATGGATGGATGCATGATAGATGGATGAATGAATAGATAAATGGGTAGACCAGATAGATAAATAATTATACACAGAGAGAGTACTTACATAAATACATAAACCCAGCATGCTATTGATAAAGACGGCCATTTTACATTTCAGTTTTTTCTGAGTTGCCATTCCCACTGATTTCATCCAATTGATAGTTCAAATTAGTTTCTTGGCTACCGAATCAATTACCATGCAGTGGGTTGGCTTAAACAATGGGAATTTGTTGGCCAACTGTTTTGAGGCTAGGAGAAGTCCAAAATCTAGGTGTCATCAAGGCAGTGCTTCTCCCCAAAGACTGTGACATTCTGGGGCTGGCTGCCAGCGATGCTTTGTTCCTGGGCTTTTCTGTCACACGGCAATGCACATGGCGGCCTCTTCTGGCTTCTCTCTTGTCTTCCAGGTTCTGTTGATGTTCAGCTTCTGGCTGCTCCTTCTAGCTTTTTTTTTCCTCTGTCTGTCTGACTTTCTCTCTGCTTATAATGGACTCCAGTAATCCAGATTAAATCCCAAACTGATTCATTTGGGCCACACCTTAACTGAAGTAACATCTTGAAGAGATCTTTACAGTGGGTCCCTACCCATTGGAATGGATTAAGTTTAAGAACATGTTTTTTTCTGGGGTTCAGAGCTCCACACCAGTACAACAGGAAGGACACATACTGTCCATTTGCTAGATGTGCTTTGGTCTAAGCACTTCATTGGGTGAATCCTAAAAATCTCATGGGAACAAATTGACTGTTCTCTTTCCCTCCACATCTTGTTATAAAACCATCACCATTTTTTCTTTTTGGTGAGGTGCTCACAAATTTAGGACATTTTAATAGTTTATTTTTATAGGTGTTTAAAATAAATGCTGAATATTGAGCAAAATTTCCTTATGCTTCATGGGTATCTTGTGAGTAGGGATTCATTTCCACTTTTAACAGTCAAAGAAGAAAACTAAGTTGGTTATAAAAGTTTACTTTTAAAGAAGTTTCTCCGAAAAGCATTTATCTCAGAAAAAAATGCTTCTTGTTTTCTATCTGGTTTAGTTTATTTATTTGGTTAGTTTTTTGTTTATTTGTTTGCTTGTTTTTTGCAATCGCTAAATTGGTTCTTGTCTTCTGGTAGAGTAGCAAAAACCCTTGTGAAATCAGGAAAGGAAGTGCAAAGCAGGAGGGTCCAATAAAGGCAGCCTGAGCTCATAAATACGCAGACAGGGTTCTCCTTTTCCGTGGTGGGAAATCGAAGCTGGCATCTACATCAGGGTTTCTCTTGGGGTTCATCGTATCGCCCATCTCTCTCTGCAGGGAAGTGGCACCTCGGGGTGAACTGTAACAGCAGTAGTGACTTCTGCCACCACCCCCTGAGCCACGGCTTTGATTACTTCTATGGCCTCCCGGTGACCAACCTGCGGGACTGCAAGCCCGGGGAGGGCAGCGTCTTCACCACGGGCATCCGCCTGCTGGCGCTCGTCCCCCTGCAGCTCATTGGCGTTGCGCTGCTCACCCTGGAGGTGTGCAATTGCCTGAGGCTGTTCCGCGTGCCCCGCTGGGTTTTCTTCTGCCTCCTCTTCCTCGCGGCCGTCATCCTCGTCGCCTTGGTGTGTTTCCTTCATTACTTCCGGCCCTTGAACTGCTTCCTGATGAGGAACCACGAGGTCACCCAGCAGCCCATGTCTTACGACAGCCTCACGCAGAGGCTGACGCGCGAGGCGGTGCAGTTCATCCAACGGTTGGTATCTGCCGTCTGCTGCGCTCTGATGCTGGGGCTGCCTGTGAAAAATAATCCAGTTACTTCCATGCACATGGGAGATACAGGGTCTTTCTAGCTTCAGTTTCTCTTTCACGCTAATAATTCTCCAGAGAGCCAGGCTCTCTGGAAAAGGGAGGTGGACAATGAAGTAACACACTTCTGATGGCTTTGGAAAGAACTCGCAAGGCGGTGGGCTCTGGTTATAGTCAGTCTCTTTGCCTTCTTGATGACGAAGGAGGAGGGAGGTATCACCATGGTCTTTAACATTCAAATGTGGTGGTTGGCAGAGGAAAGATCATGGTGTATTGTTGTTGTGATGTAAATGTCCGTCCTGGAAAAAGTCAGAATATTTTAGGCAAATGTCTGGGTGAAAGTATCTCCATGAGCAACCCTTGTTGAACTGAATTAGCTCTTCTGGGTCCCTGAGTTCCCGTTTAGTTCCTAGTTTGGGAAGTTGAAATCAGTGAATTGAATAACCACCCATTGAAAAATGTACAACAGTCCTGGGGTCAAAGCTGTGTCAGGAATGCTTGGAGTTAAAAAACAAACAAATAATACCATTTTTGTTCCATTTGTCATTTTTAAGGACCATACTTTAAAATTAAAAAAAAAAAAAAAGAAAGATGGAAATCTCATTTGAAAATCACACATTTGGCCTTTGTGGCTGTTTGGAACTCTAAAGCAGATTTAAAAACAGCTTTTGGGGGGGGGTCTCAATATTATCAGGAAGGTAGAGGAACTATAGATAACAGTTAATTACACAACATAAAATTATAAAAACAATCCTCACAACGACAGGGCAGGTCACCATGAGGGAAGATTTCAGTGTTAGTGCAGGAAAAAATATGGAAGATTTCATTTAAAATCAAGTATTTTCTTTTTTTACTTTTTCTTTTTTTGAGTAAGAGATAAAATGCAAAGCTGAAGAAAAAATATATAGTTGAGGAATGCAGAAACTACCCAGTATAAGACTGGTGAGAAAGGGAAACTAACTTACTCCATGAAAACTATGTAGAAAATGTTATCAGGGCTAGTCAGACCCTAATGTTCAAGTTGTGAGACAGAAGAGGTCTAACCCATTCAGCTTGGGTGTAATTGTGACCTCAGTGCCAATGACATCACCATCTGTTCAACAGGCAAATCGTGGGGCCTGTTTTAGTATAAATATCTGCTGTTACAAGGGGTCTAATGTAGCTCTGAGGGAATCCCTCATCTAATCCCTCATTAAATGTTCAAACGGACTATCAATTAATTTACACAAATGTTGCAATTGATAGTCCATTTGAACATCGCCTGTAAAAAGCAGGCAAAAATAGGGGTGATCAGCTCCTATAATTCATATTCTTTCCAAGTTTTAACTGGAAATTAGCTTATAATCTGAATTTCAATTTAACTTTGACATATATAAACTGGTCATCGGTCATTATAGCTGTTCTCAGTTTTAGCTTCTGGAATGTGATTCCAGACTGTGTGGTGTTAGCTGCCCAACTGCAGAGACAGCACCCACTTCTGGTACCAAATTTTGTATTTGTCAGCAAAGACTGATGAAATCTCAGTGGATTAACAATCAAAGTTTATTTCTCACCCTTACAAAATGTATCGTCAGGGAAACTCTCCAACGGGAGACTCAGGTATCCAGTTTGCTACGATTTTTGGTCCCATCATCTCAACAATGCCTCCACATATGCAACAACAGAGAGCAAAGAGTCAGAGAGGGTCATTCGAGAACTTTTTGTTGCCTCCTCTTGGAAGTGATTGTCACTCCCACTCGGGGGCAATCAAGTAGGAAAAGCTCTATGTCCCCAACTTGACTTCACTTGCGTCTAAGATGCAGACCTCCCTTTGTGTTCAGGAAAAAGTGAAATGGGTCTTGGTAAACAGAAATTTGGTCTACTACCAGCAGTGATTTTCAAATTTGTTTTAAGTTAGGAATATTTCAAATGTAATTTTATTAGACGCTAAATATGTAGGGGGAATAAAAGGCGAAGTGTTTGGGCTGGCCCTGAAGAGAGGACTGCTTTTGGAAACTTGATGTTTCCTATGGAAAACGAAGGAACAACTGGAGAGAAAGGGCCGACTTCTCCACAAAATACTAAAAGAATATGTGCATACAAACTTCCTTAGTCAAGACTCCAGACACATTAATGTTTAACACACATTTAGTACAAGAGATGGGCACACAAAGGAAAAAAAAATCAGCATGAACCTCTGATTTTTAAAAAAGTTGTTTGATATGACTATATGAGAGGAGTATGAAGGAATTTGGGCAGTGTTGCAGAGAAATGAAACTCAAGGGACTAACTTATTACAAAATTTTAATTAATTGAAGGGTTGTGACATTTACATTGAACAATATTTTAATCAGAGCAAAATAGAATAATTTGAAGAAAAGGTATTAATATTTTGGTTATATACTATATATATATATATTATTTACAAAGGGATACATTATTGAAATTGAACTCCAAGGGAGGTGATAGGAGATTTATATGTAGAGTAGCAATATACAGTTTAAGTATTCTTCTTAAACTAAAGAATAAACAATGACTGCCCAAGGATAAGGAGCTATAGGCACAATAACCTCTAAAAGTCCCTAAATACCTGTTACTATGTGGTTTGTTGGTCTATGAAAAGTCAGGATAGGACTTGTGCTGTGTGTCTTGATTTCTGAAGGTCTGGGCTCGCGAAGCACATGAGAGAGGGGTGGATTGCTGGTGCTTGGCAGTAGGTCTTGGGCTGGCGACTAGCTGGCTGACCTGGATACACCACACAATCTGGGTATCTCTCTGTCAACTTGTGGTCCCCGTGCCGAGAGCCTGTCATATCCAGGCACTGAGTGGAAGCCTATTGGGTTGGGCAACTTCATGCAATTCTCAGGAGAGGGAGGAAGGTATTGAGCTGGCCGTCCCCCTCCGGCACATTTATTTCAATTATTATTTGCACGTTGAGATGCTGTCCAGGTTTCAATGCCTGGAGTAAGCCTAAGCATTGGCCGCCATAGGTCATCAGTGGGGCAGCCCTCTCCGTCCTTGGAGGGGCACTAGTACATGCTGCCATATACTATAGGATCATTCTAACTTTTCCATGGATGACCAAAGAAGGGCAGCAGGAAAATGCCCTATATGTCTAGAATAGTGATTCCTCCGACTTTGCGTGAGGATCACCTGGAGGGCTTATTCCAAGTGAAGATGGCCATGCTTTCCTCTGGAGAGTCTTATTGAGAAGCTTGGAGGTGTGGTCACATGTCTGCCTTTTAATAAGTTCTCCACGAGATTCTAAACTGAATGTCCCACGGGTGTATTAGTTAGGGTTCTCTAGGGAAATGGAATCAACAAGAGATATCTATAAATATATCTATAAATATAAGATTTATAGAAGTGTCTCACGCAAATGTGGGTATGCATGAGTCCAAATTCTGTAGAGCAGGCAGCAAACTGGCAAATCCAATCAAGATGTTCGATGAACTCCTCAGGAAACGAACTGGCAACTTCGATGAACTCAGGAAACGCTTCGCTGGTCAACCAAAGAAGAAGTGAAGGTCCTCCATTTGCCTCACTTAAAAGTCTTCAACTGATTCACTTAAATTCAGCTGACTGCATTCTCTCATTGTGGAAGACACGCCGTTCATTGATGTCATCAATCACAGCTGCAGCCAGTTGACTGATGATTTAATAAACCAGCCTGTTGGTATATTAACCAGCCACAAATGTCCTCACAGCAATGGTTAGGCCAGTGCTTGCTTGACCAGACACCTGGGCACCATCACCTGGCCAAGTTGACACGTGAACCTAACCATCACAATGGTGCACTCTTAAGAAACACTGGAGCATAGATAGATTTTTGCTACCATGGACAAACACCACGATCGTTATTATGCTGTTTAGAAGTTCAGGAAGGTGAAACTCACCTGTGGTCTAATGCAAAAGCTTTAGAACTTAAGAACTTCCTAAGAAATACAGTTTATGTCATGATCCAGTATGTAACTGAAACAGACGTTTTCTGAAGTGATCCTTCCCTCACTGGGGTGGTCACCTCTGATACTTTCCATCCTCTTCACTTCTGTTTCGTGAAAGACAATGATCTGATTGTGACTCGACATTACTCTCACGACTCACCAATGGTTCACAGTCATTATGATTGACAGAGCCGTGGTGTTAATGGCTTAGTGTTACCGTGTTTTATAGGAACATAGCTGTTCCAAGATGGAGAGGTGGCCCATGGGATGGCAGACCAATCCAGTTAACCCAGCACACAACAGTCTGTTGCTTGGTCAATTGAATAAAGAACTGAACGTGCTCACATCGCTCTCCCACTTACTGGCTATCTCTCAAAACCACATGCAAAGAAGATTAATAAAGCATTCCTTGTGAAATGTTGGGGTTCAGAAATACTACTCAGGGTGAATCACTTTTTTAACATATTATATTTTGACATGAATGATTTAATGTCGTGAATGTGTGAATATTCATATGACCGCATGGCATTCTAATGGGTCCCTCAGCATATGGCTTTGGGAGGAGACCAAAACTAATTTGATTATCTGAAGGATTCTGAAGCCCAAAGAGTTTATCTTGATTATCTTCGGGAATTTGCAGTTTTCTTCCAGAATTAGAGATATAGGATGTTCTAGCAGTACCCTAGCTGGAGATTATTATTGTTGAGTTACAACCAGAGGGTTTTTTTCCCTCCAAAATAAGTGCTTCTAACTTAATGTCTGTTGTCCGCACTGGAACAACATATCATCGGTATTAGTGAAGATACCAGCAGTTTTATGCGGTGGTGCTATTTACAAAAAGCTTCCTGCATGCATTATCCAAAGATGCAAAAATTTAAAACATTGAGGTAAAATTATCCTCAGGTAAAATATCCTCATGTGTTATATTAAGATACCTGATGAGCAGAAATGTTGCATCCAAGAGTCAGTAAGAGACTTGCCTTAACGTGCCAACAAAGAATGATAACAATGGTGGCATCATCATGTTAATAAAACATCTTTTCAAGGATCTGAAGACATCTGAATTACTCATTAATCAGAATATCCTGAATAATTTAGGCAGGTCTTACCACCTTTCTGAGAAATGTATTTAGAGTTTGTCAGAAGCAGAATAATGAAAGCCTGATTAAAGCAATGACATTGTTAGTCAAATTTATTCAAATGCTTTTGAATTCAGAATCTCCCAGTTGAGAACTGGAGCCTTATTTAGATATATTGACAACAAAAAAAATTCTGTGTACACAGCTTCCCCTCCGATCATATGTCAAAGGTGGCAGAGCAAGATGTTTTAAGCTGTTATTACTAAAATTTATATTCTTTCTCTACACCATGTTTCTGAAATGATTTATATGCAGGAGTTTGTTTCCTGAGATGCTAGCTTGAGATGTTAAAAGAGGAATAACAGGGATGTGAGACAAAGATGCTTCATTGGTTTGTGATTGTCTCAAATGAGGCATGCTTGGCTAAATTTGGAATGTGCCTTGAGATTACAAGTGCTTATTTCAAGTAGAGGAGAGTGATGGTTTAAAATATGTAACTATCCACTCAGGATACCTCAACCTAATTTACTTTTAGGGATAAATTTGCCTGGGAGATGCTTCTATTATTAGAGAGCTAGCTAATTATCTCACCATATGTTATGAGCTGTACAGTGATTCAGGAGCCTGGTTATCCTCAGTACACTTTAATTAGCAAGAAACCCTTGTTGGGAAGAATGAACTGTCAAGTTCTTAGAGATACGCAACTCTCCGTATGTGTCCTGAATGAAGGCTGCTCAAGAATCTAAACATTCACTTCCTGCCATCAATGTCTTCAGCGCTCTGTAAAACAAAGCTGATTCAGCTGCCCAGGGAATCAGCCTGGGACACAGCCAAGTGTAACAAACACTAGTTGAGCAGACACCAATTATACGTCATTCTCTGTGGATTTGCTCATCTCCTTGTGCACACTTCACACTCAGCATCACTTAAATATTTCAAAACAACCCCACCAGGTGGGCAAAGAGATGTCTCAAAGGGAGCAACTCAAGGCTGAAAACAGTGAGTGATTCACCAAAGGCCACAGGTCAAGCTAGAGGCAGGATTTAAAAAAAAAAAAAAAACAGAGTTAACTGCCTCCTCCATGTTGGGATGGACTTTTAGATGCATTCCCTGCTGCACTGTCTACTCTACTGTGGCAGACTTGCTGATAAGGTCAGAGTGAGGATTGTTGGGAGGGAGACTAGGTCAATGGACAGAAATCTCAACACACTTTCACTATGTACAAGAGTCTGTCCAGTGCCCTTACCCAGCCCCAAAGCAGAATATCTCCTGATAATTCCTATATAAACTCCTGTGTCACCAATCTCACTGTCACCATGGTGATGGAGAAGTGCTGGATATTCTGAAAAGAAAATAAAGGCTGCGTGACGGCATGTGAATTTAGCAGGCTGATTTTATTCACAAAATGGTTTTTTACTTCAGTTCAAGTCAAGGCTAAATAAAAAAAAAAAAGGTGTTATGCCAGTGGGTAGAAAGAGATCCGTAGAGACAAGGGACCCTGGTCATTCTGCTTTGTGAAAAGACCGGTATTTTGGTCCCTTTTGTCTCTAAGGTCATTCAAAATGTTGCCTCATTGCTAGGAAGAAAAATTAAGCTGAAAGAAACCACTTTGTATTTTTCTCTGCAAATATAGACATGTTTACATTAAAGAAGACATTTCCAAGAACAGTGATGTCTTTATATGCATCCATATAATTTGTGGAGCTTTTCGTATCCAATTATTGGAGTCATAAATTCATGTGACATTCACCATGAGGATTCTGGTCTTTAAGCCTGGTTCATATAAGTTAGTTCAATATATTAAATATATATGTAGTATCTCTGTGTGTGTGCGTGTGTGTGTGTACTTTTAAGATGCTATAATTCAAAGTTAAATATGGTAATAGCCTTGTTTAGCTCCAGGTGAGATATTTCATGTCCTTCCTTGGCGTGTCCTTTAGCAAATGCTGTCCTGTATGACAAATCCAGACTTTGGAAATGTGGAAATGACATGGAGCTCTACTTTTAATCTCTCATTTCTCAGGGTAGTGAGATCTCCTTGTTGAGACTTCAGTGGACCCCAATCTCTGACAACACTCCACAGGGAAAACAGTGACATCAGAATTGCAGAAAGGACGAGCAACCACGGGGAGTGAAATCTACCGGGAAATTTATGCCCCTAGTAGAGGGTCATAGGGAAACATCTCTGCCATTTTCTATGCTCTAGTTTTACAGCAATGCATACTGCTTTCTCAAAGCCTGGCTTGTGTTGCCGTAAATCCCTAAAATCGGTGACAGCTGATCAATGGATCATCAGAAAATACGACCTTTTATCTGGATCTATCGCCGTCACCATTTGGCACAGTCAAAATCCTGAAATGCATTTACAGGGTATCTCCAACGTAACCTTTCACATTTCCAGCTGTGCAGTGGTGTAAATAGCTGTGATGAATGGCTGCAATTTAGCCCAAAAGCATCTGTTGTATACAGGGATCTTGGGATGATTTCATTAGTTGAAATAAGAGTTTAAGGCAGAAAGAAATAGGAGTGATATTGATTTTAATTCATGGTGGAAAAGTAAATCAGATTAAGGACCAAGAGCAACATACAAATATGTGTTTATATATATATATATGTATGTATATACCATACACATATACACACGTAGACACACACAAACACACACATATATATATACATGCATGTATAAATATATATATTTAGAAACTGAAAGGTTAAATAATTAAAGAATTATTGTCAAAGAATTGCCATGTACAATTGTTCAATAGAGGTGGATGCCACTGGGTTTGTTTGTAAGTTGTGTAGCCCAACAGGATGTCTTTAGGAATAGAGGGGTTCTCTGGCTGTGCCCCTCTTTCAGGCTGGCCGTGCCGTAAACCAAATATAGTTATGGAGGGAGGGTAGTCTTTTTGCATGTCTGCATCCTAGATGCTGTGTTCCCGAGATGCAAACCACTGGGCTAAACTGAATGGCACCCGAGACCAGCTTCTGTAAGAAGGAAGCCACTTTACAAACCCCGTGTCCACGGGGGCAGCTCCGTCCTGGGGACTGCTGATTCCAGCAAGCCTTTCACTGCCTGGGGCTTTGGTTCTCTCATCTAAAACAGCAAGGGGCCCGGCTTGTTTGGCATCTGCATTTTGGCTCAGCATCCTTGTGGGTGACCTCCTTGCCCCACGGCTGCCCCCACTTCTTCCATTCTGCTTTCTCCTTCCTCCCTCTGCAACACAACCCCCACCCTCCTCCAGGCAGAACAGGAATCCGGCTCTCCCCACTTTCTCTTTTCCATCTGTGTCTGAATTAAGGTCACCTCCTATTTGTGCTAGCAAAGATGAGTCCTACTAAACAGTGGCAGGGAAATAAATAAGAATCAATGAACGTCACAAGCATTGGAGAAGTTGCAAATGATAGGTAACCCGTTGCTTCAGTGGATGTGAAATGCATGGAAGTGAACCACTGGGTGTCTAAATCCATCTTCTGTACGCTGCAGTGGCAGGTGCCAGGTGGACTCTGGCTGGGGAACTGCCTGTGCCATCCTCTGGTTTACACTGTCCTCTAATCACCAGCAGCAGTGGGCATGCAGAAAGAACCAGCATGTGTCCCTAGGTGCATTATTCCCCGTGCTGACTCAAGTTGGAACACTAGTTGAATAATAAAGGTCAAACACTCAGCATGGAATATTGCACTCAAGACCTTAAAAAAGTAGAGTCAACGACAGACAGAAAAGAAAAAATATGCTGTTGCCACCTTCTTGCCTAGATTTTTCACTCCCGCTTTCCTGGGATGTAAATCTTTTCATCCTGAGATTGGATGATTGCATGTTACTGTGATGGCTCCGAGCTGCCGTCTGTATTTTTAACAAATGAAGTGAAGGCATGGAGCAGCTGAAAGTTCTATCTTTCCACGCAGTGTGCAAGACAGGGGCAATAAATTTTCAAAAGACTTGTTTACTGAAGTGCTGCAGCTAATAAAAAAGGAGTTAAGCTCTTATTGAGAAATCGCCCACCAACTGGCTGAAGTGCCTTTCCATTTTGAAGGTCATGTAGAACGAGGGAGATCCGCATCTGCTCAGCGAGGCTCGCCACAGCCCCTTTCCTGCTCTCTCAAAGGATACCACTAAGTGGGAGCTTGTGCTTGAGAGCAAGCTGTCAGTGACACCCTAGAGGTCTGCAGGGCACCTGATTTATGTCTGTCTTGTCCTCATTCCCATGCACCATTGGTTATACCTCAATTACGGATGGTAAATCTTCATGTTACGATGTTTTTGCAAGCCAGGTACGGTTTTCTAGGTTCTCAGGGTTTATTTTTGTATATAAAACCTAATCACTCTACTCTGACACCGTGGAACTTGGGTGATGCCTGTGACGTCTAGCCTGCTGAATGGAAAAACTGCTGCTTTATAGAAAAGATGATAGAAAAAGGAAATCTATAAATATGCATGTGTTTACAATAGACACATTAATTGCCTCTTCTCTTCCACTGAGATGCCTGCTACATCCCAAGATGAAAGTTAGAGTCCATGGCCACGACTGAACTCCAAAGTAGTGGGACTTACTTTGAAGCTGTGTTTCTTTGGGCTCCATCTTCGCTGTTTTTTTCTTTGTTTGTTTTCACCTCACCTTTCTTACGTGGCTCAGTCTTGTGATCCTGCCAGGAATGGTGACTGTCTCCTCTTTCTTCTTCGTCTTTTGTCTTCACATTGTTGGTCAAGAGGACTCCCAGTCGGAATCAGCAAATCCAGCTGAATCTGAACTGGAGCCCAATGTCAGACATTTCAAACCATGCGACAGCTCATCATTCGCAGCCGGTTCTGTCTGTCACATCCTGTATTTCCAGCTATGACCATATATTGTGTTCACAAGATCAACCCTTTAAGCTTCCTTATCTCTTAACATTAAATCCAAGAAAATAAGTGGGAGAACAGATGAGAAAGAAATTGCAGTGCAGTTGTATCCATGCGTAACGCAACTGACTAGGAACAAGCATAGAGAGTGTCAAGTTTGTTTTGAAGAATCTACACCAATTTCTGGATTTTGAGAAGGAGCTAGAAGTGCAGTCTGGCCCTGTGTGAACAGAAGTTCCCCAGAATGACCGAGATGGAGGCTCACCAGCTACCATGTCTGGCAGGTGGCCCTGACAGAGCATGGGTGTCACCAAAGGGATGCCTCGGTAGACATTCTTATGTATAGATTAGAGTCAGGATGATCATTCGAATGGTTCTCTCTGAGCACCACCATCTCTTGTTTGTTCTGAGACGTAATGGGGGAAATTATGCACTGGATGATATATATGGGTTCCCACCTCACATCTCCTGATTTCAATCACTGTTAGGACAAGCTCTTTGTAATCTTTTTTTTTTTTCTTTCTAACTTGAGAAATAATTCCTTCTTCTTACATGCTTGTAAAAAAAGGTGGCCATCGTTCTTCACCAGGCACTGTAACTATAAGGCACCGTACAAATGATGAAACATAACTTGCTGAATTTCATCTGCCTGTTTTCAGAGAACGGGACATGCCTGGCTCAGCTTTCATTCAACATGCAATGTTTTGGCCTTGTTTTCTATTTCAAAGGACTCAGGGCTAATAAATGCAAGGACTGACCTTAAAAAAGAAGGGTTACAGCCAGTAGATCTAAACAATTGACCCTGTAGGAGCTCTCTGTGCTGCAGTACCCAAGCTGTATCACTGTTAGGAACTACAAATGCATTTAGAAAAGTATGTGTCTGTTTATTTCATGTATCCTAATTCTGAAATGTTTTGGTTATCATGAGGAATTAAGGTATTTAGAAAACATTCTAAAAGCAAAATTCATTCTAATTAAATTTATAATTTATTTAGAAACTTCAGTGGCTGTTAAAGTTGTTGAACACAGGGAATGATTCCTTCAAAAGGACCAGAAACTTGGGTCAGAAGTTAGGCTATTGACGGTTATCAATACCTACACTCAAGTAACTTTTACCCAAACCGTGTTACACATGAGTTTCCCAGTTTACTTGACTGGTGGATGGGGCTGCCAAAGCCGAGAGAGCTGATGGGGATATTTCACCCAATAGTAGATGTTTATGGAGCTTATGCTATTTGCCAATCATTGCACTGGAATGCAAAGATGACATGCCTCTGCTCGTAGTCTAGTGGGAGAACAAGAATGCAAATACAGTTCCTGTGTCCTGGAGCAAATGCTTTATTAGGGACTTCATTCATTTGATCACTCGTTCACTCATTCGTTTGGCAAGATCAGTGAGCACCTTTGCGAACCAAGCACTGGGTACTGCATTGGAAAGGAGGGCCCTGTGGTGCTTAGCACGTGTGGGGTTACATGGGAAGAGGGGGCAGCCTGTGAGCTGCCTTCTGAAGGACTTTAGGTTGGAGGACTAGCTGCTGCAGGACATGGAGCCACCAGGTGTACGTAGAGCTTGGGAGGGGCACAGAGCAGTGCTGGCCTGGAGAACTTTGCACGTTGCAGTGAGGAATCTCAGTCCTAGAGATTTGAGGAATCTGGAATCCACCCAGGGTCACAGAGCTAATGAAAGGAAAAGCTATAACGAGGGAAGTGGCAGGGCCCAAAGAGTGGGCAGCGGGGTCATACCAGGCTACCGGTGAGGCGTGTCTCCGTTAGGCGCCTGTCCCTCGCCCGCATCTCCTGAGATCTGCACCCCAGGCTCTGGCAGGTAGGCACACGTCCTGTGGTCCAGTAGCCTGCAAGGTGGACACTCACCCAGCATTCCCTTTTAGCTGGAGAGGAATCGCTGGTGCTTCCCGAAACAACAGTAAAGACTGAGCCAATTTCATGAAACAAGAATGTAGCATGAAGCTTTTCTCAGCGGTCAACGAGGTGCCAGGAGGGAGGGCTGTGACTCACAGACCACTTTCAGAACACTCAGGGGGGAAAGCTCAAGTCTACCCACAGCAACCACGCTTGTGGCAATTGGAAAAGGGGCCAGACGTGGGCAGTGACTCCTAAATAGAACTTTCTAGTGTGTCTGTGTTCTAACCAATGAAAACAAAGCAGGCTTAGGTGCACTCTTACTAAAAAAATATGTTTGCAATAATGTTCATCTCTCTAGATAAAATTAGAGGTTGGAGCCAGTTCAAGGAATATTCCATTGAACTAACTAAAGATCGATGTTGACAGTCGATGAACAATTAGTGTTCATTCTTGGAGACTTGGTCCATAGAAGAAAATGGGAGAGTTGGAGGACCAATGTTTTGATATAAGTGGTTGGCAACTCAAGGTACTATCTTTATTAGGTGGTAGTATATATGCGTGCATTTTTTTCCCAAAGAGATCATTACTTTGAAGGTGCTTAAATTCATATGCATCACTGTATAGTTGGAAGAATAGAGTCCAAACAACCAGGCAATTTTCCATTAGGTTTCTGCCTGGCTTGACACTGGAAGCCAACCCAGCGGCACAGTCCTTCAGTTCGCTGATTTGTAGAGGGTAACGATGAGTCATTTCATGGGGACACTATGAAGACTTCTGCTTTCTTTGAATAAAAGGTGTGATATTAAACACCTTTTTTTGATACTTCCTGAATTGCTCAATGGCATCGTCTGATAACAGGATGTTCTTAATCGAAGCAGTAACAGATGTGTTTACGTTGATGTTGGTCTTGCTTTGCAGGAGCACTGAGAAGCCGTTCCTCCTCATCTTGTCCTACATTCACGTGCACACAGCCCTCTTCTCCTCCAAGGACTTCGCTGGCAAGAGTCAACACGGCGCTTACGGGGACAACGTTGAGGAAACAGACTGGAGCGTCGGTATGTATTTTGTCGATATGTACTTAAAAGTTGGCTACCCCATCTCTATTGTTATCATATTTCCTGTGAATTTCTACCTCTGACCTAGATGTCTTTATAGCCAACAAAAATGTTTCTTTGTTTGTTTTTAAAATTTAACCAGACGTTATTTCCAAAATATAAACAGAAATTTAAAAAAAGCACCTTCAGCCCCATGTGCGTATTTGGAGTTGCCAATCAGACCATGGCCACAGCAAATCTGAATCTATGGGCTGATGATCGAAGAGATTAACAGAGAAACACAACCAAAGCATTAATCCGTATCGTAACTTTTTCTGTTAACAATTAAGTATGAGCAATACGTCGTCATTAGCAGAATTAAATAAGTGGTGCCCCAGCTTCTGGAAACACTAAGCTATGCTTGGTGTGGCCTCGGTGAACCTCTCAAACAACAGCCTTGGGGTCTTCCTCGGATGCACTGTCATCACCGCTTCAAGCAATCATTTTTCCTTCCTCTAGACTCATGTTCTGTGACAACAACCTCCTGCTTCCTATCTGAGACTCACCCTGAACCCCTCGTACCTGGTGCCCCTTCTACGGCTTCCTAAATAAATCACCCTTTATTTTGAGAAACATGGCACCTTTCCAATATCAGGAAGATTTCCTTGTTGGGTCTTTGTTTAAACTCTGTGTCTGCTGCATCCCTACGAGATCATCCTTACATGCTTTTATTTTCTGTTGCAAATCTAAACAATCTCAGTTCTATTCCATAGAGCTCAGAGGAAGCCATGGTATGTGGGTTAAGCAAAGAAATGGAAAATCCTTGGGTTTTGCACTTCTTGTTCCAGTTCCTGTTTTGCTCTTGTGATGTAGTCTCTTGCTTCCATAATTGCTCAGTCTGTTTGGACAAAGTTACAGAGACAGGTTGTCTAAATGCCGCCAGTCAACCAGGTTGCTTAAGATTTTGGTTTATTTGTTTTGCTTTCCTTTTTTTCCCCTCCCTCCTGTTCTTCCCTTCTTTTGTGCGATAATTGAGTTTTCTGGGTGTTTTTTTTTTTTAACTTTTTAATATAGAGGTTCTGGAAATACTTGAACATTGTTGGAGACTTGTGCTTGTTTGTTTTAAGTGAGTGTTGTGATAGACACCCATTTTGATGATTAAAAGAACAAGGTTTGTTTTAATCATGGAAGGAGCGCCATCTTGAAAACGACAAGGCTGGATCCTTGTTCTGACTTCCAACTCTTCCTTTAACTATCTGTGTGAAACTGGGTGCTTGTATTAAATCTCGAGGCTTCAGGTTCATCTTTACATGAAGAGTTCAGGTTATGCAACTTTCAAGTTCCTTTCTTCTCTAACCTTCTGCAATTCTACAAAATCACAGAAGTGAGTACAAATGAGGACTCCTAGGAAAATCGAAGCCAGGGCATTTTTCTAACAAGATTCACAAGAAGAACTCATTATGCTTGGGGCTTCTATATACCCCAAGACAAGCCTGCCTCCTTTTATTTTTTTCATCTTCAAATGTTGCATGTAAATCAACTACGTTTTCCCCACCTTACTAGTGGGAATCAGTAGAATATATTGTAGTATGAATCAGTAGAATATTTTATCCCTTTAATGACTGTTATAGTTTAATGTATCAGGTTTCTCCTATGAAACTAAAACTTCTGTTGGCTAGCCAGCAATTATCACGCTTATTTTTATTTAATTAAATTCTTCTTTAATTATAATGGCACATATGCCTACACTGATTTATTAAGAAGTATAACTTCCAGTGTCATCCTACTACTAACTTCCTCAAAAGGAGAACGGAAAGCACTTTTTCAATCTTTCAAAACTACATTAGATCCTGATATAATATTTGTAGATAATTGATTCTTTCTTTTTGGCCAAAATATAAAATATTTCCCCTAAGCCATTAAACATTAATTTCTCAGGATGTTTTTGTTGGATTATAAGTCCAATAGATTTTAGTGTTTTGAAGAATGTTCCTTCTTTCCAAGAAAGGTCTTTCAGTGTTAACACTGAAGGGAACTGTAAGCATTCTGAGTGCTGATATAATAAAATAAAATGGGAGTATTTGCTTCAGAAGAGATGCTCCCACACCAAGGGCAGCTGGGATAGAGGCAGTTAACTGATGAATCCGTCATTCAGAGCACTTAGGTTTTAAAATTTGGGGAAGCAGCATAATGATCTGGTGCAATACTTTCACCCAGGTAGGCTTTCTCTATATGTTACCCGCATTACATCTGTCTGTGCTGCCAGCAGTCAGTGCAAAAAGTAGCATTATTGCCATCCCCACTGTAGGGCCAGGAAGGTGAAGATTGGAGAAAGCGAAGTACAACCGCCGCAGGTTATCAGAATTAATAAGCCATGAGCAGGAATTTACATGCAGGTTTCCCACCCGGTGCTGGAAGTCTCCACCACCTCATTCTACTGCTTTGAGCTTAATTGAGAAAGGCTGCATCACAACAATTTATAGTCAACAATAAATCACAGGGAAAAAGCGAGTTCATTAATTAATTGCATTTATTGGATGCCGACTCTGTGCATCATTGTTTTGGGGGGTGCAAGGATGATAAGACTCGTGGCTTAAGGGGATGTAGGGACTACTAAAGGGTTTAAGATGCTTTTGGAGACCTTTGATAACACAGTGGAAAGTGCTGCTGGGGTCGTTTGGAAAAAGGATGGGGCTGGGAAAAAGGAGCAAATGGAAACAGCTGGCTTCATCCTTTCAGCTGGATACACTCACAACTGTATCCTTTGGGCAGTTGTGCTGCTTTTTCAAAAATCTCATTTCCAATCCCAGCTAATTACATAGGAGTGACGCATTGGGGAGGAACACGGGCTGAAAATCGCCTTGTTTTCAGGTGCCCAGGAAGTGTTTTTTGGGTGTGTCATTTTCACTGTGTTTCGCCCTTTGGAAGTGCAGTGACATTCACCAGAGAGCGATGGGTGGGGAGGGGTAGGGCGAGCAGGTGTGGAGGACGGTGTGGTGAGCGCCCTCTGCTCCTTACCCGCAGCTTGTATTTTACAGCTCTCCCTGCCTCCGTCTATTAGGCAGAATTTGCATGCAACCAGCTTTTATTTAGAGCCCATTGCTATCAATAGAACCACATGGAGGAATCATAAATCAGTGCTTGCTCAGGATTAGACTAGCAGGTTCTACATTTTACAAAGGGAAATGCAAGTAGAGAACGGTGAGGTGAAACAAATCTCTGACTTCCAATGATGGGCCATAAAAGCCTCCTATGTAAAAAGAAAAAAAAGAAATCCCTGCTACTGTAAAGGATTGGCACTGAATGGTTCATGTGAGCATCCTTCTTTCAGACAGCAAAAAATGTGAGCCTTTCTCCTCTAGAAGAATAGACACACCAGTCTTGATAACAATGTTGCAGAATCCCTCCTGGTTTGCTTTCCAGTTGCTCACAATCTGTAACTTGCCGCCCTCTCATGGCAGTGTCTGGTGAGGCAGTCCGCAGTTTCTCCTCTTGGTCCCCCCCCCCCCATTGGGGTCCTGGAGAGTGCCGCCTTCTGTGGGCGCAAGAATGGAACAGAGACGTGGAAAGAAAGGTAAGGGCTGAATTCATAAAAGATGAGCTGGGAGATGGCACAGAACAAATCTCTCACCATGTGCAACTTACCAGCAACATGCGCCCACCGAAGGCTTCTTGAAGGGCAGAGAATCCATTGGAGGGCCTTTTGGACAAGAGTTCAGGATAGTGCAAAGAACTGCAGGAACCACAAAGAAACTCGGGAGATGGAGAGCTTAGGTCTTGTTCCAAGTGCCTGAAATATGCAACTTAATTCTAAGCAGTGGTTTGGCTGGTTAGACATTGTTCTAATGAATTGCCCATTTAAATATGGATACTTTCTAGGAGCGCTGGACTAGCATTGTTTTTAGATTATGAGATGCAGAGTGCTGTAAATATGATGGTGATGGTGGTGGTGAAGATGTTGATGAAGAAGAAGAAGATGATGATGATTTTTTAACCTGGGTAAAAGTGCTCGATTTAGTTGATATGGACAACATCTCCTTTCCAAATCCTGTATGTCAGGCAGATAGAATGCTGCTCAATAAGTAATTTTAAAATCACAGGGATTCGGTGCCTGATATTTGCTTGGACCTCTTCAAGGTGACAGGAGTTACTAGGTATTCCTTAATGATGAGGCTGAGGTAGCATTCTCTTACATATACAGATACTGTTCCAACCATGTGGGAAAGATTACCGTGCAAGAACGTTTAAGAAGTTGAGCAGCCCACATTTTATCTCCGTCTAAATTCAGGATAAAAGTTTAGCTATCAACTTTCATGTTTTTACTTCTCAGAAACTAACCTTGTAGGGCCTGAAAAAGCAATGCCAGTTTTCTCCTTGACACTCTTGTTCTCTATAGAGAATGCAATCTATACCGTGAGGCTATTTCCCTTGGGATTTGGTGCATCAATTTTCCATCTTGAATTTTTGAAACCTTTTTATACTTGATAAATGGGATCTGCTTTAAAAAGTGAAAATGAATTGCTCACTCCTGGTGCAAACTGAGAATGGAAGGCTAGACAAAGCATTCAAAGGAAGGGCAGAATGGGGGGGTCCCAAACAGAACCCAGAAATTCCAACCAGAGTCAGAGAAGGAAGACTGGGAGAAGTGAGTTGTGGAATTCAGAGTCAAAGAGCATTTCAAGGAAGAAGGATCAATACCCATCAATACTGATGGGAAGATGCTGGGTAAGAAGGGGTGCGAAGCGGCAAGGGAACTTAGCTACTATGACCTCTAGGATTGAGTGGGTTGAGGAGTGAGTGGGGTTTGAAGAGCTGGGCATCATGAGTTTAGAGGTTCCTTTCCAGAGCAGAGGACCTTGGGTGAAAGATGGCCTAGGAGCTGTGGCTCTGCCCGGCTTTGATTGGAGACCAGGAGGTGGGTGTTGGCAAATTCCAGGAGGTGGAATTATTTGCTTTTCGGGCTATTTCAGGGACAGGCAGGAGGATCACTGAATTAACTGATTCATGATTGCAGTTTTGCCAAGGGAGTGTCACAAAAGACCTGCAGAATTTGGGCGATTGGTAAGACAACGATTGAAGTGGCAGATTATAGGAGGGGAATGATGAAAGGTGGAGGCTGGGGGCTTGGGAGGTGAAGACTGAGGTGGGCAGAAAGGGGTTGGGAGGCTGGGAGGTAAAGATGCTTAAATTCCAGAGGTAGCAGGATTCTGGTGTTTGGGGGTGTATGGTGTGCCTGAACGATGATGAAGGAAGGACTAGAAGTCAAGGTGGTGTTGAGCGGGTCAGGGAACCGGGAAGCCAGTGTGTTGAGCTGGCGTCTCCTCTGTGACAGCCATCACACCAAAGTTCAGCTGCCCTGTGATTGTTAGGGTTCCTTACCCTCATTCACTGTCAAGGTGGAGCTTTATGGCTGGGCAGGGAGGAGAAGGATAAAGGGTCTGCTTTGCAAGAAGGAATGTGGAACCGCAGGTTCATTAACAGCTTGTTATTTTATCCAACAAACACTCAAGGCTGAGGCTTGAAAAGTGACTTCCGTGGTTGGTAACCAGCCAAATTCCCAGTTTCGAACAGGCCTCGGGGAGTCAGGGGAACAGTGTGGGTGCATTAAGGTGTGCGGGCTTCTGGCTCTGGGTGCCGCAGCCCCACCCGCCAGCCCAGAGTTGCGGAGGCAGCGCTAAGAGCTAAATGTGGAGACCCTGAAACCCTGTCACTTCCTAGCTACAGTGTGATGGGTGGGAGACCCCCAAGCTTCTGAAGAAAAGTGAGTGTATCCCCCAGTCTAATTGCTTGTTTCTGCAGTGAAGGTTGAATGTGGGGTGAATTCTAAACACGTCCTAATTTGCATTTGCTTAAAATTGTGTGCAGTAGAGTGTAAGATAAATAAATAAATAAAGCCATGTGGCACTGGCTCTGGAAGAGGCAGAAAGATGCAACAGAATGGGAAATCCAGAAACAGGAGATCATATCAATGTAAAGGTGGAATTCAAAGCAGAATGCTAAGAACAGATGAAACATTAATTGGCAAGAGGATAGTTATATTTCGAGGGGAGACATTAAAGTTAACCCACTGGGGCCTGGCACTGTGTTAAGTGTCTTGCATACACTTGAAAGATATGATGATGATGATGAAGATGATGATGATAGTGAAGAAAATGATGATGATGATGATGGTGAAGAAAGTGTTGATGGTGAAAATGATGAGAAAAAAAGATGGTACTGATGGTGGTTAAGCTGACATCAGTTTTTCAGGGAACACAGTTTAGAAGACTAACATAACCATATCCCACATGAGGGACATAATGTATGACAGCTAGAATTTTAATCTGGTTCTGTCTTGCTTATTATTCTTTGCTACTACTTCCCGTACATCTGAGTAAATTCCTCATGCTGATAAATTTGTAAAATGGAACTAAAAAAGACCACAAGAAAATATATTGGGAAATGTTTATTTGGTATATAGCTGAGCAAGATCTTTCTAAGCTTAAAGACGAAGGAAGAAGTCTTAAGAGAGAAGATTGCTAGATTTGCCTTTGCAAAATCTAAAATTTCCATATGAAGATGAATTAAACTAAAAGATCAATGACAAACCAGTTGAAAAGCCGTGCAACTACATAAGAGAAAAAGAAAACACCTGATACAAAGCAAATGGTAAAAAATATAAATATCACAAAAGGAAATTAGTTGTAGCGATTTACTGTACCAGTACCAAAATGTACCACAGTTGCCACCATTTGACATTATGATTTTTTAAAGAAACAAATTTGCTGATAAGATAAGTGAAAGAGAGCAGAGTGCAACTCCTTTTTAAATCATTATATTGATTCCTAAAGAGGTCAAATGTTTTCTAACAACAACAACAAAATCCTCTGTCATCTAACAGGTGCGTTAGGATGGTTGTTTTTTTTTTAAAGCCTCAATACTCCTGGGATGACATGATGGGGAAGCTATAGCAGCCACACATATCACCATTATTTTAGTATATGAAGGGCATTTTAAATATTTAGTCAACACTTTTTATTTCTAAATCTCAAGACATCTGTGGCACAACTAACAAAACTCAAGCAACAAATTGGATTTTATTTTCATAATGATGTTTTTCTACATTGAAAGTTCCCTTTGGGAACTTTCAAAAGCCTTTAAGTTTTCTGAAAATGCATGTGAGTGTGTGTGTGTGTGTTTACATTAAGTTTCTCTTCAGTGTATCCTAAATAACACTTTGTAAATGTTCATGAGTTTGTAAAGTCGGCTTAATTCAGTAACTTCAATGTGATGCTAATTCCCCAAAGTGGAAACTGCAGTTAATCAAAAATAAGAAATTCACTAGTTTATCTCAGGCTATCTAATCTTAGATAAATGTTTGGGGTGGTAGCTTATCTCTGGATCAGATAACATATGACCTCAAGTCTTATGTTTGCAAACTCTGTTTCTTGAGATAATCACGAAATAGAGCATGAAGGCAAACACTGTTTCCCAAGGGGCTTTTGACAAGGACTGGTATGAAAGCACCCCTGCCTAATGAACAAATGTTTTATTCAAGCAAATCTTGACAGGAGAGAAATAAAATACTTTCCATTACAGACAACTGCTTTCCTGAATGTGAGGTACATAAAGAGGTTTTGAACCTTTGGAAAAACATCAAGGAAGTGATGACAACCCATAAATTGCAAAGGAGTAACTAATACAGACCACATATGTATAAATCTCTTTCCACAATTGTCAAAATTGCTTGATAAAGAGACAGTATAAAAACTACCAGTCACATGCTCAATAGCAAAGTATACAGTTATTTCCCAGCAAGCTTCAGGATGTGTGCAAAAAATTAAGGAGAATATGTTATTCTCTTTGTGGGTGCTTAAAGCATACTTTCAATTATGAGGCTTCCTCAAATAGTATATGAGATATTGTTACTGCAATATAATTTTATTTAGGTTCACAGTCCTTCCAGCTTTGAAGGGAAACTTGGATTTATTATAAATAAAAATAAAAATCACCTCTACAGAGTTTTTTCTATTTGTTGTCATCTTAAGAATTGTATGTTTTGGAGTCTTGGTGAGCAACTGGGCAAGAGTTAGAATAGATAATACACATGAGATACTGACTAAAGGCCCAGATTTCAAGCTCTGCTCTGTGCTCCTAAGTTTGAGTATTTTCTATTCATCCAAGGGTTGATCCACCTGGATGGGGCACTGAGACTTGAGTTCTGTGGTTTTGCCAAGTTCGAGAGCAGAGTTCTAGGGTGTCCATCAAGTCAGCATCTCGCATATCCCTTTGCACCAGAAAAGTCATTGCAAGACTACCCCCACCCCAGTTGAGATGGCAGAGTGGGATGCTTCAGAGCTCTTTCCCCTGCACAGAAGCTTTCAACAGCCAATAAGACTGCATGGAACATCTTTCTCAAAGCTCCAGAAAACAGTTAAAGGCCTGCTGTAAGAGAGCGAGTGCCAAATCAAGAAAAAGGCTGCTTAAAAGCAGTAAGATCTTTTCAACGCCCTGGCTGGCTCTGGCCCCACCCCTCACCAGCTGCTGGTCCTGGATATGGAGGGAACAGAGGAATGCTGGTGCACACACTGGGAGCCTTTCTGTCTGGCCAGTCTGTCTGGTGGTACCCTGAGGGATTGCTGGCTGTTGGACGTACAGTTCAGTGTCTAGGACTGTGAAGAAGAGGGGACATTCCTAGCTGTATAAAAGGGGGAATTCCTAATCAAGACAAGACACATGTGCAGAAAGGACCAGGGAAGCCCCTGAGCTTTGGCCTGGCGCTATGCTCTAAACTCATTGTATGGATAGGCCTTAAAGGAGAGCACTTGCACAGGTCAATCTGCAAAGACTGGGAAAGGTATTTTCTTTCTTTTCTTTTCTTTCTTTCTTTCTTTCTTTCTTTCTTTCTTTCTTTCTTTCTTTCTTTCTTATTTCTTTCTTTCCTTCCTTCTTTCTTTTGTTCTTTCGTTCTTTCATTCTTTCATTCATTCTTTCATCCTTCTTTCGCTCCTGGCATTCAAAGAAAGCCATGTTGTAACACACTAGCTCCGTACAAGCTTAAGGAGTAGATGCCTTAGAGTTAAATTACTAAGTTCCAGCAGTAACACCTTAAAATATCAAAATGTCCACGTTTCAACAGAAGATTACAAAATGTACAAAAAATACCAGGAAGCACAGGAATTTGAGTATGCCTCTTTCCCGCAATCTGAAAGAAGCTCTTCCCCGAGAGGCCTCGGGTGGTGGGAATTCAGGATCACTCACCGAGTCTGCAGGATGCGGTCTGTGTTCTCAGATCATTTCTGGAATCTTCCAATATGGTGCTGGGAGCCCTAGGCAGGTAGCAATGGTGGCTTAAGGCCCCTCTGTTCACTTAGGGATATAAGCACTTGGGAAGGAAAGTTTCTTTACAACTGGATTCTGTAAGTCATTTGATTTGTTCTGAAGCACTAGAAAAAGATGAAGATGGCATAAAATAGCTTATTTCCATAATGACTTCCTCAATACAAAACGGATCTTGTTTACTGGGTACCCCACATTCCATCAACCCAAAAAAAGAAAATTAAACCTGAACAAACTCCTTTATTTCTAGAACTTGGGTGCTCACTGTACTTAGGAAAAAATTCCATTTCTTTAAGGTCACTAACTTAGCAGAGGCATGCTGCTTGTAATTTAGAGGAAGATAGCTTCTGATGTTTATCAATTACTTAAATTGGAAAAACAAATAATCAGAAACATTCCTGATCTACATTATCTCTTTTTAGGGCAAAATGTACTTTTGCACATATCCATGTTTCCAGTTTATAGAAAATTGTTAGAGAAAGAGTATAGCGGTCATAATATTTTTTTTTATTCCAAAGGAAGACAATAGCCGGAAAAGTACAAAAATGACAAAATCACAGCATTTTAAGTCTTTTAACTTTAATCATTGGAAGGTAGAATTGCCTGTCAAATACCAGTGTGGCGCTTGCTATTTCCTGCCTGCCAAGTTTCATCAGTAACAACCGTCTCATAAATGCATTTATGAGTCTGATTTTTAGCAGGTAAATATATTGTGCTTTAGGAAGAAGAAAATCTACAGAAAATAAGCTTTTCTGACAATCTTTGAAGCTTTGAATACTGACTTTGAGAAGAACTATTTTGCTTTCTTTACAACAGTTGACATTTTGGTTTTGTTTAGCTCGGCCTCGCAATTAAACAAAGAGGTAGAAAAGAAGTGAAAGGATGTCACCAGTTATTTTGAAATGCAAAGAATAATCACATTTGCAGATGCTTCCGTGCTAGAAACTCTATGAAACCTTATCCTTAGAGAACTTTTCTGAGAGGACAGCATGAGATGGGATGTGTCTGTATAAAATGTAGCCCTTTGAGGATGGGACTGAATCTTGCTCAGACACCACTGGCCAAGGAAGGTGGTAGTACAGTCAGTTTAGGTGAAAGACAGGGATGTTCTAATTCGACTTTATAACAACCACAAGTGTTAATTGGCACTGACTGAATCCACACTATAGATTCAACATGCATATGCACTTGTATTTGCATAAACACACACAACAAAACTTCAAGTCCTACACTACGTTTCTTCTCCAATCTTTTCTCAGCAAAATTCCAGCAAATCCCTTCGCCAGAGGAGGCCCTGGGATGGCCTCTGCTTGCTTTTGTCCCTTTGTCTTCCATGACCTTGCTCTGCGTGGCAGGTCACTTGTCCAGCGGCCAGCTTGGAGTGGGCATTCCCAGGAGTGGGGTCTTGATTCTCCCTGAAGAAAGTGCTCAGTCCCTCTCCTGGCACATGCCCCAAATACCCTCTGGAAGTATTTCTGAATTTGAAGGGCAGCTCTTCTTACTTTGCTACTGGACAGGTCTAGGTGGTACTGGAAATGAAGGTCGTTGGGCAAGGTCATCTCTAAATGCCACTTGTCTGCCTGTTGGCCACAGCTCCTCTTTCTGCTCTGAAAGCAGCAATGGAAGAAGTTATAGGACTCGCCATTGATTTGGGAGGGAGATGAAAGCCTTGCAGATTGCCTGCTGCCTGAACACTGGAGGTCAACTCTACAAACCTCTATGGCCCTCTGTAGCTGTCTACACTGCACAGTCAGACTCCGTGTCCTTGAGCCGCCTCCTGGCTTTAATTGTTGAAACATCCATGCCTGTTGAATAAGAGCCTTTTGAACACGTTTATTGGGCTTCCTTACTCGGTACCTTTTAACAAGTAGAAGAATGGAATTCCTAACATAGAGTCCATATCTGGAACCAAATTGTGATTAAGATAAGGACAAGCTGTGGCCACAAAGGATGTGCACATTTGAACCATTCCATTGTCTATCTTGTATGGGTGGTGGAGTTGAAGTTATTTTCTACTTTATTCCTCAGAGACCCCTGTCTCACTCACTTGCCCACCAATTCAACATTCTGCATTTTCACTTGCTGTCAACCACATGAATTTTAAATGCTTTGCTCTTCAAATTAATGTGTATCCTCAAAAGTGCTTTTTTCCCTCCATTTACTTATTCTTGATTTTAAAGGTGTGCTTCAGGTATGCATATATGGAAAGCTTAAAGTAAATCAATCTATCAGAAAACCCAATGACAACAAGGCAACCAAGAATAAAGGAAACATACATAGTGTATACTTTTCTTCCTCTTTGCTCTCTGAGTCTCTGCTAAACAACAGTAAATTTTCTACAGCAGGAGGTTCTGCAACCTTAGTCTAGAGATTTAAACAATACATAGTAGGACAGTTAGAAAGATGGGGGATCATTGGGGCAGAACCAACACAGGACTTATGGGTCAAACTTTTAGCTACAATACTTGGTTTGAAATTCATTGTGCAGAATATTGATTTGGGGCCTCTAAATTAATTTAACTTATAAATCATAAAGTCCTGTGTCTCATCAACTCTATAATAATGTAACCATTTTTTAAAAAGCCAGAACCTTAATTTCATATGCTTGAGCCTAGGTATATTATTAATTATCTTGAACTTACATCTCAAATTTTAATTAATAGTTTTTAACATTGTTTCATAGTTTTCATAAAGAAGGTCCATAATAAATTAACAAGGAAGCAAGTTGCCAAATTAATTCAACCAGGATTAATAAAAATATGCAGGAGCATTTTAATGATACCGATAATTATAACAATAATGAACATCTATTGACAGACAAAAGCTACAATGTCAAAGCATTTATTATATTACAGTCACTCATCTAAGCATTTTATATGAATGAATAATTCTCCACAACTATACCACAATATATTTTTATCACCGTCTTTAGTTTATAGGTGAGAAAGTGCAAGATTTGAGAGGTTAAGTTGCTTGCATAAAGATTGCCTGACAACACTACACTATAGCATTCTGCAGTAGCAGGAAAAGATTTCTGAACTGTTGAATTTAATTGAGACAGTGGGGCTCCTTTCCTTTCTGGCTAGAGGTTCTTTGTTCTTTAAGACAATCCTGTTTGGACCAATGATCTCTCTTGGTTCTCTCAGCTCCTGAAGTCCAGGATTCCACTGAGTCTGGGCTCTTGTGTCTGCTTCATATACTCTAAATATTTAAACTAGAAAAGGATGTCTGCATCCAAAATTAAACAATGGATGGGGAGGAGAGTACAATGTACACATGGATGCTATCAGGGTGTATCTGCCAACAAACCCTCTCAATTATCACATTAATTTGCTACCTAACTATTTCAAGGCATATAAAGGCGTATTTGGATTCAGTAGTTTGGGCTAAACCTACGTTCCAAATAATATTCCATTGAATACCTGTTTATGTATTTGAAAGGGGAGGTCAAAATTAGGGATCAGGAATAGATTTGAATGCCTGTAACTTTTATGTCTTGACCCGGTTATGGCTCAGACAAAAAAAAAAAAAAAAAAAAAAAATCTAGTCCAACAATCTCCTTCCATGTGTTTATTCATCCTGCTTGGGTTAATTAATCAGATTAAATGAAATCATGTCATTGGAGTATTCAGACCAGTAACTGGCAGGTGATATGTTCTCAGCAAATGCTACCTGCTGCCATATTATTTTTGTTAGTAGTAGTAGTCATAGTATTCTCCCTTTCACAGATGTGTAAGGCACCTTTGCTTAAAATGTGCATATGCCTCCATTTTACAGTGCATAGAAAATTGTGGATGAGAAAAATGTCTGAGATAGAAAAGTAAGAGACACGTGCACCATCCTACACTTGTTGTTATTTTACCTTATGGTTAAGATGGCCCCTGTGGACGGAGTGCAGACGTCACGATCACCTTCCTCCCCTGTGGACATCCAAGAGGAACCCCTGGATAGCCTCAGGGTTAAGGGCCATGGAGGAACCTTCCAGAGTTAGCGGACGTGGCAGGCAAGCTGCCGAAGGTCAGAGTGAAGGGCATGTTGATTAAGAGAAAAATATAAGAGAAGGGGCTTCCTGGGGTGTTGGTGAATATGTCCATGTGTCAGTTCTACTCAACAAGGTTCTTGAGGCCGTGGTGAATGTGCATGGTGTTGGCAAAGGGAATGTCATTTTCATTTGTATGTGCTCAGCTTTGTAGGGGTAAAAGACAATTCAAGTCCATCAGCTGATGAATGGATAACCAAAATGTGGTCTGTCCATACAGTGGACTATTATTTGGCCATAAAAACAGATGAAGCCTGATCTATGCCACAAAATGAATGAAGCGTAAAGACTTTATGCTAAGTGAAAGGATCAGATGCAGAAGGACAAATATTATATGAGTCCACTTCAATGAAATATCTGGAATAAGCAAATCCATGGAGACAGTAAATGAGAGGTCACCAGAGGCTGGGGGAAGAGGGATGAGAACTTACTGATTAACGGGTACAGAGTTTCTCATTGAGGGGGATGGAAAAGTTCTAGAACTAGATAATGGTGCCAGTGAAATAACATTGTGAATGGGTTTAATGCCACTGAATTATACAATTAAAATGATTAAAATGGGAAAACTTATGGTATAAATGTTTTTCCACAATAAAATAAAATGTAAAAAAAATAATGTAAATAGTCCAAAAATAAAAAGAATATGAGCTGGCTGGTGGGACATTATAATAAGGAGAATTCTGAAGCAATTTGTTGTCTTAATAGTTGCTCATGGTCTCTGGCTATTTTCTGTTCAAAGACCAGCTTAAATGGAAAGTTTAATGTTGCCCTTCAGTCGGGTGTAGCTGGAAAAATGCTGGCTTTTTCCAGGTCCCTGAATTAGCTCTTATTGTAGAAACTGTCCCTTGGACATGAGTGACCTCATGCTCCACGGCAAATCCTGGGAAATGAGAATCACATCAGCTGAGGACCATTCCAAACGGCACAGGGCTGCGCCAGCATGGCCAACCCTGAGTTTCTACGAGAGGGAAAGTTCCCCTCCAGGAAATGCATTTGCTTGTCTGGATCGAGAGTGGGAAGATCAGCTGCTCACTCTGAACTCTGCCCTTTGGGATGGTTTCCCGCCACTGTGGGAGCTGGGCCCTCAGGAGGTCAGCAGGGGCCACAGTCCTGGACCCCTAGTGGCTTCCTCCTCCTCGCGGGCTTTCCGCCTCTGGATTCTCTCCCAGATACTCATGTGTGATTCCATTGAACAGATACCATGAATCCCTTCTTGCATGCATCTGTTTGCCTCATTTATGCAGGAAAACACTGGCTCGCTCCAGATGAGTGAGAACTAGCCAGAGTTATTCAAATTATTTCCAGTAAAAACAACACCCTGAAAAAAAAATAAGATAAACAAGTTATTGTTAATACAAGAAGAAAGCTGAGTAGAGCAACGATTGCATCCCAGATGGTGAGAGCAGATGTAAGTGCAGGGGATAAATCACACATTGCAACTATGATGAGGGCGACGATGGGTTTAATGGAGGAAATCACAACATTGTCATACAAGCAGGAACAACACAAAATAAGGATGGATTTCCAGGAAATTATATGAACTCAGATAGGTAGTAAGCAAAGGTGGGGGCAAACAGCAAATGAAGGAGTCATTTAGTGACACTGGAAATCCTAATGATCTTGTGTTTACTGACTCTGTATAATAGTTGCATGTTAAATTGTCTGAAACTCTAGCCAAACCTCTTTATCAGAGCCAGTCTCGTCTGTAGAATGCCAACCATCTCCTTTACTATAAGTCAACATTAAACCTTTGGTCATACATAACCTTCCTTCTCACCGTGTTCCTCAGATTACCACCATCTGCCTCAGATGGGTGCTCTGAGATATGCATGTTCTCATCCCCACCTCATATTTACTGAGTGACATTCTTCATCTTAATGCAGTCCCCACGTGGTTAGGACCCTCATTAAAATTTGATAAACACACATATATATATGTATATATACACACACACATATATACTTATACACACATACATACACACACACATACATGTATATATATAATGAATGCCCTACAGAACCTATATTCTAAATACCAGGTTATGATTATTAGTTTGGGTCAGTCAGCATTATGAAAATAATTGCATAAATCAATGTATGAATCAGTCTAATTGATTCCTTACTATTGCCTTTGCTTACATTTCCATAGAGGCTTGCAAAATTTTTAGGGATATCTTCTAAAAAATGTTTAGAGTGAAGTTTTTTTTTGACTTAGGAGATGCGGAAGTATGTAATGTAATTAAAAGGATGAGACCAGAATTAATGGATGTGGTGGACCTGACTGGATAGAAAACAAACAAGGTCTGACAGTGGGCACATGGGTGACATTTCACCCCTTGCTGTTGGGGAAGAATTTATCCTGTAACTAAAGATCTTCAAAGAGGAGGCTTCCATGGCTCCTCTATCGTCTGTCGTCGGCGTGTGCTTTCACGTGACATGAATTGTTCATGACAGAGTTTGAGCCACTGTTGTCTTACACAGCCATCTCTGGAGATGGAGGCCATCCTCCTCTCTTCACTCAGGACATGGAAATGCGTGGGGAGGTTCCCCTCTTGCTTCCAGGTCCTTCATTGCTGAAACCACCCTGCAAGAGATCTGCCCCAATGCCTTCTTTAGATCTTGCTGTCCACGTGGCATTTGTCTAAATTGAGCTCTGGACTGCATCACGTGCAAGAGCTGTAGTAGATCCAAGTCTAGTGAGGCAAAACACCCCATCTTCTTAACCATTACAATATTCTGCTTGTGTCTCTGTAAAACTATCCCCAAACCAAATAACAAATGAAAAGCCATGATAAACAACACCAAACAAACACAATCCTAAAACCCAGCACATCACTTTTTTTAAAAATTTTTAACTTTATTTATTGAAAAATTTAAAAAACAAACACACATTTTAAACAAAACAAAGCACAGGATTAAGAAAAACAAATAACCCAAAATAACTACTTTGCTTCCAACATGTTCCTACCATACCTCAAGAAAATTAATAAACCATATCCAAACAAAGGAATAAGAAAAACAAATAATCTAAAATAACTGCACTGCTTCCCACATGTTCCTACCATACCCCCCAAAAATTAACAAACCATAGTCGTTCCGGAGTGTTCCCATAACGTTAAGATTACCCTCCATAACTTATTTGTTCTTATTATTGTTCCCCCTTCACTCGTTAGGTCCCCTACATTCTACAATATAAAACATTTATTTTACATTTTTCACAGAGTTCACATTGGTGGTAACATACAATATCTCTCTTTTTGTGCCTGGCTTTTTTCACTCAGCGTTATATCTTCAAGGTTCATCCGTGTTGTCATAGGTTTCACAACCTCGTTCCTTCTTACTGCCGTGTAGTATTCCATCGTCTGTATATACCACATTTTGTTTATCCACTCGTCTGTTGAAGGACATTTGGGTTGTTTCCATTGAAGTGGGCTCCCTCCCCTTAATCTGTAACAAGAGAGTCCCCTTCCCCCTCAACCGGTAATGACTGCAAAGTAAACATTAAAGCCCTGAGAGGAAGGGAGTGAAACTGTGCCGTTTTAGGGAGTGAGACTTGCGGATGTCTGCATTAGCCAAGCGTAACCGTTCCAATAATTAACCATTGCACCAGCCTTGAGAAAATTTCTCAAGGTTGCTAAAGATCTTAAGCACCCATTAATTAACCGCCAACTCTGCTTTTGTCAAAGTAGCTTGCTTGCATTTTCAGGATGTGATTTCTGCCTATATAAGTCTCAAGCACTCTCCGGTCGAGCTGCTGCTGCTTACTGAACTCCCTGCGTGGAGTGACAGGCAGCAGCCGCCAGCTAGCTGACTAATAAAGGCTCTTTAAATTCCGTTTGGCTGTCTTGTACCTTAACTCGCGGGCACCGTAACACCATCTCTTGGCAATTGTGAATAATGCTGCTATGAACATTGGTGTGCAAATATCTGTTCATGTCACTGCTTTCAGATCTTCTGGGTATATACTGAGAAGTGAAGTTGTCGGATTGGAGGGTAACTCGATAGGTAGTTTTCTGAGAAACTGCCAGTCTGTCCTCCAGAGTGGCTGAACCACTACACAGCCCCACCAGCAATCCCAGCACATCACTTTTGTATCCCAACCAGCTTATGGCAGACAGATAAATAATACAAATTTGGGGATTTTTTTTTTGGTCATATACTATTTTTTTTCTTCTATGAGTAAGCTTTTGAAATTGATTTTATACTATAGATGGACTGCTTGCTTTCAAATGTCACATCTCTGGATCTTTGGAGCTTGAAATGAATGGTGAAGATCAGAATGGAAGTTCTAGAGATCATGATCATGAGATTCACGTACATGAATGGGCATTGCCTGTAACTGGGACAATAGGTCTTCTCTGCGTGCAGTGACAGATATGGCCTGAGGTAGGGGATGGTGGCTGGGCCTCTTAATCCCACATAAGCTAGCAAACAATTGCCTTTCTAGCGCCGGTGACAGCAGAATCTCTCAAGAAATGGTTCCGGGGAGATTACGTGCTCCCTACAAGAGTTTCAGGGGAAATATTTAGGGCTTCTGTGTTTTCCCTAGAGTTACAGTGAGTAGGTGGAAATTCTCAATTATTCCTGGTAGGTGGCTGCTTAAGACAAGGGTATATTTTTCTTTAATGGGCCTGATGCTTCCAAGAATGTAGTTTACTTTGCAGCATTTTGCTCCAGGGTTTTGTCCGAGTCTGCTTTCCTCCTGGAGGAGAAGGCACAATTAAGTTAATTGGAATCACAAGGCTTTCTGGAACTCGGAGCTAAGGTGCACTGACCTCTTCCTGGGGGGAGGGGTGGACTGAAGTGATTTACACACAATTTCCTCATTTGTTCTTGGCCTCTTGGTACCAGGTTCCCTTATCACCTCTGACTCCGAGGCAGGAATCCGGTGAGCTAGTGGGGGGCACAGGGTTCAGGCCGGATCTGTTTAAACCAGGATGTAGAAGCCAGAACATATGCAAGTATATTCTGTGTGATTTCACCTCTCTCAGGTAAGGACTGGAATTTTGCCCGTATGTTTGAAACCCTTCTGTGAAACCCATCACGGGGACCAACTCTTAAAAGTGACTTAACGCTTGTTGGTGGACTGAATAAATTGAATGAACAACCCATCTAGGAGGAAGGAGCCAGATTGTCATGTTCCTAAATTCTTTGGTTTAGGATTATAAAAGACTGGTCAAGAAATACTCATTTTTGATAAGCTCTCTCTTGTTTCCAGTTAAATAACAAAGTCCTCTTGAAAATGGCTTATTTTCTGTATTTGTTTTATTGGAGGAACCATGTGAGGAGTTTGGAAACAAAGCATTTCATTTATAAGCTATCCTGCAGCCCACAATTGGTAATTCAAAACTATCATCCTGTATAAATTGGTATCATTATACCTTGAGAGGCTTACTGAAAAAATAATATTTGCAGACCTATGACTTGCAATATATTACTTTGAAGGAAAGAATAATACAGCAGTGTTTGTTCCCAGGGGAGATTTCTGTTCAGAATTTTTAGGAGAGAAATATGTTAGACCTTTATAAGATCAATCTTATGAAAAATTAAATGTTTAATGGGCTCTGGGCCTTACAAATGAGATTCTGGTTTAAGACCTACACGGTGTGAGAATCAGAGTGTGTCTTTCAGGAAAGAAAGGACTAAAAGGAAATCAGAAATCTAGCAACAGTCCCATCCAGTATCCTAGCATTTGCACGTGCCTGGTGGTTTCGGCTAGTTTCTCTGGTATTAATTCCATGCCAGTTGTAGATGGCACCTTTGATGAAGATTATAATTAGAATTATAACTGTAGGCAACGAATGAGAAAAATTGAGGGAAACAAGGTAAGTAGCTTACCGTGGTTGTTTGCAATATTGGCATTTGGGAGACATGTCCAGGGAGGTGTGATACGATGGAAGAGGATGCGGTGTATTTTAGTAGAAGGATTCTGTACAGTAAATGCAGCTGCAGATTGGTCTGAAGATGCACATAGCCTAAAGGGAAACTGTAAATAGCAAACAGAGCTGACTTGAACAAAGGAGATGAGCCATCAGCGAAGCTTTGGGGGTAAGAACTGCCCCCACTCTCTGTCCTACCCCAGCCTTTAGCACGCTGCCTGTGTGCAACAGGTGCTTCCCAAACAAGTGTCAAATGGATGAAGCAAGGGGAAGACCGGGAGTCAAAATAGCATTGAAAAGGCATGTGTTGTGTAAAAAGGCATTTGTTCACGGCATTTTCTTCATGCTAAGAGACATCTAAATCCAAGTACAGGTGAATTTTATCTGAAATGGAGATGTATGATAGTGTGCCCTTTTGCAAAATACTGATTTCAAGACAAGTAAATAAAGCACTCAAGCCTGTGCTACCTGCCTGGTGCGTATTACTTTACATAGAAATTGTTATATGAGCAAAAGGGGGTGTTTGTCTTTTAAAGGATAAGTGGAGGTCTTATGACTTCCTTGCTTCCTTTAATTCCAAGTATCTAAACTAATTGCCCTTTTCAAGGTAACCTGGCGTAAATGAGCAGCAGAGCCAAATACCCCAAGCCCCAGAGCACAGGTGGTTTGCTTCATGTACAAAATAACACGGCAAGCACACCTGCCACATCGTGATCGATTGTGGCAGACGAGTCATTGAAGAGGTCCTCCTTGGTTCTGAGTAGACATTTACTTGTATGTGTGGATTCTAGAAATGTTTCTCATTTAAGTTCAAAAGTGAGAATATTCTCACCTGGGGCATTTTCAATCAGATAGCAATAACACAGCTTATAACAAATGACCTGGCTGTATTGTTTTTGCATCAGAAATCATCTCTACCACCTCCCTGGGAGATGAACTTTTCAGTCCTTCTCGCCCGTTTCTGGGTCCGGTGGATGAGGAGTGCCACCTGTGCAGAGAAGCCCATTCCCCCACGGGCAGGGCTCACCTGCTGGGTAGGCTGCCCCTACAATGAGATTTCTTTTTTCTAAGACAGAGTCTGTCCAACTAAGTTGGGCAGTGTTTGAGAGGGTGGGGTTTGGAGTCGGATTTTACTCTTACTTTCTGCCTCTATGACCCATGACCTTGAGCAAGTTGTTTAACTTTTCAGAACAGTGTTGCTCGCATCTGTGAAATGAAGCGAGGCTGTTTACTCCTAGGGGTCAACTTCCTTTCCAGGCTGGAAAGCGCACAGGTGATGGTAGCAGTGATTATTGCGACCATTGTTGATTTGGGGCTGGTATTCAATGTTAGGGTTCGGGAAAGAAGATGAGGACAAAAAAAGTGTGAGGGATTTTGATAGTTGCAGATGGGCTGTTTCAGATTTGGGTCTCTTCTGTAAGAATTTAAAAAGGATATTCATCCTATCTTTTAGACGTATTTGTTCACATAAGAGGAGACTGGAGGTGTAATTTCCTTGTTCAATGAGGAGCCACAGGAGACTTGGTTGTAGCCTGAGTACTGTAGCTGGCTGGTGGGCTCGTCTTCTGCTGCCTGCCTTTGAGTGGCTCGTGATCTATGAGCCAGATGCTTCTGGAAGACTTTTTCAGCTCTCTCTAAACAATCATTCCATGATGCCCAGAATTTTAAAAGATGCTTCTTGGACACCGAGGCCAAGGCCTGAGTTTTCCTGGTGTCTATGCCAAGAGTCCTACCCAATCAAACAGTCCTGATGACATGACATCCGCTGTTGGGATCAGCATGGGGAAAGTGCCAGTGTTTGAAAGCATTCCCTCCTGTGTCAAGAAACTAACCAACAAGTCGATGAGGGTGAACATCTCCATTTCCTTGGTGAAGATTGAACTGTTTCTAACTTGGTTGTTTCCTCCCTTTCAGGGCAGGTCTTAAATGCCCTAGATGAGATGAGACTGGCCAACGATACCCTCGTATACTTTACAGCGGACCAAGGGGCACACGTGGAAGAGGTGACTTCCAAAGGAGAAATGCATGGAGGAAGCAACGGGATCTATAAAGGTGAGACATGCTGATGTTTACAAACCCTGTCCTCCCAGCTCACGCACTGGCCCAAACGGCCATGTCCCTGGGCATCCCCAAGGAACTTCAAAGCACACGTTCTATGTCAAGACGTTAGAATGAGGGCGCTTTCCCTCAAATGTCAATACAATCCCATAGTGGGTAACTGATAAAAACAAGAGCCCCTCTCCCTGTTGTATTAGGCTCCCATTGCTGCTGTAAAAAATACCCCCACTTAGTGGCTTAAAACAACACAAGTGTATTATCTTACCCTTTTGGAGGGAGGAAGTCCAAAATGGTCTCACTGGCTAAAATCAAGGTGTGGGAAGGACTGTGTTCCTTCTGAGAATCTATTGCTTGGCCTCTTTCAACTTCTAGAAGTTGCTCATTTTCCTAGGCTTGTACTAACTTCCTCCATCTTCAAAACCAGTCACTTGGCATCTTCCATTCTCTGTCTCTCTCTCACACCTCTGCTTCCATTGTCACATCTCCTTCTCTAAGTTTCCTCCTTCCCTCTTAGAAGGACCCTTGTGATCACATCAGGCCCACTCAGATAACCCAAGATAACCTCCCCATCTCAAGATCCTTAATTTATTCACCTCTGCAAAGTTCCTTTTGCCCGTAATGCAACATATTCACAGACTGTGGGGATGAGGTGGTGGACATCTCGGGATTGGTGGCAGCATTATTCTACGAAGCACACCCTACAACAGATGGCCTTCTGAGCTGATGTTTCATCACGTGGCACAGGGTCCTTCTAGGCTGGCTGTCACCACCCCATGAGTTCCTTGAGAGTGGACATCACCCCTTACAGTTATCTTTATGTCAACCACAGAGCCAGACATGCAGTACATTCTAAATACTTCCAACTAAATTAAGGGATGAAAGCATCCCATATTATCCTTTCACATCTTTTTTGGGGGGGGGGGGGTTAAATTGTGCCCTCCAGAGCTGATGCTTCATTCTTTGCTCAGCACTGGGGACCTTAGATAAGACCTAGCTACTGCCCCCACGGAGCCCCCACAGTGTACACGTGGGAACACAAGACTTAAGCTTAAGAAAGCTACGTATGCAGCGCCGTGGTTCTGCAGTGTAGGGGGAGATGGCTGGCTGACGAATCCAAGGAAGCTTCTGCGGAGAGGAGTGAATGGCATTGGAATTTTGCTCTGACAGTTGGCAATTTGGAAAGATAGCTGTAAGGGTTGGACAGAGAGTGTCCACAGTGCTGAATGATGGTTAGGGAACTGGGAACGTGGGTTATCATATCATCCTAAAAGCATATCAACAGCTACTCCATGTATGCTTTGTGAGAAACATAGGGGATGTGTGAGAAATGTTTTGCTGGAGTGTTAGAAATTTCATTAATTTATGGCACTGTTTTGCTACTCTGTTGCTGAGGATTATTTTCAAATTTAGGTGAAATCAAGTTCATATTAAAACATCGTTAAAATGCAATGCCCTCCGAGAATGACATGTTCCTTCCACTCTGGGAAGTGATCAAAAACTTCTAAATGCCCAGACGTCTCATTTCCAAAGCTGTGAGTTCAAACACATGCTCCTGGCTCGTGCAAACACAAAGGAATCACTCTCCCACCAAAAGAGCAACATTTTCAGAAAAATAATGCCTTCCACTCTAAATCAAGACCTCTCAAAAACTTCTTTGTTACCTGCGTGAAGTTATTCCACAATATTTCCAGTTCATTCACGATCTCTTTCACTAATGAACTCTATGGGCTAATTTGATAAAATGACTGGGAATAAGTCATCCTTATGCAAACTCCAACAGGTTGTTCTTTTGATCACAGAAACGCTTCTTTCCTACTATAGCCTGCATTTTAAAAATAATAATTTAATATTATGGGAGTGGGGGAGCAGAGATACCACTCATTGCTTCTCTCATATTTTTTAAGGAAATGTGTTTGCAAGTTGGTTATCCTATATAGACAATTTCTGTCTTCATCAAAAGACTTGAGCAAAAAGAGAAATTGAGAGATAGTTGTAGGGTCAAATGTATATTTTCAATCAGTGTAATTCTGGTCAAATTTTAGGAGGCTTGGCAGTACTTCTTTCATGTGGTAGTTCCTGAAATATTTACCTCTGAGAACCTTTTAGATAGATTTCTTTCTGCTATTCACATGTTTTGAACAATTAAGTCAACCTCAAAAAACTTAATTTATTAAGTAATAATCCATTTTCCCTCTAAAGAATTCATGAATAATTGTCTCCATTAGAGCTTCTAATGAATTTGACAATATTCCCAGGCTGAGTTGTTATGATTTTCATCAAGAGCAAGATAAATAAATAATACAAAAGTCCCAGATCCTTTTCAGTAGCCTGAAATACCACATCGCTTGTAAATGTACAAATCCCATCAGGCCTTTTGAAATATTGAAAATGTCCATGATACTGCTTTGGGACTTAGGACTGGAAACCACTGCTTCATGCTAACAGAGGTATTCAGATTTCCTTGCAGTCCTCAGCTTACTCTGGGAGATGTGGATGGATTATGGGTCTCAATCTGTGTTCCTACACCAGGGCAGGTATTGGGTCTGTTTAGATCAGGTGGGCAGGTAAGACTTGGGAAAGCTCTTGTCTCTGTACCATTACAATTGAATAAGAGCTTGCATAATGGTTCTGCAATTTGTGGTTCCCTTATGCAAGGAGCAAGTATCCCCAACAGCCTTTGCTTGGGGTCCTCCTAGCAGAGAGAGGAGCAGACAAACCAATGGATACTCCTCAAGCTGCATTGCTGGTTGCTTCTCATTGGACCAACCTCTCGAATTTGGAGAATTCCGGCCTCTGTCCTGGGCCCTTTGCCTTCCTTCCATACCGTATGTGTTTCCGTCCGAGCCCATTGCTTCACATGGCATCTGAGTGCTGGTCACTCCCAAACCCTAGCTCTCACCCTCCCTTGGAGCCCGTAACTCCTGTGTCCGGCTGTCCCCTTGACCTCTGACATGAAAGCTCAGTGGACACAGCATATATTACAGATCCCAGTTCGAGACCTTATCTCCCAGTAAGATCTTTGCCTTTCCAGCCCCATCTTCCTGAATGGTACCACTCTTTCTCCACTGCTTCAATCCCCAAACCATGCAGTTTCCCCTGGTTTGCTGCTTTCTTGGACACCCCTCTACCCCATATTCCAACAGCATGTCCTATAAACGTTGTATAACTATATCTGACATCAATCCACTTTTCTCAGCTCCATCAATTATAACCTTGTCCGGGCCACCATCATCTCTCATGGAACCTTCTCCAGTGAGTTGCCTAACGTCTTCTTTATCCCCTGAGATCCATTCTCCACCCAGGCACGTGGATGTAAGCATAACCACAGTGTACACCTCTCCCTTTCTTAAAACACTCTCGTAACTTCCGCTCCACTGGGAATAAGATGTGACATCCACAGGCTGGCTGTGCGTGGCCCCACCATGACCTGGTCTTGCTTCTCTTTTCCTTTCCTTCTGGCCTTTTCTCAGATCCTCCAACTTTAGAGGCTTGGCATTGGCTGTTCCTTCTGTCAGAATACGCCTTTCCTGATCTCTGTATCATATGAGCCCTCCATCAAATGATGCCCTGGTCACCAAATCAAAAGTCTTTGTCCCTGTCCACCACGGGCAGTCTTAGCACAACCCTGTTTTAGTTATCTGCATACTTGAGATCTGTGTTCTGTGAGTGCATTTGCTCATCGTCTGCCCCTGCACCCCGTTCTGTCAGCTCCAGGGTTCTGCACTGGCTTGGTTCCCTCTGCATCCCCAGTGCCTATCGTAGCCACATGGTAGGTGTTTGAGACATACCTGCTGAATGGGTGGTGACCCCTTCTCAGAGTCCTCTTCCTTCTGTTCCCTTGTATGCCCCTGAGTGTTTCCTCCTCCCGCCATTAGCCAGAGCCAGGGTAACTTTCCCAAGATTTCCTTAGAGTTCAGAGTTATTTGCCTCTTTTTCATACCAGAGAAATTTCCTGTATTTTCAGATAAAAGCAGTTAACTCCTAACTCCGGCTTCATTTCTCCATCCCTCGCCCGAGTCAAGGTCACCCTGAAGCAGCTTTTTCTCCCCCTCTCTCTTACTCTGCCTAAAGGCAAGTAATAAATGTCAATTCAATGGATAAATTAACTCTATAGATGGTTTCTGCAGGAGCATGAGGGGAACGCATGTTTTTCCAAGTGTTCAATATACAGACTTTCTCTGTATGCAGGGAAATGCCTTTAAAATTCCCCAACGCCTGCGTCTGAGGCTCCACCTCCCTGGCGTATCACACTTGCCTTAAGCGCAAATTCCAAAAGCACCCGACTGGCTTGAATCCAGATCTCTTGAGTTGCTTTTACAATCGATGAATTTGGCATCTCTGTACTTCATGCAATAACGCAGCTGAAAGAAAAGATAACAGCAAGAGGTTCTGGTGGTTTATCAGTAGGTGGTTATGTTCAGGATCTATCTTCTTCAGATGTTGGCAAACACTTTCATCGGCTTCCCAGAGTTGGGCGAGGCATTTCCTTCTTGCCAGTGTCTACACTTGGTCAGGAGGCATCCCCCAGCCTTTTCACCCTTGACAGAGGATCACATTTTATCTTCTTCCATCTGTTCACTCATTCAGTTAAATTGGACTGATATGCATTCGTGTATCGGCTGTATGTTGTGTGTCAGGCATGGGGCCAGCTACTGCAAATAAAGGCAAATAATACCGGATCCCCAGCCTCTGGTAGCTCACAGTCTGGATTTTGAGACACAGCTATAAAGCAACTATTTCAGGATAATGGACTGATCGGGGAGCTGTCACACAGGGGCGGTTAGAAGCAGTTAGCTCTAGCTAGGGACTCTGAGCCCCTTCCAGGAGAAGCTGGTGTATGCAGGCTGGTGTTTTGAAGCACTGGCTGGGAGAGAAAATGTGGAAAGGACTCTGTAGGCAGGCAGGAGATGCTGGTGGAGAGCCCCAAGAGGCTCTGTCTGGCTAGAGATCAAGGCATAGGCAAGGCGTGCGAGGGGCTGGGCCGGTGAAGTAGACGGTGTGCCAGTTTGAGTGTATTGTGTCCCCCAAATGCCATTATCTTTGTAGTCTTGTGTGGGGCAGAAGTTTTGGTGCTGGTTGGATTTGCTTGGAGTGTGCCCCACCCAGCTGTGGGAGAAGACTCTGATGAGATGTTCCCATGGAGGCGTGGCCCCGCCCATTCGGGGTGGGCCTTGATCGGTGGAGCTATATAAATGAGCTGACTCAAAGAGGAAAGAGAGTGCAGCTGGGAGTGATGTTTTGAAGAGGAGCAAGCTTGCTAGAGAGGAACGTCCTGGGAGAAAGCCGTTTTGAGGCCGGAGCTTTGGAGCAGACGCCAGCTGCCTTCCTAGCTAACAGAGGTTTTCCGGAGGCCATTGGCCATCCTCCGGTGAGGGTACCCGATTGCTGATGTGTTACCTTGGATGCTTTGTGGCCTTAAGACTGTAATTGTGTAGTGAAATAAACCCCCGTTTTATAAAAGCCTATCCATCTCTGGTGTTTTGCATTCTGCAGCATTAGCAAACTAGGACAGACGGGCTCGGGGGATGCAGATGCAGCCCCTCATACAGACACAGGCTCTACTCTGCCGTGGGTGAGGCTCATTGGAGGGTGCTAAGTCATGGTGGGTTGTGGGCAGATTTGGGGCGCCACTTTAGCAGGAATGTGGATTAAAGGAGTGGATTCCTGGGGGCTGTGGACAGACTCCAAGCAGCTGTTGACAATGTCCTGAAGGAAGGCAGCAGAAGTGGAGGGGACAGATTCAAGAAGTATTCAGGTGCCAAAACCTGTTGACTGGGTAAGGGGAGGCAGGAGTGGCTGTGTGAGTAGTGGCAGTTATGATTGGAAGCACTAGATGCTGGCCAACTTTACAAGTCAGTGGGATGGGAAAGATAAGGGCTTAAAATTTGGATTATTGAATTTGAGATATCTGTGCTACACTCATGTTCTTATGTCCAACAGGACTAGGGATATATATGCATGAGTCACCGTATTTGGGTGGGACTTAAAACTGTAGGTGAAGAATATCACCCAAAGATAGTATTTTGCAAGAGTAGAGCAATGGACTAGGGAACTAGAAAACAAAATAGTCAGAGAAATCAGGAGGAGAATTAAGAGAAGCTACTGCCAGGGAAGATAAGGGATTTTGAAGTTTCAGGAAAAGTATAGTCATCAGTGTGAAGAGAGGTCCAGCAAGATAATGCCTGTGAAGTCTCAATTGGGCTGGGAAATACAGTGGTCATTGGAGAACTTTCCTTGAGGGATTAGTGGTAGATGCCAGGCTTCAGATGAATGAAGAGTGAGTGGGAAGTGATAACGAGACAGTAGTGGATGGTCACAATTTCAAGAAGCTCAGGCAAGAAGGGAAGGATATATAGATACATAGATATTAGCAAGTAACCATTGTTTATAGGCTTAAGTAAAGAGCCAGGAGAAAGGTTGAGGTTGAAGACGGGGGAAAAGGAGGGGAAAACTGATGAAGCTAAACCATTAAAGGGATGGGAATGAGTGCACAAAAGGGCACAGATTGGGGGAACTGACCTGGAACAGAAGGACACTTCCTCCATGCAATCGTTCTGTAGATCTTTACTGAGTGCCAACTCGAGGCAAGGCCCTCTGCTAGACCCTGAGAGTTCAGCTGAGATCAACTCCTGCTAGGACTCCAGCTCAGAGCTTTCGTACTCTGATGGCAGAGACAGACATCAAACAACAAGGTGATATGAAAGTATTCAGTGACCTCAAACGATACGAAGAAATACAGGCTGATAGGAGAGTTGAGAATAGCCCACACTATTGAGCTCGCTGGCCTGCGTTCAAGTTCTAGCCCTGCCGTTTACTGTTTTTATGTTCCTGGTTGAGTTAAGTAAACTCTCTGTGTATCCATTTCCTCCGCTTTAGAATTTGAATAATAGGATTGTTATCATAGAAGTATCATGGAGGATTCCTTTTTTATTAAGAGGAAACGAATGTCAATTTATTGATCTTTTAGTGCTAATTAGTATTGTATTTTCCCAACTTGAATTTATCTCGAAGGTAATATTTTCCTTCTGTTAACATCTGTTATTCCTCAACTAGCAACTCTTTTAATCTGAGAGTGTTCCTGTGCCGAGCAAAAAGCCAGTGCAGGTAGAGTTCTTGGTAGGCGTACCTAGTAAGTGCACAGCGTTACTGTCATCCACTATACAAGTAACCCTATCAGATTCAAATAGAAAGATGTGTTTTTTGTTACATGCAGCAAAATTTTGGATATAAAGCATGTGTATCTCTAAGAAGGTTACAGGAGGTAGAGGAATTTATGATCTAGAGAAAGGGCTTACAATGTTTGTGAAACTGATTTCATGGTAGACGAGAATTAGATCTCTCATGCCTTTACTTTAAGGAGAGTAAGCTCCATTAATTTCAAGGTTACCCAGTACTAAAGTATGGCTTGATCATTGAGGAATTAGAAGAAATTTGAAGTGAAATTTTTATTTTTGTGTTGGAGAAGAAACAAGAGTGCGCCTTGTTTAATCACATCTTTTGCATATCCTTTTTAGGAGAATAATTACCAATATGTTCACCAAGTTTTCCTATTTTATCTATTTTATCCAGTTTTATCTGTTTTTCTGCTAAGTTTCTCTTCTGGTTTTTTATATTTTCTGAATTTTTAAATTTGTTTTTCTTTATTAGAGAAGTGGGTTTACAAAGCAATGATGCATAAAATACAGGATTCCTGTATGCCACCCCATTATTAACGCCTTGCTTTGGTGTGCAAGACTTGTTACAATTGATGAAAGCACATTTTTACAACTGTACTATTGATATTTTAGTATTTTTATGAAGTCTTAAGCTCTTCAAATATTTTTTCATCTGAAAATTATTTTGATGATTCATTGTTCCTCCTTTCTCTTTTGTGAGTGAGCTGTGTGGGTTTATTGCTTTAGGATAGTGGTTCTCCACCTCACCCCATCCCCCTGCACAGGAGACATCTGGCAATATCTGGAGATGTTTTTGATTGTCACAACTGGGGATGTGGCAGGGTGTGTTCACATCTATTGGGTAGAGGCCAGGGATGTAGGTAAACATCTCATGATGCAAAAGACAGCTCTACAACCAGGAATTATGTGGTCCCAAATGCCAACAGTGTCAAGGTTGAGAAACTCTGCTGTAGAATTTTCTCCTTCTAACCCTCTACTTGCCCCATTTGACTGCTATCAAGTTACAATTCTGTTTAAACTGTTGAAAGCTCAGCTTTCAATGGTGACAGTTTCCAAAGTCCAAATCTAAATGAGCTCCCTCTTGTTACTCTGTCTTGCAGAGGCCATTTATTTGTCTTTGCAGTGCTCACAATCTGAAATTATATTTATATTTTAAGTAGACATTCTTCCCCTAATTATTATTAATCACCTGAACTAGGTAATGTATAAATGGTTAATTAGGCCACAGGTAACTCACAATATAAATAAGAAAGGAGATTTTTAAAAATGGATTCGAGTATGGTGTTCTTATCAGTACGTAATGGCTTTAGATTTTTTTCACATCCTGAGAGTTTTATATGGTTTCACAACACATCTGCAGTAACTAGACTAATCAACCATCTCCTTACAACTCCTTCTACCAACTCTTCAGTTATTTTTATGCTCAGATACTTTTGAATATAAGACTTTCTCTTTTATTTCCTATTTTGATGAAGAATACCACTTCCCCCTACTTGCTGAAGCCAGAATCCTTGGTCATCGTGGTTCCTCCCTGGCTTTCATTTCTCAACCCAACCAGCCACCATGATCGATAGACTGTACTACCAAAATCTCTTGAATTTTCCCCTTTTCTGTGTCGTCATTACTGTTATCTTAGTTGCTGTTCTCATGGTTTCCTGTGTTAAAATATAAGTTCCTCTTTTGATTCTCCATTGTTGTTTCCGGTTTATTCTCTGTGCTGTAGCTAGATTGGTCATGGTGAAGATGCAACCTTGTCATTCTTAGGCTTAAAATCCAGAAAGAGTGATTCCTAGTTTTCCCAGAGATAAACTCCAGACTCCTCAGTGTGGTGCTGAAACTCTTGGTACATGCTGCCTGTTAACTCTGCAGGCTTTGCCCTTGAGTTGTCTCCTTCTTGCTTGAACAGCTTGTGTTTCCATGCAGGGATCCACCTCTGTCCATTTGTCATCGTGGGCTCATCATTCCAACCACACACGTGACCTTATGATGCAACTGGCTGTCTTTGTAACTGTTACTTCTATTGGACCATGGGATCTGGTCATGCAGAGATAATCTTCATCTCTGAATCTTCAGTGCTAAGAGTGTTAACTGGTACATGGTATTCAGGGAGAGAAGGAGAAAGAGAGAGAGAGGGATTGCATGTTTATCCACACAGTCTCTTGGACCCCCTTTAACATCTTTGAAGTCTGCTACTGAAATTATCCCGGATCCATTTCATTCAGACCTCAATTACTCCTTCTTGCAATCCAATAAAATGCCTCATTTTATAGATAAACATTGACAGAAAGTACAAGGATTAAGAACCTACCTCCCTGAAAATAATGCAGGAAAACCATCTATTCACCTTCTGAAATACAAATAGAGACAATTTCCTTACTCTAGTAAGTACTTTAGAAATTACTATTCTTTACCTATTAATATAATTCCCCATAATGAAGATATACTATAAGCTGTCACATTAATAATAAAAAAACAGATTTTCATTCTTTACCTCCAAATCTTTGAGTTTCAAATCAACAACACTTGAAGGAGACCTGTTCACACAAATTAAATTTGAATTGTAGATAAAGTGACACTTTGGAAGGGTTAGGTCACATTGTAGCTTTTTCACACTACCAGGATTTAATTTATGTAGTGTCATTGCAGAGAGAGAACTCTAATGGCTTTTTAATTATTCTCAACTTCAAAGAGCAAATGAGAGAGCCACGAGTTCCCAGACAAAAGGAGAAAATATTGGAAGCTGACTGGACATAATTATTCAGCAATGCCCTAGTAGAAGTATTTTAGGAGATGGGGGTGTAGAATACTTTTTTCCACATCAAACCAGACAGTAGAATACAACTTTATTCTTTGTTCACTTTGCCAATTTCATGCTTCATCCTCAAAAGTTGGTGATCACAGTAAGTAATAGGAAATTTAAAAAGCTCTAACTTACACTTTAAGGAAAGCTTGTTGGGCTGTGGATTACATAGAAATAGTGGAAGCCATTTGTTATGTCAGTTTACAGGAGTCAGGGTTAGAGAAACTTTGACACCATGGCTTCAGAAAGACCTACAATTCCAAAATAAAATGTTGTAAACACTGTCACATAATAGAAGCTTGTTTTAAGCTTATGTCTGTTTGGAACCATTGTGGGAAACCATCTTTTGGCCACACGTTGCTATTTGAGATCAAATTACCCATAGATACAGTTGTCCTTTAACTCTAAAAGTACATGCTGCGAAAAATGTGAGTTTGAAAGGTAGCTGCACTTAATAGATGATTTTTTCTTTTAGTTAGAAAATAAAAACTTTTAAAGACTCAGTCTCTTGGAGAGCATGTAATTTGTATGATCACAAAGCAAATACATGCTCTTCACTAATCACAATAGTTACCATGTACTGATTCTTTGTAATATATAGAGATTTGGAACTTGCTTATAAAGGGATACCCAGGAGAGGTCCCTGTGAAAATGAGATAAACAAGATATGAAGGACCAAAGAGACTGGTTAGGGAGCAATAAAGAATTAAGTAAAACCAAATTGTGGACAGCTTCCATATGATCTCAAGACACAGAGAAAACTAACAGCTTCTCTCCATATAGTCCTCACTTTCCAGTAAAAACTTCATAAAGAAAAGCTTGAGGAAAACCAGGCATGTGTCTGTTTTTGTTGCCTGAAGTGGCATAGACCAAGACATGTAGTGTTAGCCTAATAGAATGGAAAACAAGTTCAGCCAGCCCCAGCGTGGTGAAGCTATTGTTTTTGTAAACGCTTTCCCTTACTTCCCCTCTCACTACCCAAGTGGAAAAGGTGTCTCAGCACTAGCTTAGAATGTAGTCACATACGCTTTTGAAGAACCTTCACATTAACTGTGGGAAAGCTCCGATTTTCAGTCTACAACTATTAGACTTTCATTCCCTGCAAATGTCATCTTAATATCAATGCAGGGAAAGATTTGCATTTTCACAGTTTTCAAAACCTGTTACAGATGCAAGGAAAGAGCTACACCACCTAGGAAAATAACTGTTTCTAGGTAAAGGGAGAAAAGGTATCATATTTACATGCAAGGGCTTCCGATATCTAGTAATTATTTTATATAACCCATTACAAATAATTGAGATGTGCGTGCGTGTGAGAATCAATTCTTTGTGTCCAAGATGTTGAACAAGAATTTCTTCTGGTTCAATCTCCTTTCAAAAGCTTAATGCCCTGCAGTGGTCAAAACAGCCTGGTACTGGCATAAAGCTATATAGACCAATGGAATCAAATTGAGAATTCAGAATTAGACTCTCATATCTATGGTCAATTGATTTTTTTAAGTAAAATACCTCTTTAATATTTTTACATTGATTACATGTTGAAATGATACCACTCGTTAAATAAAACATTTTTAAAAAAAATCTTGATATGTTTTTAAGTCATTGAACAGGATTCATTGATTTCAATTATGGTAAATAAAACTGCTGGTACCAGAAAATGTCTACATCAGTGGGATCTTAAGTTTATACATAGAAAATCTCTTGAAAACTTGAGTTCTTGAATGCTGTGACTGAAAGATTTTTATCCCCTGTTCTGAGTTTCCTAACATATTGCTAGGCACAATGACAATATTGAAAACATATGGAATAAAGTTGGAAATGTATATCTGTTATACCATTTTTCTTATTATTTTTTTCTATGTAGGCACCTTGCACCCCATCTTCTCTCTCTCTGGTCAGAGTTTCCATTTTCTGTCCCAATTCCTCATAATTCCTTTCTAGGCAACATACCTGCTGGTCATAACCCTGTGAAAGAAGTTGAGTTAGGGCTGTGGATGACACAAAGCTCAGAAAGACCTCAGTAAGGTTACAGGTCTAGTGGGAGAGATAGAAATGTACAAAAATTAACCACCCCCTACCAGGCAGTTGTCAAGAAAGGCAATATAAAAAGTCCAAATAGTTAGAAGGATTAACTCCTCTAGGTGTAAGAATCACTCCATAGGCCATGGTATAAATCATCTCTAAACCTGATAGAAGGAAAGGCAGACCATTAACAAGTCTCTCTAAATCATAAGGCATTATAGACATTGAGGAGTTTGAAAATGGGCAAATTTTGCATTTGTTTGTGAAGAGATATAAATTATGAGAAATAGTGAATGTGATATATTTGCATACCAGTGTGAGTTTTTGGTGAATCTCTCAAGGATCTAAGAAATTGCATATTTTTGCTTTGAAATGGAAAGTTTACATGATTTGTGCCCTATCAGACTTCTACTTTCACTGAAAACTCAGAATATGAATTTTCCATATTTTTTTTTCAGAATTCCAAGATATTAAATGATGAGTGCAGCAAATAGGAAAATATTCTATGGGAATTAAGGAGTAGCTTCATTAAACTTTATTCCATAATTAAATGTTTCAGTTTTATTTCAATGCATTGCATATTATTCATGGCTTATTTGCCGTTGCTTTATAAGCAACTGTTTTTAGTCTAATAGCAAAATTGCATTACTATTATTAAGTAAATGAATTTGAGATGGTCCCTTTCCTTAATCCCTGCTGCCATTTTGATTCTCAAGAATTCAAATCAGCTCTTTAGGTGCTGCTCATATAATTAGCCCTTTGGAGTATGTGATCTCTTTCCACAAAACCGTACATAATCCCATGACCAAGATTTCTTCCCAAATTCTTCCCTCTTCTTCACTTACACAAGTTCTAGCTACATTTGAGGGCTCCAGGGCCTTGGCCACTATAGTCTACTATGATTTCCCTCGTGTATACTAAGATAATACCTGCTCTTTGGAACTTACTCTGCTTTGTAACTCTTCACGTGTCTGTTTTGCAATTGCACTATAATATCTTGAAGGCAGGCTCCATGTCTTAGTCCTTTTTGTATTCTCCTAAGACTCAATAGGAGATACGTTGTTGACTGAATCGTTAACAGTCAGTGATCCCCAACTATGTGAAATATGGCCTTTTTGGAGGTCTAGAATAAAAGTGAAATCCATACATTTACTTAGTTTTTCATTTTTTGTGATTTTATAGATGATTTTTATATTTTAAAATGATATAGTGATTATACATTTTAATAATAGACATGTAATATAAATTTCTTACATTAACAAATGGCATTTAATTAGTAGTTATAAGATCATGCATCATTCATGCATTTTAAGAGTTGAAATAATTCTGGTTTCTAAGACTAAAAAAATAGTCAGTAAAATTAATCACCTAAAAGACATTGAGAGAAAACAATCTCTGTCATAATTCCAGGCATCTGCAATTAACTTCTATTTTTATATATACAAGGAAAATGGAACATAAGGAATAGAGACTATCGAATGATATCTTATTCATCAACAAAAACTACTTAAGGGGAAGAATCATGTCCTATACAGATATAACCTATTGGAAGATATATTACCAAGATTAAAAATTTATTCTCTCTCTTGCCTTACAAAAATGAGGAAAAAAATCAAACTCAGTTGTCACTGCACCTTGAATGTTTAATAACAAATAGGTATTTTAACCAGGCAGTAATCTACTGGAAAAATTCATATGAACACTGATAAATAACAATATGAATTATTGAACCAAAGGAAAACTAGCCCACAGAGACACAACATTTGGCAGGATTTATGTATATTTGTACACAGGGTACAAAGAGGATATGCAGGGAAAGAGCCTCCTGGAGGAGATGGAGGAATTTGTCAGAGATCTGTGACCATCAGGCAAAATTAAGTCTGCCATCAATGGCACTCAAACAACATTCAGAGAATGTTTGGTGATGGACGGAAAACCGGACTCTGAGATTTTTGAGGGAAAGAGTCATGAATGGCAATAACATCTCATGTCTATAAGAGATGGGGTATAGGATGCAAAAACCAGAAAAGAGAGCTAAGAACATCTGAACAGTTGGGTACATTTTTTGGCACCACGCTGAAGTTGAAGAAGGAACGTCCCAGACTGGAGGCATATGAACTCTTTTTCTATCTCTTGCTTACAGATTACCTACAGTTCCTGTGAAAGTGCAGATTTGAGTTGGGCAGATGAGGGATGGGCCAGAGTTTCTGCATTTCTAACAAGCTCCCAAATGCTACTGGTCTGTGGATGGCAATTTGAGGAGCAAGCCATTGGAACATTGTCGGTTGGTGGGAAGTTGGCTGAGATATTGATTCGTTGGTGGAAAGTTGGTTGAGATGTTGATTCACTCGTCCCGCAATTGGCTGAGTATGACCAGGAGTTGCTGGAACCTGGGCCACCTCTGGCAAGGAGCAACCATATTTATTGACACCAATGTGCTAGAAAGATGTGACCATTTTCTCTATATGTTGCTACACGGAAAGGGTTGGCATGTACAGTCTCACACCATGTTATGTTAGTGATATTGGGAAATTTCAAGTTGAGGTTGAGAACAGAGAGGGGCAAAAATGATGGATGGTGGTTCTGTTACAAATATCTAGAAAATTAAAGAGTGGAGTTTTGAAATGGAAGGCAGTTGCAGACAGGTTGAGTTTGAACTAATACTAGATGCTCAGATGGAGATGTTCAGTGGGTGCGGGAAATAGAATTTGGGGCCCCATGATCTTTGCCACCTGATGTTACTTCCATGGTTATGTTATGCTACATGGCAAAGGGGCTCTACAGATGTAATTAAGGGTACTGATCAGTTGACTTTAAGATGAGGAGATTATCTTGATTTATCCGGGTGGGCTCATTGTAGTGACAGGAGCTGCCAAAAGCAGAGAGCTTTCCATGTTTGGAGACAGAGATTTGGCAGAAGGAGAGGCCAGAGATATTTGAAGCAGGAGAACTCAATAGTTGTTTCTGGTTTGAAGATGGAGGGGGAAACGTGACAAGGAACACAGGCAACCTTAAGTTCCTGAGACTGTGATGAAAGTCAGCAAAGAAACATGGGCCTCAGCCCTACAGCCACAAGGAACTGGATTCTGGCAACAACCTGAAAGAGTTTGTAAGGGAATTCAGCCCTGGAGCTGGCCAACACCTTGAATTTGGCTTTGAGAGACCCTGGGGAACCAGTTGAACCCAATGAGAATTCTGACCTACAGAACTGTGAGATAATAAATTTGCATTGTTCTAAGCTGCTAATTTGGTGGCAGCTCCTTATAGCAGCCATAGAAGCTCATGCAGTGGGCCAGTGAGCGTGCTGGACTTGCAATAAAGATGAGGACTCATGAGCAGAGAAACTGTGAGGTTTGTGATGGTTACGTTCATGTGTCAACCTGGCTAAGTCATGGCATCCAGTTGTCTGGTCAAGCAAGCTCCGACCTGATTGTTACTGGGAGGGTATTTTGTTTATTTAAATCATCTGTAAGTTGATTGCACCCATGGCTGATGACATCTACAGTCAACAAAGGAGATGGCCTTCAGCAATGAGGGAAGTCTCATCCAATCAGTTGAAGGCCTGAAAGGGAGAACCAATGATTTCAACAGTCAGAAGGAAGAATTCCCATCTCTACTTCAGCCAGCCAGCTTTTCCTGGGAATTCATCAAAACCTTCATCTGAGTTCCCAGCTTGCAGCTGGCCCTGTGGAGTTCAGACTTGCCCATCTTCACAGTCATATGGGCCAATTCCTTTAATAAATCTTATAATATTTACATATATATTATATCCTGTTGGGGTCCCCCTCCTTGGAAAATCCTAATACATGTTTGCATAAAATATTGGTTTTGGTGGAGCAAGTAGAAAATGAGGAGAAAGGAAAGGACTCATCAGGGAAATAGAAATGAGTTAGGATTCCAGCTCTGCTCTACACACAAGAGGAGAAAACTAGAAAGAAGGTGGAGGTAATCCAGACAGAGGGAGAGTGCTGTGATGGGACAGCTGGATTTGTGCATTAGCAGGTCAGGTATGATTTTGTTGGTGTGGTTTGGCAGAGCTACTTGAGAGAAGGCCCAGGCACAGGTATTGCGTTGACTGTAGGCAGACATTGTGGGTATACATTTCTTTCTGTTAGGATGGTGTAAGACACCAGGAAAAGGGTAAATGGCACTTCTGTAGGAACATGTCACAGCGATCTCTTTTTAATAACCAGAGAAGCTTCAGTCTGAATGTAGACTACAGGAAAGAACCCTGCAAAGAGGGTTTTGTAGATGCAAGGGTGGAGAAAGACAGTGAGAGGCAAAGGATGTGTCTGAAGTGTTTTATGACCATCTTATCTACTCTCTCTGTGCTGTTTTAGTTCATTGAGCTGAGCCTTACTCTCCACCCACTCTGGGGGGCTATTTTCAAGTCCATCCTTTCAGTCTTGAATAAGTGTAATTAAGCCATCAAATGCTGTTTCCTTTGCTTCTGAGCCTCTGGACCAAGCCTCATGGTCCTTCTTTTAAGAGCCCCTTCTTGGTTGCCATCACCCTGGTTTCTGTTTGTATTCTGCCTAAACTACCTTCCGTATCTCCTCCTTGCCCACCTCCGGTCCTCAAACACACCAGGCACAGTCAGGGATTGGCACGCACTGTTTCTTCGGTGTTGATGGACAGATATGTTGCCCTGTCTTTACTTTCCACAATTCTCTTCTCAAAAGGCCTCTTATTGGAGAGCACTTCCTTAACCACCTACATAAAATGACAGTCCCCACTCTAGCTCAGCACTCGTTATACTTCTTTCCTATTTTATAAAGCACTGCCAATCTTCTGATTTTTGTATATCATCTTCTGATGAGAGATATATATATAATCCAATTACATACAGACATACCTACCTACATACATACATACATGTACATATAGTCTGTCTCCGCAACCAGAAGATTGAGCATATAAGGGCAGGGACTTTGTTTTATGTTTCCAGTGGCTAGAACAGTGCCTACAATATAAAAGGCATTCAAAAATATTTGTTGTACAATTAATGGCTTTTTTTTTAATCAGCATGTCATACTGCAGTATCATTAATTCAGGAACAATATAACATAAAGCTGTCAGTCCTCCTAGATCCAGGATCCCATCACAAGCTTTCCTGCATTCTACTGCTTTTCATATCTTTTCCCTTACTGCAAAAATTGAGTTCATCCATCAGTGGAAATCACATAATATTGTATAACAACCTCCTAAGAAGTTTTATTCTTACCAACCTGATTTCATCATTATTTTTGAAACCAAACTAACCCAACAAATTTGAGTACTGATAATTATTAGATGTCGTATAGCTAATACGTTTCTTTAATATTCAAGGTATAAGTATTATGAGAATAATTTATGTTTTCTAGATATGCTTTCCATAAAGAAAGAGGAAAAAAGTAAGGAGTAACTTATTTTTGTACACTTCACTGATGATACAGAATTATTACACAAAATTGGTTAACCTGGTGAAAAGTTGCTACATTTAATAATCATAGATTGCAAATAAAGGCAGTAATTTATTCATTTATCAGAGCCATTGAAAAGCTGTGAGAGGAAATTGAAAGCTTCTTAAATTGATGGGGCAACAAAATGCAACAGAACTCAGAAAAGATAATTGACTCATTTTAGGTTTGCATATTCCAGCAATAGGACCATTTTAATTCTTAGAAAAGAGTATTTTACAATAAGGTCCATCAATTAACAAATACATTCAGGAATGCATATAAAAGAGAGTATTTTGTAGGAAGATGGGTCAGTGAACCCATACACTCATAAATACATTTAATTAAGAAAAAAAAAGTGACTGAAAGACATAAATAAGTTGATTGAAAAGATCCTGGGAGATAGAGAAACATTTTGGAAGTTGTCAAAGTCTTAGAATTAATAATGTTCCAAGGAGGTTAAACGGAAAAAAAAAAATGTTTAAGTATTTTTCCTCCTTGCTCAAGCATACACACAGCATCCACCTTTAAGAAATGAGAAACCCTAGAAACCACAAGGCAAGATTAGAGGTTATACTGGAAATGTCCACTGAACTACGTCATCAGACATTTTGGTTTGGTCCCCCAATTGCAAGATGGAACCAGTCATCATTGAGACATTTGCTGTCTCAAATGCATTGGAGCTCATGGCAAGTTTTATGAGTTCATAACATCAAATATTTCACACACATAGTTCCTTTCCTTTATACGTGCAGATAGGAATGATACCCAAGGACTTTTAACAGAGATCATTGCTTCTTAAATAAGATGATGATGTATATTAGTAATATAAGAGTAAACATTTTAATCCACCCACCTACAAAGTATCACTGTTAGTCTATAAAGTTCAGGAAGGCAGAAGCTGGAAGATACGGACAAAGAACTACCGACAAGTACATCCTCGATAACTGTTCCCAAATATGGACAACTGAAATGAATGTAGTGACTTTCTTTTTCCTTCCACTTAGTTATTTTTTTCTCCCTTCAGTCTCTTTCCGAAGGGACCTACTTGGTAATCGTAGCCATATGCCCTTACATACATGAGAAACCTGCATAATAAGCCTGTGGATCTCTGCTTCTTTGGGGATTTGTGTTCCACACTGTAAACTTGTAATGCATCAGTCCAGAAAACCACTTGGACACTCAGCAAAAAAAGCCACAGCACAAGATGTTGGCTTTTTGGACTAAAGGATTAGAACTACCTGCAGGATTAACCAGACAATAGAATTTGAATTGTCTGCTCACAATCCTGTGATTCGTGAGGCTGACTGCATTTGAATGTGAACATTTCTATCTCAAATGTAAAAAGAAAAAAAGATAAAAGAGAGAGAAGATAGTTGCTGTTATAATTTTTAAAAATACAGAAATATTTGGTGCTGTACTTTTGAAAGAGGATTACATGACATTGAACTAGATGGCCAAGACACAATTTGTTCTTTGAAACAGAGCCTGTAATCCGTGTCCAGTTGGGCACGATTTTCCTCGGGTGGGATCTTGTCCAAAGCTATATCCCCTGAGAATAATTGGTTCAGTCACCATAATAGCCGTTGTCCACACAAGCAGGCAGGAAGACACCCTGCTGTGGTGGAGCTTTCCATGTGAAACAAAGGAGACTGTGTGTGCTCTCAGGCAGGTAAAATATAGGTGGAGGAAGAGGAGATGAACCGAAAGGAAAAAAGAAGGGAGGGTGCAAGAGACGCACAGAGCAACAAGTTGCTGTGTTTCTCTCCTCTCCTGTCTCACGTCCTCAGAGCTGCACAATGTGTTTTTCTTCATATCAACATAAAGAATTCCCATGTGCTCCAAAAAGGAGGCTGAGAACACTATGATTTTTCTCCGTCTCTCCCCATCACAGTCTTTGTTTTCACACCAGAACATGATCTATATCCAACTGCCTTCCCAAAATGATCAGTCATTGATTTAACAGTGTTCATTTACATCACTCCATATATATTTCTATGTCGAACCATATAAAATTGCCACTACTTGACCAGGACAGTTTTGCATGGCTCAACATAATGTATCTATAAAAGTTAGTTGAATTAATTCATAGAAATAAAGGAATGGTCTTAAAACAATGAACCAGGGCACCGGGGCCTGGCATGATCAATCACCTTTCCCCCCCCCTGTGATATGCATTATAAAGTTCTCTTCTGCTTCTGGGTACATGGAGCACTGTAATTACCCCATGCCATGGATGTTAGGTGGGAATGAGTGGCTACTTCTGACTGTTCATAAGGAAACGTGACCAGAAGTGAGGGGTGTCATTTCTGGGCTGAAGCAGTGACCCACCTTTGCTCAACTCCCCAGCCGTCCCCTCCCTGCCCTGCTTCTGCAAAGCCTGATGTCTCCATGTCTGTGACTAACCGGGTGGAGCAGAGCCTGTCTGCTAACCTCATTGGACAAAGAATGTGAGAAGGAAACAAGTCTTCATCATTTTAAGCCAATGGCATCTTGGAATGATTAGATGCTGTGATATAACCTGCTCATTCTAACCAAAAAGCCCCTCGGGAAAAAAATGATGGGGGCAGGCAAGGCTCGGTACTACTTGTTGTTGATGGTAGAATTATAATCCACATTTATCCATTTATAATTTAGAGGGCAGAAGTGGCCACTCCAAAACTCTGATACCAGGATTCCCACTCACTAGAAATCCTACTCTGAAATAGCATTTCCTGGAGGCTATTAAAACTCCTGACAGTATGTGTTATGAAGTGGATGCACCCTTCCCTGTTTAATATCTGGTTCTGATAGATTTCATTAAGTTTGAAATTCCAAAAGAGTGGAGTGTAGGTCTTTGATGTGGCACCTGCTCCGTGGTTTGATCTGGGAAAGAGGGAACTCTAGGAATATCTTGAACCTTAATAAACACCCCTAATATCACTAGCAATTAATAATAAATTACACTCGAAACCAACAATCCAAAGTCAATACACAGAAATGTCATCTTGTCAGAGTGAAGCTGTTTTGACATGTTAAATTTCAATAATATTAAACACAGCTGTCACTTCTGTGATGACTGAGGTAGGTAAAATTAGGATGGTGACCACTGGGGAAAAATAAAGGGCAGAATTGGCAGAAAGAAGGAAAAGTTGTTCTCAGTAGAAAATATAACAAATTATGAGCTTATGCAGAGCTGTCCTCCCAAGTAAGTAGTTCTTTTTATCCCCAAGGGGAGAAAAAAAACTTTCAACCCCTGTATTTATAGGTTCTGTTATAAACATAGACTAATCCTCTCTTTGTAGACAAAATCTGACAACAAACAAGAGAGAAATAAGCCCAAACTGCATAATTTTGAGTAGACGAAAACCTTTTCTACCAAACATCCAAAGATGAGCAACATAAGCTTTGCCACTGGTTTTCACTGCTATTTTTAAGCAAGCTGTAGATTTCACAAACAGCTTTTACTTAAGTTCTTGTTTTGTGATAATAAAGTATGTTGACAGCACAATAGACTTGTGCCAATCCAATTTGAAATTAAAATAATAACTATTAAAAGGAAACAAGAAAAAGGGGGGTGACATGATGGGCTAGAGTTATTTCTCCTGGAAAACGAACCTGGCTTTCTTTTTCCAGAAATCTGACTATTTGCTTCTCTGAATAGAAATGATGGTTGGAAATGCTGGAGTTATTTGTGACCCATTTAGAAAATTTGGTTTTATCTGATTGAAAACGTTCACTCCTGGAAATTTAACAATTGCATAACGCAAGAGAAAGAGACAGCTTTTATTATACCTTAAAGAAGGACAGGATTATGACATGGCATAACTCGTCTTTGAGAGCTTCCTCTTGCGTTTTGCTCCTGGGGTGTGTACATCAAGTGTTGTCCGTCAGCAGCCACGTTTCCACGTCTCCATGCCTGGGAATCTGCCTTTCTCTTGGTCTCCGTTGTCTGCTAGGTCCGCTCAGGGTTCTGCTTCTACTAGGCTGGTGAGATCAGAAGGAGCTACTCTAATGAATACCCCGGTGATTTCAGACCATGGAGGCTTCTTCTAGATGGAAGTCGCCAGTGCTTGGGGTTACCGGCTTTAAGAGGGCAGGGGCTGTGGTGTGCAAGGAGGCATTTAGGGCCTGCAATTCCCCTCTAGAGGGTGAAGGGAAACCTACCTTATTCCCAGGGCTGGAAAGTGCAGTCTCGGGTGGTGGCAGTGAAGTCATCAAGAACATTCTCTTCCTTGATTTCTCTGCAGGGACTTTCTCTGCTGGGTTAGGTCCTGCTCCCTTTGACCTTGAAAGTAGTCGGGAAGGAGGAATCTAGCTCAGCAGAGAAGGAAATGCAGATGGGGGGTGAGGCCCCAAGGGCCATGGCCAAGAATGAAGGGCGTGTTCCCTGGAGCATGTCAAGCACATTCAGAGCAAATTTGGGGGAGAACCCGAAGGGTCTGTCCAGGAGGAGGCACCCTAAAACCTTTCCAGCAGGTCTGGAAGATTCCTGCAAACAGATGCACCTTTAGCTCCCTGAAACCATCTTATGTCGACATCCACTTGGTCTACCCATGCTTAGAAATTATGGTGAAGTGCTTTGTTTAGCCAAGATGGGCACACAATATAATGCTGACACACGGCAGTGCAAAGTGAATTCCAGTCACCTACCTCCTGCAACTTGTTTAGTTTACTCAGAATACCAGTGCCTTTTACATGACTTGTGTTTGTTTGCATGTGTGTTTATTGAGACAGTCTCTCTTTGCAAAATCCTAACAGTCAGTTCTCTAAACCTCCCTTTGCTTTTATGTAGAATGACTTATTTGGCCTCACAGTTTCTATAAAGAAGGCTGCCATTTTTGGAAAAGGGATTTTCTGGGGGTGTTTGCTAAGAGTCTGACATTTTCCTCCATAACAACCCATGGTAAACAAAATTCGTAAGAGCAAGTTTTACTTTTTTCACAGATCTACATTAATCTTATTGAACTGCCTTAATTCAGCCTTAGTGCACATACATATCAAGACAATATGAGATCAGAGACCTTGAGTGTTCCTTGATAGCCTTGAATATGTTTGGAATCTGCAGTAAGCAGAGCTGCGGCTGGTTGGAGCAGAGGTGAGAACTGTGTTGTAAAGCAGCTGTGTTGAGGATCAGAGATCTGAACACAAAACCTGAACACAAAGCTGGCCTCATGCACAGGCCCGGGGTGTGTTGTACGTGTATACATGGAATGATGCCAATCTGTTTCCACTCTGGGATAGACGGCTCAAAGCCCTGGCCTTGTCCATGGTGGGTCAGTAGCCTCATTAATAGGAAGGACAGAACAAAATCAGCCTGGTTACATAGGGACATAAAATTCATGTATATACTTATGCAAATGCATCTATTGTTGTCAGAAATACAAAATATTGATTCGTGCTGTTGGACTTTGCATGCAAATACTTGAAAGTAAATTCCTCTACTTTCATACCTGCCTTTGTTCCTGTGCTTTTTCCCCAGCCCTTTCAAGTTAATTGCTTTGCTTGTATTGTAATCTGACATCAGAAAACAACTCAAGTACAAATTGCTCCACTTCCCAAGAAACATGCACTACCATATAATTGAAACCATTTTAAGCCTTTTGCAAACCTATTATGAAGAACTAAATTTTAGCCTATTTTTTTTTTACTGCTGGGACCAACTGGTCTCTTTAATTGCCTCCCTGTATCCCCAAAAGGGGGAGGGCACATTTAAAAGAGTATGGAGAGAGAGAGAGAGAGAGAGTGGATGAGGAAGGAAAGTGGCTTCTCTCTGCGATAAGAATAGCAGGATTTGCAGACGTGATGAAAGTTGTCGGCCTTGAAATAGTGAGATGATCCTGGATGATCTGGGCTCAGTGTACACACGTGAGCCTTTTAAAGTGGATGAGGAAGGTGGACACATCATATGTGGCAGCAGCAGAAGGAATCGACGAGTTCTTGCTGGTTCTGAGATGTGGCTGGGACAAGCAAGGACTGGAGGGGTGACCCTTGGATGCGTGGCCTGCAGAACGCTGAGCTGATAAATGGGTGTTGTTTTAAGCTGCTGCTGAATGTGTGGTTATTTGTTATAACAGCAATGGAAAGCTAACACAGGTGCATCCTACCGCAATTTCGGGTATCGTTACCTGATGGCCTCAGGAGATTTTGATCCTTAATGCACAACGTGTGGTTCATGGTCCAGAGCATCAGAATCTCCTGGGAGCTTGTTAGAAATGCACCCCCATTTCAGAAATACTGAATGCAAATCTGCATTTTGACAAGATTCCGGGGTACTTTGTATGCATGCTCACCTGCTACTCGTATCCATTTAGACACGGAACCAAGATGAGGAATTCGTTTCTTAGTGTGTTCTGTTCTATTTAACAATGTAAAAAGAGGCCTTTAAAACTGTCTAGATAAAATAAATCTTGTAGCTGTACCATAGAAGGAAGAGTATTATTAGGTAGTAGTTCTTAATCTTCACATATTTGAAGTGTTTTAAAAATCTGAAATTTTCATGGTCTGTTTCACGGATTGGAAATATTCTGTTCAGGGGATATGGACAGGAACATTCCCAGGAACCAAAATGACTTTAGCCTGAGTCTAGGCATTTTCAGTTCCAAAGTCTTTTCTCTGTGCACATGAATCCACACAGGGCAGCCAGCTGCTGTTCTAGAGAAGCGACGCCAAGATCAGAAGCTGGGGGTTATCAGGCACTTATGAAGCTACCTGAAAAGGCTCCCCTTCATCTCGTCCAGCTCTCCTCGGCTGAAGGCTCATGCTCCACCTTTCCAGGCAGAGGCTGGTGTCTGTGATTCTCTGAATCGAGGCCTTCCTCGCGGTTTGCCAGATTCTTAAACCCTGACCGATGTCTTCCTTTGACAGCTGCTCTGGGGAATTTGTGGGCTGCTGAGAATCAATCCTTCTTTTCTCTAATCAGGGTTATATTTGGCCTTTTACAACTTATTATCATGCTCTCCCACCCGAATCCTGGATTTTAGCAGCAGTAGTATTATCAGTCCCTATTTTTATCCTACAATGAGGGGATACCAGCTCAGATTTCTGCACACTTGATTTTTATTTCCTCTTCACCAGAGTTTACCTGTTCACTGATCTTTTCAGTCATTTTGATTGTGAAAAATTAAGCTAAATGGCTGCCTCAGTCTCACTTTTCAAGAGATAGCATATTCCTAATTAGATCTTCTTAGAGCTCAACCCAGATAGAAAGCTGGATAAAAACAAAATTAATTACAGCTCACCAAGTGAGCCTGATAGCCAATTAAGGTAACATTGGGATTAATCTATGGAGCAAAAACTGCCTCTAATGCATTAAGGATATTTGCTTGATACAAAATTATCTTAGGACTGTAAAAATTGTATACTTTTTTTATTACAGTAAGCATATTGTTGTTGCTTAATTCTTCACATTTATAACAATAGAAATCAACAGTTATTAAGCTCCTGCTATGAAAACTGAGACAGTCCTTCCATGGTAGAGTTCATTTCCTATGTCTGAAGATATAAATACATGAGCAAATATATAAGATGCAATTTGTTGAAAACTTAACGTATCTATTCAACAGAGACTATGGAGTAGATATGTGCTTACAAGTGATCAGGGGCAGTACGTGGGGTCATCAGTGAATTGTAAATTATGTTACAATAAAAATAAAACATAATAACTTTTATTCATAAATGTACACCATTAAGAGAGTAAAAAGGATAGTCAAAGAGTTGGAGAAGATATTTGTGGCACAAATGTGATAAAGAGCTTATATCCTGAATATATAAAGAATTCCTATAAATCAATATCAAAAATTTAGACTACTGAATAGAAAGATGGGCTGAAGACTTGAACAGACACTTCAAAAGAAGTATAAATGGCCAATAAACAAGAATAAAAACTTCTTGAATGCAAAGTAAAACCATAGCATCATGCCACAACTTAGACTCCAGAATTTGCAAAATGAAATAGGCAGAAAAAATCAAGTGTAGGTGAGAACGGGGAGTGACTGGAGCTTTGATACTCCACTGGTGGAAGTACAAATTGGCCAGTTTGGAAAACTGGGAGTATCTACTAAGGCAGAACCTGTACATACCCCCATGACCCAGAAATTCCACTCTTAGAAATGTGCATATTGGTGCACCATTGGGATGTAAAATAATGTTTTTAGCAGCAGTATTTATTATCACCTCAAACAGGAGACCCAAATGACCATCAGCAATAGACTAAATAAGAAAATATTGAGAGAGTCTTGAAAAGAAACAACCTTTGGGCTAGGTGTTGAAGGCTGAGTTGGATTTCATCCCTGATTTGGTGTGAACTTGCTTCTGCTCCCTTTAGCAGCATGCGTGTTATTTTACCTATGTACACTCTTGTTCATTGCTTTGCATCCCATGCCTTGTATAGTGGTCAGTACAGAGCCTACCCATGACAATGCATACCAAACTGCATAACTGCATGTCTGCTGGGGGAAGAGAACAAAACATAAAACAACTTTGCAGATAGTGGAAGCATTGCCTGCTTATCCAAAGGATCACTTAAAAATTTTTAAAGAGGCGGGGCAAGATGGCAGACTGGTGAGCTGTAAGTTTTAGTTACTCCTCCAGGAAAGTAGGTAAAAAGCCAGGAACTGCGTGGACTGGACACCACAGAGCAATCTGTCTTTGGGCATACTTCATACAACACTCATGAAAACGTGGAACTGCTGAGATCAGCGAAATCTGTAAGTTTTTGCGGCCAGGGGACCCGCGCCCCTCCCTGCCAGGCTCAGTCCCAGGGGAGGAGGGGCTGTCAGCTCCGGGAAGGAGAAGGGAGAACTGCAGTGGCTGCTCTTATCGAAAACTCATTCTACTGATTCAAACTCCAACCATAGATAGACTGAGACCAGACACCAGAGACTCTGAGAGCAGCCAGCCCAGCAGAGAGGAGACAGGCATAGAAAAAAAAACAACACGAAAAACTCCAAAATAAAAGCAGAGGATTTTTGGAGTTCTGGTGAACACAGAAAGGGGAAGGGCGGAGCTCAGGCCTTGAGGCGCATATGCAAATCCCGAAGCAAAGCTGATCTCTCTGCCCTGTGCACCTTTCCTTAATGGCCCTGGTTGCTTTGTCTATTAGCATTTCAATAACCCATTAGATCTCTGAGGAGGGCCGTTTTTTTTTTTTTTTTTTTTTAAATCCTTTTTGCTTTTTCTAAAACAATTACTCTAAGAAGCTCAATACAGAAAGCTTCAAAGAATTGCAATTTGGGCACGTCAAGTCAAGAGCAGAACTAAGAGAGCTCTGAGACAAAAGGCAATAATCCAGTGGCTGAGAAAATTCACTAAACACCACAACTTCCCAAGAAAAGGGGGGTGTCCGCTCACAGCCACCATCCTGGTGGACAGGAAACACTCCTGCCCATCGCCAGCCCCATAGCCCAGAGCTGCCCCAGACAACCCAGTGTGACGGAAGTGCTTCAAATAACAGGCACACACCACAAAACTGGGCGTGGACATTAGCCTTCCCTGCAACCTCAGCTGAATGTCCCAGAGCTGGGAAGGTGGAGCAGTGTGAATTAACAAAGCCCCATTCAGCCATCATTTGAGCAGACTGGGAGCCTCCCTACACAGCCCAGCAGCCCAGAACTGCCCTGGGGGGACGGCACTCACCTGTGACATAGCACAGTCATCCCTCAACAGAGGACCCGGGGTGCACAGCCTGGAAGAGGGGCCCACTTGCAAGTCTCAGGAGCCATACGCCAATACCAAAGACTTGTGGGTCAGTGGCAGAGACAAACTGTGGCAGGACTGAACTGAAGGATTAGACTATTGCAGCAGCTTTAAAACTCTAGGATCATCAGGGAGATTTGATTGTTAGGGCCACCCCCCCTCCCCGACTGCCCAGAAACACGCCCCACATACAGGGCAGGCAACACCAACTACACACGCAAGCTTGGGACACCAATTGGGCCCCACAAGACTCACTCCCCCACTCACCAAAAAGGCTAAGCAGGGGAGATCTGGCTTGTGGAGAACAGGTGGCTCGTGGACGCCACCTGCTGGTTAGTTAGAGAAAGTGTACTCCACGAAGCTGTAGATCTGATAAATTAGAGATAACGACTTCAATAGGTCTACAAACCCTAAAAGAACCCTATCAAGTTCAGCAAATGCCACGAGGCCAAAAACAACAGAAAATTATAAAGCATCTGAAAAAACCAGACGATATGGATAACCCAAGCCCAAGCACCCAAATCAAAAGACCAGAAGAGACACAGCACCTAGAGCAGCTACTCAAAGAACTAAAGATGAACAATGAGACCATAGTACGGGATATGAAGGAAATCAAGAAGACCCTAGAAGAGCATAAAGAAGACATTGCAAGACTAAATAAAAAAATGGATGATCTTATGGAAATTAAAGAAACTGTTGACCAAATTAAAAAGATTCTGGACACTCATAGTACAAGACTAGAGGAAGTTGAACAACGAATCAGTGACCTGGAAGATGACAGAATGGAAAATGAAAGCATAAAAGAAAGAATGGGGAAAAAAATTGAAAAACTCGAAATGGACCTCAGGGATATGATAGATAATATGAAACGTCCGAATATAAGAATCATTGGTGTCGCAGAAGGGGAAGAAAAGGGTAAAGGTCTAGGAAGAGTATTCAAAGAAATTGTTGGGGAAAACTTCCCAAATCTTCTAAACAACATAAATACACAAATCATAAATGCTCAGCGAACTCCAAATAGAATAAATCCAAAAAAACCCACTCCGAGACATATACTGATCACACTGTCAAACATAGAAGAGAAGGAGCAAGTTCTGAAAGCAGCAAGAGAAAAGCAATTCACCACATACAAAGGAAACAGCATAAGACTAAGTAGTGACTACTCAGCAGCCACCATGGAGGCAAGAAGGCAGTGGCACGATATATTTAAAATTCTGAGTGAGAGGAATTTCCAGCCAAGAATACTTTATCCAGCAAAGCTCTCCTTCAAATTTGAGGGAGAGCTTAAATTTTTCACAGACAAAGAAATGCTGAGAGAATTTGCTAACAAGAGACCTGCCCTACTGGAGATACTAAAGGGAGCCCTACAGACAGAGAAACAAAGAAAGGACAGAGACTTGGAGAAAGGTTCAGTACTAAAGAGATTCGGTATGGGTACAATAAAGGATATTAATAGAGAGAGGGAAAAATATGGCAAACATAATCCAAAGGATAAGATGGCCGATTCAAGAAATGCCTTCACGGTTTTAACGTTGAATGTAAATGGATTAAACTCCCCAATTAAAAGATATAGATTCGCAGAATGGATCAAAAAAAATGAACCATCAATATGTTGCATACAAGAGACTCATCTTAGACACAGGGACACAAAGAAACTGAAAGTGAAAGGATGGAAAAAAATATTTCATGCAAGCTACAGCCAAAAGAAAGCAGGTGTAGCAATATTAATCTCAGATAAAATAGACTTCAAATGCAGGGATGTTTTGAGAGACAAAGAAGGCCACTACATACTAATAAAAGGGGCAATTCAGCAAGAAGAAATAACAATCGTAAATGTCTATGCACCCAATCAAGGTGCCACAAAATACATGAGAGAAACATTGGCAAAACTAAAGGAAGCAATTGATGTTTCCACAATAATTGTGGGAGACTTCAACACATCACTCTCTCCTATAGATAGATCAACCAGACAGAAGACCAATAAGGAAATTGAAAACCTAAACAATCTGATAAATGAATTAGATTTAACAGACATATACAGGACATTACATCCCAAATCACCAGGATACACATACTTTTCTAGTGCTCACGGAACTTTCTCCAGAATAGATCATATGCTGGGACATAAAACAAGCCTCAATACATTTAAAAAGATTGAAATTATTCAAAGCACATTCTCTGACCACAATGGAATACAATTAGAAGTCAATAACCATCAGAGACTTAGAAAATTCACAAATACCTGGAGGTTAAACAACACACTCCTAAACAATCAGTGGGTTAAAGAAGAAATAGCAAGAGAAATTGCTAAATATATAGAGACGAATGAAAATGAGAACACAACATACCAAAACCTATGGGATGCAGCAAAAGCAGTGCTAAGGGGGAAATTTATAGCACTAAATGCATATATTAAAAAGGAAGAAAGAGCCAAAATCAAGGAACTAATGGATCAACTGAAGAAGCTAGAAAATGAACAGCAAACCAATCCTAAACCAAGTACAAGAAAAGAAATAACAAGGATTAAAGCAGAAATAAATGACATAGAGAACAAAAAAACAATAGAGAGGATAAATATCACCAAAAGTTGGTTCTTTGAGAAGATCAACAAGATTGACAAGCCCCTAGCTAGACTGACAAAATCAAAAAGAGAGAAGACCCGTATAAACAAAATAATGAATGAAAAAGGTGCCATAACTGCAGATCCTGAAGAAATTAAAAAAATTATAAGAGTATATTATGAACAACTGTATGGCAACAAACTGGATAATGTAGAAGAAATGGACAATTTCCTGGAAACATATGAACAACCTAGACTGACCAGAGAAGAAATAGAAGACCTCAACCAACCCATCACAAGCAAAGAGATCCAATCAGTCATCAAAAATCTTCCCACAAATAAATGCCCAGGGCCAGATGGCTTCACAGGGGAATTCTACCAAACTTTCCAGAAAGAACTGACACCAATCTTACTCAAACTCTTTCAAAACATTGAAAAAAATGGAACACTACCTAACTCATTTTATGAAGCTAACATCAATCTAATACCAAAACCAGGCAAAGATGCTACAAAAAAGGAAAACTACCGGCCAATCTCCCTAATGAATATAGATGCAAAAATCCTCAACAAAATACTTGCAAATCGAATCCAAAGACACATTAAAAAAATCATACACCATGACCAAGTGGGGTTCATTCCAGGCATGCAAGGATGGTTCAACATAAGGAAAACAATCAATGTATTACAACACATTAAAAACTCGAAAGGGAAAAATCAATTGATCATCTCAATAGATGCTGAAAAAGCATTTGACAAAATCCAACATCCATTTTTGATAAAAACACTTCAAAAGGTAGGAATTGAAGGAAACTTCCTCAACATGATAAAGAGCATATATGAAAAACCCACAGCCAGCATAGTACTCAATGGTGAGAGACTGAAAGCCTTCCCTCTAAGATCAGGAACAAGACAAGGATGCCCGCTGTCACCACTGTTATTCAACATTGTGCTGGAAGTGCTAGCCAGGGCAATCCGGCAAGACAAAGAAATAAAAGGCATCCAAATTGGAAAAGAAGAAGTAAAACTGTCATTGTTTGCAGATGATATGATCTTATATCTAGAAAACCCTGAGAAATCAACGATACACCTACTAGAGCTAATAAACAAATTTAGCAAAGTAGCGGGATACAAGATTAATGCACATAAGTCAGTAATGTTTCTATATGCTAGAAATGAACAAACTGAAGAGACACTCAAGAAAAAGATACCATTTTCAATAGCAACTAAAAAAATCAAGTACCTAGGAATAAACTTAACCAAAGATGTAAAAGACCTATACAAGGAAAACTACATAACTCTACTAAAAGAAATAGAAGGGGACCTTAAAAGATGGAAAAATATTCCATGTTCATGGATAGAAAGGCTAAATGTCATTAAGATGTCAATTCTACCCAAACTCATCTACAGATTCAATGCAATCCCAATCAAAATTCCAACAACCTACTTTGCAGACTTGGAAAAGCTAGTTATCAAATTTATTTGGAAAGGGAAGATGCCTCGAATTGCTAAAGACACTCTAAAAAAGAAAAACGAAGTGAGAGGACTTACACTCCCTGACTTTGAAGCTTATTATAAAGCCACAGTTGCCAAAACAGCATGGTACTGGCACAAAGATAGACATATAGATCAATGGAATCAAATTGAGAATTCAGAGATAGACCCTCAGATCTATGGCCGACTGATCTTTGATAAGGCCCCCAAAGTCACCGAACTGAGCCATAATGGTCTTTTCAACAAATGGGGCTGGGAGAGTTGGATATCCATATCCAAAAGAATGAAAGAGGACCCCTACCTCACCCCCTACACAAAAATTAACTCAAAATGGACCAAAGATCTCAATATAAAAGAAAGTACCATTAAACTCCTAGAAGATAATGTAGGAAAACATCTTCAAGACCTTGTATTAGGAGGACACTTCCTAGACTTTACACCCAAAGCACAAGCAACAAAAGAGAAAATAGATAAATGGGAACTCCTCAAGCTTAGAAGTTTCTGCACCTCAAAGGAATTTCTCAAAAAGGTAAAGAGGCAGCCAACTCAATGGGAAAAAATTTTTGGAAACCATGTATCTGACAAAAGACTGATATCTTGCATATACAAAGAAATCCTACAACTCAATGACAGTAGTAAAGACAGCCCAATTATAAAATGGGCAAAAGATATGAAAAGACAGTTCTCTGAAGAGGAAATACAAATGGCCAAGAAACACATGAAAAAATGTTCAGCTTCACTAGCTATTAGAGAGATGCAAATTAAGACCACAATGAGATACCATCTAACACCGATTAGAATGGCTGCCATTAAACAAACAGGAAACTACAAATGCTGGAGGGGATGTGGAGAAATTGGAACTCTTATTCATTGTTGGTGGGACTGTATAATGGTTCAGCCACTCTGGAAGTCAGTCTGGCAGTTCCTTAGAAAACTAGATATAGAGCTACCATTCGATCCAGCGATTGCACTTCTCGGTATATACCCGGAAGATCGGAAAGCAGTGACACGAACAGATATCTGCATGCCAATGTTCATAGCAGCATTATTCACAATTGCCAAGTGATGGAAACAACCCAAATGTCCTTCAACAGATGAGTGGATAAATAAAATGTGGTATATACACACGATGGAATACTACACGGCAGTAAGAAGGAACGATCTGGTGAAACATATGACAACATGGATGAACCTTGAAGACATAATGCTGAGCGAAATAAGCCAGGCACAAAAAGAGAAATATTATATGCTACCACTAATGTGAACTTTGAAAAATGTAAAACAAATGGTTTATAATGTAGAATGTAGGGGAACTAGCAGTAGAGAGCAATTAAGGAAGGGGGAACAATAATCCAAGAAGAACAGATAAGCTATTTAACGTTCTGGGGATGCCCAGAAATGACTATGGTCTGTTAATTTCTGATGGATGTAGTAGGAACAAGTTCACTGAAATGTTGCTATATTATGTAACTTTCTTGGGGTAAAGTAGGAACATGTTGGAAGTTAAGCAGTTATCTTAGGTTAGTTGTCTTTTTCTTACTCCCTTGTTATGGTCTCTTTGAAATGTTCTTTTATTGTATGTTTGTTTTCTTTTTAACTTTATTTTTCATACAGTTGATTTAAAAAAGAAGGGAAAGTTAAAAAAAAGAAAAAGAAAAAAGACAAACAAGGAAAAAAAAAAAAAAAGATGTAGTGCCCCCTTGAGGAGCCTGTGGAGAATGCAGGGGTATTCGCCTACCCCACCTCCATGGTTGCTAACATGACCACAGACATAGGGGACTGGTGGTTTGATGGGTTGAGCCCTCTACCATAAGTTTTACCCTTGGGAAGACGGTTGCTGCAAAGGAGAGGCTAGGCCTCCCTGTATTTGTGCCTAAGAGTCTCCTCCTGAATGCCCCTTTGTTGCTCAGATGTGGCCCTCTCTCTCTGGCTAGGCCAACTTGAAAGGTGAAATCACTGCCCTCCCCCCTGCGTGGGATCGGACACCCAGGGAAGTGAGTCTCCCTGGCAACGTGGAATATGGCTCCCGGGGAGGAATGTAGACCCGGCATCGTGGGATGGAGAGCGTCTTCTTGACCAGAAGGGGGATGTGAAAGGAAATGAAATAAGCTTCAGTGGCAGAGAGATTCCAAAACGAGCCGAGAGATCACTCTGGTGGGCACTCTTACGCACACTTTAGACAACCTTTTTTAGGTTCTAAAGAATTGGGGTAGCAGGTGGTGGATACCTGAAACTATTAAACTACAACCCAGAACCCATGAATCTCGAAGACAGTTGTATAAAAATGTAGCTTATGAGGGGTGACAGTGGGATTGGGAATGCCATAAGGACCAAACTCCACTTTGTCTAGTTTATGGATGGATGTGTAGAAAAGTAGGGGAAGGAAACAAACAGACAAAGGTACCCAGTGTTCTTTTTTACTTCAATTGCTCTTTTTCACTCTAATTATTATTCTTGTTATTTTTGTGTGTGTGCTAATGAAGGTGTCAGGGATTGATTTAGATGATGAATGTACAACTATGTAATGGTACTGTAAACAATCGAAAGTACAATTTGTTTTGTATGACTGCGTGGTATGTGAATATATCTCAATAAAATGATGATTAAAAAAAATTTTTTTAAAGAGATTTGATTACAGAAGAGGTATCTGCTATGTGATGTCTCTAACACTTACGTTGGCTAACTGGATTTGGCTACTGAGAAAAACGAGTAGATGTTGGAGAATGAGAACTGAAGGTCTCTCATTCCCACTGAAGGGCAACGTAAATGGGTGCACGAGGCAGTTGTTCTTGGCAATTGCTCTTTACCTTCGTTTGCATCTTCTAAGAGAAGAACTCTTCAGTGGGGGACCCTGTTCTCTGAAGACTTCTATTATCTTTGGCAGTCTGGTAAGAAAGCAAGTCCTGGTAAGAGGAGGTGATGATAATAATCATCGTTTAATAAATAAAAATACTGTAACAATGAAGAGCTTTGGGATGCCTCCTCTGGAGTTATAGGATTCATAACCCTGGCATAAAAATGCCATTTTTTTCAGAGGAATTCTTGCACAGAATCTTTGGGTTTAATTTAAGGCTATTAAAACAAGAACAGGGAATGATGACATACATCTTGCAATAAGGGGAGCACTTATTCTCAGATGTCTAATCTCTACACCCACCATCTTAGATGTGTTAGCTGGAGGTTGGGTCAAACTCGTTCAAGTTTCTGCCACCCTTGACAATGCATTTCAGGAGACGACTGAAAGAGGAGGGTCCTTTGTTAGTTCAATTTCTGCTCTGCATCGAAAACGGGTGTGAGCTTAACCATGGGCCCAGGATAAGGGAGAAAATCTTGCATCCTTGTTTGTCTTTTCCTGGGATTCTTGGCTTGGCTTATGACCCAGGGCAAGTGGATGACTCCTTGTGATGCATTTGCTTAACAGGCACGTTGGAGATACTATAATAAAGAATCAGGGCCCATTTGTTTTATAAGACAAATTGTAGCTTTCCAGAAAAATTGTGCAGAAAATACAGAGTTCCCACATACCCCCTCTCACACATGCAGTGTTTCCTACTCTTAACGCTTTGTGTTAGTGGGGTAACTTTGTAACAATTGATGAATGAATATTAATATAATTGTAATGTTAACTATAATCCAGAGTTTATATTAGGGTTCGCTGCTAGTGTTGTACAGTGCTGTGTTTTTAAAAGTATTTTATCCTAGTAATATATATATGCAACCTAAAATTTCCTCTGTTAACCACATTCAAATATTAACTCAGTACTTTTAGTTGCATCCCAATATTGTGCCACCTAACCACCATCCATCACCCCAAGATGAAATTCTGTGCCAAATAAACATTAACTCATCATTCCCTACCCCCACCCTGGGCCCTGGTAACCTGTATTTGAGTTCCTGACTCTATAAATTTGTTTATTCTCATAATTTCACATCAAAGAGCTCATACAATATTTGTCCTTTTGTGTCTGGTTTATTTCACTCAACATGATGTCTTCAAGGTTCATGCATAGTGTTGCATGTGTCAGAACTTCATTCCTTTCCATGGCTGAGTAGTATTCAATTGTGTGTACATACCACATTTTGTTGATCTGTTCATTTTTTGATGGGCACTTGGGTTGTTTACACCTTTTGGCAATTCTGAATAATGCCACAGAACATCACTGTAGAAATATATGTTAAAGCCCCTAGAAATGGGATTGCTACATCATATAATATTTCTATACTTATCTGTCTGAGGAACTGCCAAATTGTTTTTGCACAGTGGCTGTACCATTTTACATTCCTACTAACAAAGGAGAGGCATCCCTTTTTCCACATTCTCTCCAACACTTGATGTTTTCTATTTTTTTTAATAGCAGTCATTCTACTAGATGTGAAATGGTATCTCATTATGGTTTTGATTTGTATTTCTCCAATGGCTAATGATGTCGGGCATCTTTTCGTGTGCTTTCTGGCCATTTGCATATCTTCTTTGAAGAAATGTCTCTTTGAGTCTTTTGCCCATTTTTGAATAGGGTTGTTTGTCTTTTTGTTGTTGAGTTGTAGAATTTCTTTATATATTCTGGCTATTAAACACTTATCAGATGTGTGGTTTTTAAATATGTTCTCCCATTCTTTAGGTTGTCTTTTTAACTTTCATGATGAAGTCCTTTGAGGCACAAAAGTTTTTAATTTGATGAAGTCCCATTTATATAATTTTTCTTTTTTGCTTGTACTTTTGGTGTAAAATCTAAGAAACCATTACCTAACACAAGGTCCTGAAGATGCTTTCCTGAGTTTCATACTTTTGGTGCTTATATGTAGGTATTTGATCAATTTTGTGTCATTTTTTTTGTATATGGTGAGATGTAGGGATCCACCTTCATTCTTTTGAATATGTATATCCAGTTTTCCTAGCACCATTTGTTGAAGAGACTGTTCTTTCCGCATTGCCTGGACTTGGCACCCTTGTCAAAAATCAATTAGCAATAGATGTGAGGGTTTATTTCTGAGCTCTTAATTTTATTCCGTGGTCTGCATTTCTGTCCTTGTGCCACACTGTTTTGATTACTGTAGCTTTGAATTGGTTTTAAAATCAGGAAGTGTGAGTCTTTCAACTTTGTTTTTCTTTTTTAAGATGGTTTTGGCTGTTTATGACCCCTTACCCTTCCAGTCAATTTGATGATTGGCTTTCCCATTTCTGTGAGGAAAGGTGTTGGAAATTTGACTGGGATTGCCTTGAGTCTATAAATTGCTCTGGGTAGGATTAACAACTTAATGATATGTAGTCTTCCAATCCATGAACATGGAATGTCCTTCCATTTATTTCGATCTTTGATTTCTTTTAGCAATGTTTTGTAGTTTTCCTTGTATAAGTCTTTTACCTCCTTGATTAATTTATTCCTAGGTATTTTATTCTTTTAGTTGCTATTGTAAATGGAATTTTTTCTTCATTTCCTCTTCAGATTGTTCATTACTAATGTATAGAACTAGAAACTACAATATACTTCTGACTTTTGCATATATATTGTACCCCACCACTTTGCTAAACTCTTTTATTAGCTTTCTTGTGGATTTTTCGGGATTTTCTTGGTATGGGATCATGTCACCTATAAGTAGGGAAAATTTTACTCCTTCCTTTCCAATTTGGATGCTTTTTATTTCTTTTTCTTGCCTAACTTCTCTAGCTAGAACTTCTAGTACAATGTTGAATAACAGTGGTGACAGTGGGCATCCTAGTCTTGTTCCTGATCTTAGACAGAAAGCTTTCAGTTTTTCAGCATTGAGTATGATGTTAGCGGTGAGTTTTCATAGATGTTCCTTATCATGTTGAGGAAGTTTCATTCTATTCCTAGTTTTCTAAGTGTTTTTTATCAAGAAAGGATACTGGATTTTGTCAAATGCCTTTTCTGCATCAATTCAGATGGTCATGTGGCTTTTTCCTTCACTCATTAATGTGGTGTATTACATTGATTGATTTTCTTAAGTTAAACCACCCTTGCATACCTGGGATAAATCCCACTTGATCACGGTATATAATTATTTTAATGTGCAGTTGGATTCAGTTTGCTAGTATATTGTTGAGGATTTTTGCATCTGTTTTCATAAGGGATGTTGATCTCTAATTTTCTTTTCTTGTGATATCTTTATCTGGCTTTGGTATTAGGGTGATGTTGGTGGCTCCATTTTGGATGTATGCTGACAGCTTTCAAACCTACCACTTCCCCTTCCCCTTCTGTCCGACATCTGGTCAAGATAAGAATTCCGGGTGCTCCTTCCTTTGGAAACAGAGGGGAGTTCAAGCAATGCAAGGCCTGGCCTGGACACAGGAGCCTTCACCCCACCCCATCCTCTGACCCCTAAGCTAAGTCAGTTTCCTTTCCCTGCTCTACCACACATTTTCAGAGCTGCTTGGGAGTCTGCCCTTTCTCCCTAGAAAAATTCATTACATGAGAAGTAAGCCTCCTCATGCCCTTCTGGTATATGTGTGATGTCATTAGTCTTGACATCCAAACCAAATTTTGGGTAGGGACCATCCCAATTCTGAGGGATGACTACAAAAGATATTCCATGCCCGTCCCAGAAATAAGATCAAAGAGCTGAATATTTTTCAGGTCATTCAGAACTTCACTCCTCTGACCACAATAATGCACTCACCCATTGATATCCAAATAGCTTGTTTTTATGTACTTTCCGGTAGCTGTATACTTATCTACTACTACTGATAGTGTCTACATGGAATTTTCTTTTACATCCATAGCCTGAAGTTATCCTCTCCCCTATGAACTGCCGTAGTGTTTTGTTTCCCACCCTGTTAGACATGCTATCGTGTTCTTCCTCATATTACAGTGATGCAAGTACATTGCAGTGCTTTGGAGGCAGGGTTTATCTGCTCATCACGGAACAGTAACTTACACAATCCATGTTCACCGAATGTATGTATGAATCCATCCTGAGAACCAATAGCAAAGCTGTTATAGGAGCACAATGCTGTCCATTTCGCACCAAGCATTTACGACTACTTATCTAAGGGCATAAAAGTGTCTACCTCCTGCTCTGCCACAGTCTCCCAGGCCCAGGATATAAGAACATAAGTGTTTTTGCTGGTTATCACAGGACAAAAGGGAGAGTGGACCCTGAAAATGGCATGGCCATGCATCTCGGTTGTACTTGCAGTAATTACAATGCCATCTCTTATTTGCGGAGCTATTAATATGTGCTGGCCACTTTGCCAAGCTCATTTTATGTCATAATTCAAATGACCATCTCAGCAACACTATGAGGGACATACTAGTATTACCCCCCTTCTTAGTTTCCCAGGTGCTGAGACAAATACCATACAAGGGTTGGCTTAAACCGTGGGCATTTAAATGGCTCCTGGTTTTGAATCTAGGAGAATTTCAAAACTGAGGTGTCAGGAAGATGATACTTCCTCCCTGAAAAATGTGGCGTTCTGGGGTTGGCTGATCACTATCCTTGGATCTTTGACTTTTTTGAAGCATGGCGATGTCCTCTCCTTTCTCTTCTAGGTTCTGTTGACTTCTAGCTTCTTCTCTGCATGTCTTTCTCTTCATTAAGCTCCCAGTAATAGGATTAAGTCCCAAGGCTACAGCTTAACTAAGATCTTCAAAGTCCTGTCTACACTGAGTTCACAGCCACAGGAATGGATTAAGATAAAAAAACATGCCCCCTACCTCCAGGGTATATAATCCAACCTATCACACCCCCACTGTACAGCACTGAAAACTTAAGGTCAGAGAAGCTAGGTAGCTTGCCAAGGTTCTATGTTGGTAAGCTGGGATGCCAGGCACGTGGACACAGTTGGCCTGACACCCTACTCCACCCACATTTGTAAGATCTGTGGCAGACAAACTCCAAGATGGCCTCGAATATTCTTGTTCCTTGTATTTCCACTCCTGGGTAGCCCCTCCCCTTGAGTGTGGGCAGGACATGTGACCTGGTTCTAGCCAATAGAATACACAACAGTGGTGTGATTTTTGCATTGCATTGCACTTCCATTTTTGCATTGCATAAGATTGTAAGCCCAGTTGCTAGGAGACCCTCCCCGCTGCTGACTTTGAAGACGTGAGCTGCCATGTTGTGGTGGTCCACATGGCAAGGGATGGAGGGTGGCCTCTGGCCAGCAGCCAGCAAGCACCTGAGGCCCTCCATCTGACAGCTCACAGTGAATGGAACTCTGCCAGCATCCCTGTGAGCTTGGAAGTGGATCCTTCCCCAGATGACACTCCAGATCAGACCTCAAGCCCAGCTGCCCCCTTGGTTGCATCCTGATGAGACCCAGCCAATCCATGCCCAGATTCATGACCTCTGTAAACAGTGGGTTAATAAATATAGGCTGGTGTAAGTGGCTCAGTTTTTGGTAATATGCTACACAGAGGTATTTGACTAATGCAGGAGTGTTGGTGTGTTTAGAGATGGGGGGGGGACATGTCCAGACCCTTTTCATGTCCAGATCCTTTTATCACTGGCATTTTTATTGCTAAACTTTTCTCCTTTCTTCTTCCTTCTCAACTCGTCTTAGAAAGAAGTGCTTCCTAAATGCTCCTGACCATAAAAATCACTTGGGGTTGCTCATGAAGCATGCAGAATTTCCACCCTGTAGGGCTCATTCAATTTGTTTGGGAAGGGGCTTAGGACTCTTGAATCTCAACAAGACCCTGATGGTATTCTTTATCTCAGGCAAGGTGACAAAACACTGTCATAGATTTGGACAATAGATCTTGACCTTGGCTATATTTTGGACCCATCTGGGGAGGTTTCTGAAACCTTGATGCTGGCTCTAACCCCCACGGAATCTGTTGTACCCTGTCTGCAGTGTAGCCTGGGAATTGGGATGTTTTAGAAACTCCCAAAAATGAAAATATGGGTCCACTTGTTCAAAAAACAGGAAAAAAAGTTGCATTACAGGATCTAAAATATAAAGCCTTTTCGTTTCTTGTGCAGTCACTCTTCTGACTTGTCATGGCGTTTTGTATTTGCAATTTAATGTTGTGCTAAGTAAAGAAAAATTAAAAATTTAAATCATCAGCATGGCTGTTATTATTCATTTTAATATTGTGCAATGCCAGTTTTAAATGCAAAAATGAGAGCATTTAACTTGTATATGGAATCACTGAAATTACACAATTTATATTTTGTGGTTCATACATGCATATGTATCTTGTTCTTGCCAGAACAGCAGAAAAGAAACACTGCACAAAACTAGAGCAAGTGTTTTTATTTTGCTTTTGATGTGTGCACATTCTTGCAACACTCCACCCTTAGCTTACTCATGAGTAAGGAAGAGCTCCATAGAAGAGGAATATGGGTTACCCCACATTACCCTGTATTTCCCTCTGTCATCATTTTCAGCCTAAGTGGTTGACTCATACAAGGAAGTAACCCAAGAAAGGATATGATCGGGTTCTTTGGTTTTTCATGTTTCTTAGATATGCCATTGCCTTCTTTCTGCATTTGAAGCACGTTGTGGTTTGAATGGAAAGCATGGCCTCCTGGGGCTGTCAGCACCCCTGCTTACTCACTCACAGATGTAGCACACTTACCTTGTCCTTGCTTGAGTATACTAAACCCCCCCCCACGTCACAAGTCCCCTGGAATTCTGTAGGTGTGGGGTATTGCATGTACTATATACGAGTGGGCAGCAGGAAACAGAAGTAAATATGCATATCACATTTATCTTTCTTCTCATGCACATGTTCCCTTGTCCCAGTGGATTTCAATTGCAAATACACGTTCAATGATAAAATTTTATTAAGACTTTCTAGATGGTGAGAGCAGGGCAGTGAACCAAGCCTGGGGCCCTGTGTGTTTGCCCAGGTTATACACTGGTAAAGCAAACACTGGAAATGGATATGAATGTAGAGGGAACCAGGAAACAAAGGGAAAACGTGGCAACTATTACCAAAATTATTTAGCAGAAGGCTTCGTTGGTTTGACAATTCCAGCATACCAATGAGATGATTCTTTTCTGTCTTATGAATGTCCAGTGAGCTGGTAGCCAGAAGTGAGTGAGTGATCTTACCCAGCAGAGCTTTCTGCTTTTACAGTTAGGACATGGAGGTTGAGTCAATGAATATCTGTGACAAAATGAAAGACATTTCATCTGACAGCAGAGGTGGAGGGGAAGTGAAAGAAACCTGTCCCTTTGATCCCTTCTTTGATTTGTCTTCTCTGGGTGCAGCTCTCAGGGCCTGAGTTTGCAGGATAATATATTGGGTACAGAATCGCATAAATGATGTGCTCGTTAAATTGCAAGTGAAGCCACAAGTTGTGATTCCTCCTGATTTTCTCTTTTTGCCCAGTAATTCTGAAATCAATTCCTAATTGATACCCTTGTAGCCTCACGGATTATAATGCGTGGGATGGCTTGCTCACAGGCCACATTGGATTAATGTTTTCCAGCAGCCTCTGCAGAGCTTGGAAAAGGCATACTCATTACCTGAGCCTGCTTCCCCATCTCCAGAAGGGATCAGCTGCAGAGCTGAACAGCCTTAAAAAATTAAAAAAAAACCTACATCAAATTATCGTAGAAGAGTTCAAAAAACAAATTTGTTTCTCTCCCTTACCCAACTGGTCTTTCAAACATAATCCCCGCAGTTAGAATAACTGGATGTGTTTTGGAATTGTGAAGGCATTTTGAACAATGAGTGGGGTGTGACTGCTGACGCGGGTGGGCAGCCCCGGGGTCCTGCGAACCCACCGGGAATTCCTCGGCACTCCTTCCTGCTCCAGGAGACACCTCAACATCCCTGGACATCTCGGAGTGTTTCGGGGGGGAAATCTGCTTCCCTCCACCATCCACCCTAATCCCAGCCTAGAGGCAAAGAGCAGAGCAGAGCTGTCACCCGCCCAAATGACACCCAAGGTCCTCCTGAGCAGGGGCTGCTGTGGTTACCCAGCTTCATGACCAGGGGAGGGGAGATTTGTCCTTGATGCAGAGGAATGAGTTTCGACATTCCTGGAGCTTGCTGTCATAAGGTGTTTGATAATGGGCAGAAAGCACGCGGTGCTCTCTCCCTCTCCTTTTCTGAAACCATCTCAGCCTTCACTGATACCCTCATACTAACAGACTGAATGGGCAAATGGACAATGGAGGATCCCCTGTGGAAATAGAACGCTGACTCACAACCTCTGCAGTAACCAGTGAGGACGCCAAAAAGCAACTTCTGCAGCAGTTGTTGCAGAACGGTCAGGACTGGATCTGTCATGTGCAGCTTCACTAATTTTTGCCCCTGCTTTCAGTTCCAGACCAACCAGAGGAAGCCACATATCCTCCCCTCACCTGTTACATAGAATGTCCTGCTTCTAGCTGGCTACCTCCACCTTCCCCAGGCCAGCAGCCTTCAATCAGGGCATTTATTTCTTTCTTTTTAAAATATGTTTTCTTATTACAGAAGTTGTAGATTTACATAAAAATCATGTAGCAAATAGAGTTCCCATATACCTCCCTATTATTAACATCTTCAATTAGGTGGTACATTCATTGCAACTGATGAAAAAATATTATTTTAATTGTACTGTCGACTATAGTCCATGGTTTACATTAGGATTCCCTGTTTGTGTTGTACAGTCCTATGCTGGGTTTTTTTTTTTTTTAATTTGTATTCCAGAAACATATGTACAATCTAAAATGTCCCCTTTTAACCACATTTGGGTATATAATTCAGTGCTGTTAATTATACTCACAATGTTGTGCTACCATCACCGCCATCCATTACCAAAACTTTACAGTTAACCCCAACAGAAATTTTGTACAATTTAAGTATTAATTTCCCATTCTCTACCTCCACCCCAGCCCATGGTAAGTTATATTCTAGTTTCTGATTCTATTTGATGAATTTGTTTATTCTGATTTCTTATCAGTGAGGTCATATAATATTTGTCCTTTTGCATCTGGCTTCTTTCACTCAACATGATGTCTTCCAGGCTCGTGCATGTTGTCACATGTATCAGAACTTTCTTAAGTCTCCCCTTTTTTCCACTATAAAGCTTTCCCACCCCCTCTACCTGCCTTTGCATCTCTGCCGAGGAATGGTGTCCAGCTCCCTTCTTTGTTGGTCTTTGTTTATTTCTTCAATACTGTCCCCACCAGAGATGCAATGCTTCCTCTGTGTCTGAATAAACTTACATACGCATGGGAGCGTCAGCTCAGCTGACAGGGGGTTGACTTTCTCCTTTAGAGGAAAACCCCTGGCCTTTCTTTCCATCTACCTGTTAGGCACAAGCTTGCTGTGTGTGTGTGTGTGTGTGTGTGTGTGTGTGTGTGTGTGTGTCTGAGTGTGTTCTAATGTCCAACTTGAACATTTTGACTATTTTAGTGTGAAACCTTCCCACTAAGTCCCTCAATAATGCATAGTTTTCGAGTTCCAATGAACACCAACGCATGTTAGCCACAAACAAATGACACCCACAGAACCACAGAAGATTCCGCCTTAGGACTAAGATGCTGAAAGGCACCGCCAAGACTTTCACATGAATTGATGGCTGCATTTCCATCAGTGCTTATTATCCATCAGCTTTCTTGCATTTGACAGTGGTTTCTTCTGAGAACTAATTATGGGACCCCAAGAAGCAAGCCATGTCCCTTTCTCAGAGCACCATCTTCGGGAACAATAATGACCTGCCTTGGGCACTTTATTACATATGCACAAATGTGTATGAACTTGCCTTTGGTGTGCAGAGAGTTGGGTGTTTGAAGCCCTAACTTTCACAGCTGTAAGGGCAAGGATGCCTGGGAAGCTGGCCCAGGTCTGGCACTGCATGGAGGAGCAATCTGCTATCTTCCTTTTCCTTCTATCCTCCGGAGCCCTGCCAGTCCTGAGCGATTCATTTTTAATGCACTGTCCCCTTGCATAGTGCACCCTTCAGGGGGTTCTGCCCGAGGTTGGCCCATGTGTAGTGCTCAACTGGGACCGTTTGCAATCAACCACAGATACGCTTGTGGCAGGAGGCTCCGAGACATCAGAAGTGGGAAACATATCGTAGTAATTACCACGTTAACATGCATCATCTTGCCCCAATGCTTTCCACCTTTTAAATACTGAAGCAAAGCTGTTAAGACCCGATCCTCTCTCTAGGAGGCTGTTGCTTACGCAGAATAAAATCTGGCTAACGGCAAGCTGATCTTGAGGTTATAATTTGAAATAACTGTTTATAGTTTGCAAGCTAAGGTTTCATTCATTGGTTTAACCCCCTTTTTATTGCCTGGTCTTAAAAATCTAGGCCACTGAATTCCATTAGCAATTGCCGTTGTCATTTTGTGACCCAGCAAATTGTTTTAGTTCATTAATCAGGATGTTCTAGGCATTTTTTTTTAAAACCATGAATTTTGCATTCTATCCTGGAAATAGTCTCATGCAGGGCCCTGTATTTAATTGTCTTTTCGTGTTCCATTTTTCCCCTATATGCAGTGGGAAGTCATTCACTCTCTCTTTATTCTTTTAATATCCATATTCAGTTTATTAAAGTCTAAAATTAATTGGTATCTTTACCCTTTTTAATAATATAAGGATGCAAAAATATTATAATGACTGTTGGTTCATTTTTGCCAATATTCAATCTTTTTTCAGGATTTTAATCCTTTTAATTTTGTCCATTCTGGTAGGAAAGTTGTGGACTCTTGTGGTTTTAACTTGCATTTCCCTGATAAGTAATGATGTATAGCAGATTATATGCTTATTAACCATTAACTCAATGGTTTAATTTTTGGTAAAGTGCCTAGTCAATTCTTTTGCACATTTTTTTCAAATTGGGTTACTGGACTTTTTCTTATTTATTTTTAGGATTTGTTTATATATCCTGGAACCAATTGCTTTGTTCAATAGGTGTATTAAAGTATCTGCTCTCATCTGTGGCTTGCCTTTTTACCCTCTTAATGATGTTTTTGGATAAATTTTGATTTTGAGGAAAAACAACTTATCAATGCTTTTCTCTTTCATTTAACATGTTTTGTGTCCTATTAGGATATCTTTGGCTACTCAAGTTCATAAAGATGTCCCCTTATGTGTTCTTCTAGAGGTTTTAGGGCTCTAACTTTTACATTTAGGCCTGTGATCCACCACAAATTAATTTTTATAAATGTGTGAACTAAGGGCCAAAGTTAATTTTTCCCACATGGATATCCACCTGCTCCAGATCCATGTGTCCAAAACACCATCTTTTCTTAGACAGCTTTGGCCTAAATCAAGTGTGGACACCTTTCTGGACTCCTCATTCTGTTCTCTTTTCTATCCTGGAGCTGCAGGTGCATCATCTTAATTAATGTACCTTTATATTGATAGTCTCAACATATAAGTGGACAAGCGCCAAACCATATATGACAACAGAACTCTGGCCAAAACCTACCCAAACCTCTGTACCATGTGGCCCGGAATGGTGAAGACTGGGCTGATCACTCACAGCTTCCCTAAATTTTGCCGCCACTTCCAACTGAAGCCAACCTGAGAAAGCCACATACGCTCCCCTGGCCAATCACACAGGCTGCCCCTGCTTCCCATGAGCCCCCCTTGGGGTTCCCCACGTCTCAGCACACCTGAAGGCCTCTCCTTTTTCACTATAAAGCTCTCCTAACCCCCTTCCTCCTTGAGTCACTGCCAAACACACAGGCTGGTGGCTGAGCCCCTGGCTGCAGTAAGCTCTGGATAAAGATGTTCTCATTTGGGGGGCTTTATTTATTTCCACAATTGTAAGTCCTAAAGTTGACTAATATAAGTCCTCCAACCTTGATCTCCTTCAACATTGTTTTGCTCATGCTGGGTCCATTGAATGTCCATCTAAATTTTTTCCATACAAATTTAGACTGCCCGTTGTTTTGATTGGGATTAGAGCAGATCTATACATTAACTGGGGGCGAGCAGTGATCTCTGTAATAAGTAGTCTTCCAATCCATGAAAATGGTATATATTTCCATTCATTGTGTTTTCTTTAATCTCTCACAGCAATGTTTTCTGTGACATGGATGTTTTGTACATTTCCTTAGATGTTTTCCTAGATTTTTGAAGCTTTTTGATGCTATTATATATTACATTTTTTAAAAAAATTATATTTCAGTGTTCATTGCTTTCTTGATAATTTCTTGTGCATTTCATGATTGTGTGAGTGAGTCCATGCTCTTTGAAACTTGAAGTGTGGAAATTCTTTGAAATCTGTGTTTCAAATGATTTCAAAATATTTGTGTTTGCTTCTACCAGAACCTCTTGGCTCCTGGGCATTTGGAGTCATTATAAAGACATTGCGACTTGGCTGCACAGGTGGTGTAATTTGATATTGAACCTACCACTGAGTTCTAACTGTTTGGGAGTTTGGCTTCAGGCGAGGATCTCAAACCGCATTTCCATTTTTCAGGACAGCCTGGGACTCCTGTCCAAAGCACAGACTTACTCAAAAGAGAGGCTTCTGGTCACCAGGGATTGGTGACACCTTCAGGGCAAACACTTCTCCCAGTGCTAGCTCACCTTGGGGACTTGTGCTCTCCCAGAATGTTTGATTCTTAGTTAATCACCAGTTCAAATGTGCTTAAGGAAAAAGCAAAAATGAATGTTTACATTTTATCTGCCGTTTTAGATGTTCTCTACCTGTAGGAGTTTGGTAATATCTAGTCTGCCATATTGTTGGAAATGGAGCCTCTCAACTTTAAAAAAAAATAATCTTTCATTAATGTTTCTAACGTTCATAATGAATCAGTTAGGTAATGGACATCATGTGGTTACTGATTTTTTTTCCTGTATTTTCTCCTTCTGACTTTAGCACGGGAGCATCACATGAAAAGTAGGGGTTGTACCAAAAACTAAAGAAAAATTTACTACTGGAATTTGTTGGTCTGACAAAATATACCTAAATTTAAATTCACTAATGTTTGTTACAAAAATGGCCTTTCCTCTTACTCATGTAATCAAAGTTAAGCAGAAAATATTTCATAAAATTATTTTTACAGAAAGAGCTATACATATAATAAATACAAATTTATAGAGCCTTTTGATCTTAAAACTGCATTGCCAATATACAGAGATGCACATAGCCAATTATTTTTAATTATTTAATATTTTATAAAAATTCTGCAGCATTATTAAAAGTATACAAGAGTGTCTATACCTGGTTCTCTCTCTACATTCTACTAATAGTGGCAGTTAATCCAATCGCACAGAACATTACAGCTTCAGCGAGTAATAGCAGTGCTGTAAAACATATATTTGTATTTTTATTTTCCATTAGCTAACTCTTCAGATATTTCAGTCTTAGGGTAAGTTCTTTCTCTGTGTTTCTCTCAAATTCTCTGTTAAATGTCTACAATGGCTTGTAGAACATGAAAAATGTTGGATAAGTAATTTTGCTTATGACACTAGCAACATGGACATACAAACAATTAAGTTATTCTGTTTCCCTCCTTCCCTCTCTCTCCAACTCTCCCTCCCTCCCTTCCTCTTTACTTACTTATTCTCTTGCTTCCAGCAATAGAAGATGAGGCCCTCATAACTGGAAAGCTCTTAAGTCCATGTGGGGTTTTATAAAACACCATGTTAATCTGCTTGATGCTCACATCTAGCATTTTTTGAGCCAGTTCCTTCTGCCTTGTTCCATGGTTAAACCCCTCATCTAAATCTTGATTACCTACCTCAACCTTCTGTTTCCTTGGCTGTAAAATGCTCTTCTGGTTGTATGAGTCCACAATGGGTACAAATAAATTCTTCCTCCTGTAAATGCCAGTGTGACCCCCGTATATTCCTATGTGCATGAGTGCAGAAGTGTACACTTTTTTCTATTTTGAAATAAATTTAAAGTTACAGGAACAGTTGCAAAAACAATACTAACCCCATGCACAGAATTTCATCATACCCTGACCCCCCTCCCCTGATAGCTCAATCCACCGACTTTAACATGCTGTCACATCACTATTTCTTTCTCTCCCTCCCTCCCTATCTATCATCCATCATCTATTGCTCTGCCTTCTGAACATATGAGAGCTAGCTGCACACATCCTTGAACATACACTGTAATTCATGTATACACTTCCCATGAACAAGAACATTCTTTTATGCAATCCCATTAAGTGCAGCTAGGAAGTACAAGAGATTCAACAATGATACGAAGCTTACATTCTATGTTTCCTTTTCCTTATGCCTCAACTGTGACCCTTTGAGCCTCCTGTCCTCCATCCTCCAATCCCATCCAGGCTCATCCTTGGCATTCAATTGTCATCTATTTAGACTGTCTTTTTTTTTTTTCAATTGTGGAAACATATATACAGCCTAAATCTTCCCGTTCCACCCCCTCCCTAGCCTTCCATTAGTGGGATTAATCACATTAGGATGATGTTATGCTCTTTCCCACCATCCATTACTAGAAATTTCCCTTCACCTCAAACAGCAACCCTACACTCCTTTCTTAACTCCCCATTGCCCCTTCCCCCATTTCTCTTAACCCACACTCTACTTTTCATCTCTATGGTTATATTCTCTGATAATTTCTTTGTGTTTACTGTGGGGCTTAAAATTAACCTCTTAAATCCCTATCAATCTTGTTTTTCTTTGATACCACCTTCACTTCAATAGGACACATAAACTATGTTCCTATACTCCTCCATTCCCCCACCTTTATATAGTTATCTAAAATTACATATTTTACATTGAGTTCAAAACCACTGATTTGTCCTTAGAGTTTGTGTATTTTATATCATGTAGGAAGTAAATAGTGGAGTTACAGTTCAAAAATTATTGACTTCTATTTGTATTCCATTATGGTTGGAGAATGTTCTTTGAGTATATTCAATTTTTTTTTTTTTTTAATTTCTTGAGGCTTGTTTTATGTCCCAGCTTATGGTCCCTTCTGGAGAAAGATCTGTGATCACTAGAGAAAAATGAGTGTCCTGGTGATTTGGGATGTAAGGTACTATATATGTCTGTTAAAATTCTCTATATCTCTTTCTCCTTTCTTTGTTTCTCTGTTGGTAGGGCTTCCTTTAGTATCTGAAGTAGGGCAGGTCTTTTATTGGCAAAGTCTCTCAGCATTTGTTTGTCTGTGAAAAATTTAAGCTCTCCCTCAAATTTGAAGGAGAGTTTTGCTGGATAAAGTATTCTTGGCTGGAAATTTTTCTGTCTCAGAATTTTAAATATGTCATGCCACTGCCTTCTCGCCTCCATGGTGGCCGCTGAGTAGTCACAACTTAGTCTTATGTTGTTTCCTTTGTATGTGGTGAATTGCTTTTCTCTTGCTGCTTTCAGAACTTGCTCCTTCTCTTCAGCATTTGAGAGTCTGATCAGAATATGTCTCGGGGTGGGTTTATTTGGATTTATTCTATTTGGAGTTCGCTGGGCATTTATGCTTTGTGTATTTATATTGTGTAGAAGGTTGGGGAAGTTTTCCCCAACAATTTCTTTGAATACTCTTTCTAGACCTTTACCCTTCTCTTCCCTTTCTGGGCACCAATGAGTCTTAAATTTGGACGTTTTATTTTAGCTATCGTATCCCTGAGATCCATTTCGATTTTTTTCTCCATTCTTTCTTTTGTTCTTTGATTTTCTGTTCTGTGGACTTCTAGGACACTGAGATGTTGTTCAGCTTCCTCTAGTCTTGCATTGTGAATATCCAGAGTCTTTTTAATTTGGCCAACAGTTTCTTTTATTTCCATAAGATCTTCTGTTTTTTTTATTTACTCTTGCAATGTCTTCTTTATGCTCTTCTAGCGTCTTCTTTATGTTGCTTATATCCTGGGCCATGGTCTTCTTGATGTTCTTTAAATCCTTTGCAGTGTTTTCATTGCTCAATTGTAGTTCTTTGATTAATTGTGTGAGGTACTGTGTCTCTTCCGATATCTTGATTTGTGTGTTTGGAGTTGGATTCTCCATATCATCTGGTTTTATCATATGCATTAAGATTTTCTATTGTTTTTGGCCTCTTGGCATTTGCTTTGCTTGATAGGGTTCTTTCAAGTTGTAAAAAAAAAATACCTATCTAATTTTTCAGAAATACAAGTTGGTGGTGTATACTTTCTCTAACTAACCAGCAGATGGCATCTGTGAGTCACCTATACCCCTCAAGTCAGTTCTCCACCTTGTCCCCATGATGTGTGGGGAAATGATTCTTGTGGGGTTCAGTTGGAGAACTCAGTTTGGGTGTGTTGCTGGAGCCATCTGCCCTGAATGTGGTGCGTGTGTATGGGTGGCCAGGGAGGAAAGACAGCTTTAATACTCAAATCCCCCAGGTTCCTGGAGATTCAAGGCTGCTGCAAAAGTCTAAGCCTTCATTTCACTTCAGCCCCAGACCCTCTCTCTTGCTGTCCCACAAACCACCGGACTTGGTGTAGTGTCCCTGGGTTCTCCAAGTGGGTCCCCCCGCCCAGCCACGATCCTCCAGGACCTCTGCCGAGGGAATGCCGTGCTATGTCACCAGTGTGCACTGTCCCTCAAGGGAAGCCCCGGGCCACCGGGCCGTGCCGGGGCGCTTTCAGCCTGATGCAAAGATGGCTGAATGGGGCATCTTAACACCCCCCTCCTTGCACAGTTCCTTCTTCCCAGCTCCGGGACAACTGGCGGGGCTGTGGGCTGTGGGCACGGCCCCGGGCAGGAGTTTATCCAGCCCTCCGGGGAGCCAGCTGCTAGCCGCGGGGTTTCTTTCTGCTTCCGGCTCTCCCCTCCGTTCCCCTGGCCCCAAGGGTATCTGCAGTGGGCTATCCTCCAGGCCAGATACCAAGAGGCCGGCCCAGCCCCCTCTTGCTGTGTTTTACTGTGTGGTTCCCACTATCGCAACTGCAGCTGCTCCTGGGTTTTTCCCTTTTTTTTTTTTTTTTTCCTAAAGAGCCAGTTGGTCTCCAAATACCAAACCCTGGCTTCCCCAGACCGCCGTGCAGCTGCGGGTCTTCCAGCCAGCTTACTCACTCGTTTCAGAATGCAAACGCCCGGTTTCACCAAGTATACAGCCCCTGTGGAACGAGCAGACCTCGTCCAGCTGGCGCATCACTGTAACCGGTATTCTGGGTCACTTTCTGGTTTTTATCTAGTGTTTTTCACAGAGGTGTTTTTTTGCCCTGTCTCACCTAGCTGCCATCTTAGTTTCTGCCCAGAAGTGTACACTTTTGGCAAATATGGCACATCTCGGAGGCTCAAATAAATCTTTGTGCAGTGAGTGGCTGTGATGTTGGATAGCCATGGATTTTGAGTCCTACCATAAGTTTTTCCTCCTAATTTGTGAAAAGAGGTATGTTGGAGAGGTCACCTTTCCATACCTGGTGTGTCCTTCCGATGGCCGGTGTAACACCTGTAGCTCGTCTTGCCCCTTGCGTACTCCCTGTGCGCCTGGAGGAGTTGACCAACTTATCTGGGCTAAGGAGAGAGGCAGCGTGCATAGTTCAGTGCCATCGTCTTCCCTTTCTCCTGGGGGTGAGCTGCCCATAGGAAGCAGCCATTTTTCTCCATTCCCCTATATTAGGCATCTTAACGGTATAGTCTTAGAAGGGAGGCTGGCTTTGGTCCAGTCCTGACTGCACAGATGATCGAAATCTGGGGCCAGTACTAGAAAAATTACTTCCCTCCAGGCAAAAACCCATTCTTTGGTGTCGTCTTTATCAGCAATAAAGATGGCATTGTGTTCTCCATAAACCTCTTTCTTTTGGTTCTTAACTAGTTCAGGATGCAGGAGAGGGCTGCTATTTATGGAGCCCCTTTGATACTCAAAGGGTGATTGGCTTTCATGTTATTTCTCAATAATGTTCCGTAGGTAGACTATAAACAGAATAGCAAGATTTTCATCCACAATACGCTGTACGTGTATCTGCACACCACATAGCTTTGTGGTCTGTGTGCAAATGAGGGGTGTGTGTTTGCAAATTTCATCCCTTATATTCCGGTGATCATATTATGAAAGTTATCCAACAAGGCAATTATTAATACTGGTGCCAGACATGAAACTCTTATTTATGTCTTGTTTCTAATGGCAGTTCTTTGTGTCTTTTATCTTCCATGTAATGTAGTCAACCAAACTATAATCTTGAGGATGCCTTCTCTTCCTTTACTTACATTTATTATGCATGAACCACATCTTTAAGATTCAATAAACCTTGGGGTTAAGAGTAAATTATGTAAACTTTCATGAGTGGCAAAAAGCATTGTGAATGTCGGTCAAAATGTCAGTTACCTAAATAAAACATGACACTCAAATTATGTCTACATAAAAGTTCAAAGGCCAACAGCTCAAGATGGAAACACAATTGGTTTAATAAAATCAACTGTAATTGTAGATAAATTTATAATCTGCAGTTCCCTGCTGTTTTGGTTGAAGTATCTTTTTTGGAAATGTTTAAAATTAGGCAAGCGTGGGTTCAAAGATATCAAATTTTTATAACTCTTGGATATTTGCTATTAGATTAATGATTCTATGACTGATGTTGAGATTCATAGAAGTTAAATATTATTCAATTTGGTTTCTCTTCTTAATACCTGAGAGCTAACTGACCTTATTAAGATTCCTGAAAATAATTTGCAAAGATTTTCTTACAGAGTATAAATTGCTGCTTCTCTCATGAGCATCTCTCTTCTACATATTTCTCTCTATGACTGTCCTTCAAATTTGGATTTCCTTTATCCAGAACACTATAAAACTTCAATTATTTGCAACAGCCTTGTGAAGCAAAAGAGACAACAGAGTATTCACATGGTTTACAGGGATTAATCTCCGCATGTTAAATCACACATATGAAAATAAATCCCTAGAAGCTGAATTCCAAGTGAAACCCTTAATTTTCTCTGATCTAGGCTCTTGAAGAGATGCAGTGAAAACAATGATTGGGAAGAAGATGGTTGCTTTGGGTTTCATTGGAGCCTTATTTTTTTTTAATTAAATTCAGTTTTATTGAAATATATTCACATACCATATAATCATCCATGGTGTACAATCAACTGTTCAGAGTATGATCATATAGTTATACATTCATCACCACAATCTATTTCTGAACGTCTTCCTTACATCAAAAAGAATCAGAATAAGAATAAACAATAAAAGTAAAAAAGAACACCCAAATCATCCCCCACCATCCCACCCTATTTTTCATTTAGTTTTTGTCCCCATTTTTGTACTCATCCATCCATACACGAGATAAAGGGAGTGTGATCCACAAGGTTTTCACAATCACACTGTCACCCCTTGTAATCTACATTGTTATACAATCATCTTCAGGAGTCCAGACTACTGGGTTGGAGTTTGATAGTTTCAGGTATTTACTTCTAGCTATTCCAATACATTAAAACCTAAAAAGGGTTATCTATACAGTGCATAAGAGTGTCCACCAGAGTGACCTCTCGACTCCATTTGAAATCTCTCAGGCACTGAAACTGTTTCGTCTCATTTTGCATCCCCCTTTTGGTCAAGAAGATGTTCTCAATCCCACGATGCTGGGTCCAGATTCATCCCCAGAAGTCATATCCTGTGTTGTCAGGGAGATTTATACCCCTGGGAGTCAGGGCCCACGTAGGGGGGAGGGCGGTGAGATCACCTGCTGAGGTGGCTCATTTAGAGAGAGAGAGAGGGCCACATCTGAGCAACAAAGAGGCACTCAGGGGGAGACTCTTAGGCACAGTTATATGCAAGTTTAGCCTCTCCTTTGCAGTAACAAGCTTCATAAGGGCAAGTCTCATGATAGAGGGCTCAGCACATCAACCACCAGTCCTAATGTTTGTGACAACATCAACACCAGTCCAGGTGATCATTGGAGCATTATTTTTAACTCTGGTATATCATAATCAGCTTCCCAGTAATAGTCTGCTTAAAGTGATACACGATTAATTTTTGTCTGATCGAGCAGAAATAGATCGAAACCCAAGTGCTATTTGGACAGTCCATTGATGCTCACCCAGGGCTGTGCCTAAGCCATGGACAGTTTCAGATCCCCATCATTTGCCTTTAGGAAATGAAGTGGATTAAATCTTTTCACTTATTAATACTAAGATTTGTGTAGGAGGGACCCTCTTACCCTTGTTCATCAGTTTTCCCAGGGCATAACATAATGTCTAACATATCGTTATAAATGTTGAATATCTGACAAGTATGTTAATATCTCTTCTCACAGAATTACAAGTAAAATAATGACAGTCTATCAACTATCTTCTATGTATCTATCTATATCTACCTTTCTAACCTGTCATCTATTTACCTATCTAATCTACCGTATCTATCTAAATCATCTTTCTAATCTATCATATACCTATCATCTATTTATTTATCTAATCTATCATTTACCTACCTATTTATCTAATCTATCATCTATATAACTAATCTATCAACCTACATTTAAATATAGAATGTTACAGAGTTTATGCTCTCTCTTTATTGTTTCTGCATCCCTTCCCAAACATCCCTCTGGAGAAGAAACCTGGATTCTGAATTTGGTATTTATTTTTCCCACCTGTGTTTTTTACATTGTTGCTGTCTTAAGTATTGAGAAACAATGTATTGACTTGTTTTGCGTGATTTGAAACTTGGTGTTATGTAAGCAATTAGCACTCTGCTCTACTGGTAACTAGTTTGGAGAGGGGAAAGCTATGAGCTCATTCCAATGCAGATCCCTCCTGTTTAAGGGTTTAGGGTGTATATGCCGAAGCCTAGTGGAGACCTTTTTTAAATTGCTTTTCTATAATTCCAACAAAAGCTGCCATCTGATAATGCGACTTGCTTCCCAGGCACGTCTTAAGAGGCTGGGGCAGGCTGAGCCGGACACAAGTCCCAGTAACTAAGCTCAATTCCTTGCTCATCGCTATGATAGAAACTGACATTTTGTTTCATAAATTATTCTGTATCATCATTCTGAATCAATTTACCGGGCTTGGTCAATGCCATGTAAATAGATAAAACTTGCATTTCTGAGCCAGTTCGGACAATATTGATCCTAGAGCAAAGGTGATTGCATTCATCAATGGAGATTGTACCCTGTTTGCATATCTCCATAACTGGGCAGAACGAGATGTACGAATCATGAGGATAAGGGACACTTTGGTCAGCAAAGTGCCCAGATAATACCTATAATGCCTTAGAAGGGTCCTAAAAAAATCCAAAAAATATATAAATACTTACAGACCTGCCTGCTTGTTTGATGCATATGCTTTCTTTCACTGAATACAGATGTTGTGTACATCGACTCAAGGTGTCTGTGTAAAAGTTAAGGTGTCCTGACAAGGTCAGCGCAGACCTGGGATCATTGTAAGTAAAAAGGTAAAAAGCTCCTGGCACCCAGTGCAGTGTTTCCTGCATCGGAGGGACGGAGGTCAGATTCCTCATAGGTAGATCCTGGACTAGGAGTCTTGGGAACCCAAGGGAGTCCGGAAGCCAGACAGGGAAGGGGAGAAAGCCAATAAGGGTGCAATTTCTGCAGAGTCCCAGCCTTAGTCTTTCTTCTGGGGAGCACTGGGACATCAACTTAGAGATTTTTATTTTTCCTTGAGGTGAGGGAGCTGGGCTTTCCTATCCACTCTCAGACTTCATTGACTACAGCCTTTGGAGTTGCGGGGTGGAGGGGTGGAGGGACAGAGTGGGAAGGGAATGGGAATTCCAGAAGTTTCTCTGTGCTCCAGTGGCCCAATGGTAGTCAGGCCCCTGATGCAAATGCTAGAGGTGGGCATACAACTGCTAAAAGGGACCTTGGCCGAGCAAATATTTGTTGAACTGAAAATCCATTCACCTGTGGGCTCTGCTATGATTCAGTCTGTGCCAAATTGAAGAGAGAAAAAAATTAAATGGCTCAGAAATCCATCTCCCTCTCAAATATCCCTTGCAAGGAAAATAATGTCGTTAATAGTTTTATCAGCAATCATCCTATCATCCTTGAAGAAAATTGCCTAATCACAAAATGTCCTTTTAAACACAGATTCTGTCAGCCATGTGTGGCTGATTGAATCTGGAGTTAGTAGGAGGGAAATTGGTTGATCAGAAGACAGAGAGGACTTAATTTGGGGGTGTTATTTAAGAAATTTATGTAGTGGCAGAAATGGTTATTACTTGGAAATCAGCCAGAAAAATCTCAATCAGTGGGATTGCAGTGTGATCAATACATTAGCAAACAGGTTGCCTGTGAAGAAACAGGCTGGAAGTATGGTCCAAAAACATAGGTGGCATATCAGTTTGAAAATGATTCAGAAGCACAATATTTTTCCCTAATAAGAAGTTTTAATAAATGATTATTCAGCCGCATACTTTGATGGATTGTCACCTGGATACTCTTTTTTTTTTTTCCATAACAGAAACCAGAAAAGTAGTATACTTTGTTCTAGCAATTAGATACAGGTAGGTAGAGGCCAGAGATGATGGTCAGCACCCTACAAAGCACAGGACAATCCCCACAGCAAAGAATTATCCATCCCAAAATGTCCACCTTGCTGATGTTGAGGAATTCTAGGTCAAAAAGGGTGGGGATTGGAAGCAACTCTAGTTTTACCCAAAGTGACATCTATATTCAAGTTAGGAGGCATTTCCCAGAACCTTAGGACTATAAATAACCCAGCTGGAGGAGATGGAACTAGTGAGGTGGGGTCCTTGTAGGTTTAGAAGTTTTGGAGTTGGTGCGAGTCACTGAAGCCAGGTTGCATGAGAGTTGAAAACCCCCCCTGCAAAATAACTTAATATTTGACAACTGCCCAGATTCAAACATTTCTGGGTATATCTGGTCAACCAGGGAAGACTGACCCAACAGTCTTTTGGGGTGAACTGGAAGATTTCTGGTTAACAAACTCCACCTAACAAGAGAAGGCACTAGAAAAAGCACCTGCTACAATACTTATTGTAGGAGAGAAGCAGCTATTCTGGGTGACCCTTATCCAGAAATTATTTCCAGCCTCGCCCCAGGTCACCAGTGTCAAACTTAGAGTTGTGTGCAATAGGGAGGTTAAAATATAGAGACCTGGCCTTAGTCCTCGCTGTACTGTTCAGTAGTGAGACATTGATTCTTCAGCCCCAAGTTTCCTAATGTATACAGTGGAACTAATAATTGTATCTGCCTCAAAGGAAAGTTGTGATGGTTATGTAAAGTCATATTCATATTTATTGGGCATTTTGCCCAATGCCTGGCTTTTAGTAAGTGCCCAGTAACTTTAAAATATAAAAGAGATACTTGCTAAATTTGGTAATGCATAGAGCACAAGCAGAGTTGGAATACCACGACCAGACTTTATCATGAAGGTGGAAGTCTGCTGACCCCTTTTGCAGCCCCCCTGGGTAGTGGGTCATTGCATGGGGTAAATATCATGTGGGCTTCAGGTCTCCTGGCCATCAACAGGAGGCATCAGTGGGAAACCGTGAACCACAGCTGGAGAGGCCTTGCCTGGCAGTTGGAGGGCAAAGCGTGCAGCACTTTGCTGGCAGGAGTGATTTATTGTTGAGCTCATGTGAGTAGGTCATCTTGAATTCCTAGGAAAACTACCAGAGGGGGAATCACACAGTTGAAGGGAGGGAACCAGATAACACTGGGGACATGACAATCTGGTTGGGATGTCAATTTGACTCTTGGAAAAATGGGACCAGGGACACTCCGCTTAGATTATGAAAAATCAAATGTGGACAAATAAAAAAATAAATGGGAGGGAAGCAAAAGCTGGAAAAGTTGTGTAGCTTTAGAAAATGACTAAATTACTAAAAAGGAGTAACTGCTTATCTAGCTTGATATGTCCATATGAGGAAAATGAAATGTAATTTTGATAATAATAAAATGGAGTTGTTAGTAGAAAGAATATCCTGGCCTCATTTATCAGTCTGCGCCTCCCTTTTTCTCAATCTCTCTCTTCTCTCCTTTCCTTTCCTCCTTCCTTCCTTCCCTCCCTCCCTCCTTCCCTCCCTATGTCCAATGTGCTAAGTGGGATGGGGTTCAAGGGTAGGTCTAAGTTTAGGTTCAATATGAGCCTGGCAGAAAAAGAGCAAGTTAATGTCCCTTTTTCATACCCTCAAGTCACTGGGACAAGGAGATACTGAGAACATTTGTCCGGATGGGTTGGGGATAGTGATCTGTCCTGGAATGGAGCATATAATCAGAGAAAGAGACCTTGTGTTCACCACAGTAATCACTGAATAGTTTGATAAACAACCACACTGTCAGATTAATTAAGAGATAATGTCACAACCAAGGATGATTCTCTGTCTTTATCAATACTACCAGTGTTGAGGGTACACTGAGCCTGACTGAAATATTTCTCAAGACATCTTGTATCCAATTTATTGGATTTTCTTTCATTAGGGCATATTATTTGAACTGAAATATGTTAAAAGTTGAATCAGGTGGAAAATTAGAAAGAAAAAGAAAAAACCTTGGTTTGTAATGAAACAAGATAGATATGTTCCCCCCAATTTTATGATATATATATTCATTTACACATCAATAATCTTATTGATTTAATAGCATTTTTATACTTGATGTAATGTAGTGTGGGCTTGAATTATGGAGTAGGGTATGTGGAAACGGGAACTTCTGTCCGTCTCTCTTTGCCCATAGAAGGTACATATCCTCTTCCCCTGTTCTCCTCTACCTACGCTGTGGGGAGGGTTGCAGAACTTGAGTTTAGAAGCCAGTGTGGTCACGGTAGGCACACAGGTGCGATACTCTCACGTGTGTGTGGTTTGGTGGGAAGACTTGGCCATCTCCAAGGCAGCAGGGACAATTGGAGCTTCATCCTTCGTTTATGAGGCTCACACTGGTTGGCAGAGCAACAGGAGGTTATTGGCTCTCGTTTTTGGGGGCCAGCAGTCCCAGATCAGGCGTCGCCAGCGCCCGTGCTTTCTCCCCAACGTCTCCAGCCTCCTGGTGCTGGCTTGCTGCACTCTTTGGTGTTCTTGGCTTGCATGTGTCTCTCTGTATCTGCTCTTTCCAGTTTCTGTTGATGTCTGACTCCTTTTTGGGGGCTTCTCTGTCTGAATTTCTTCTGCTTCTGTAGGACTCCATTAATAAGATTAAGGCTGACCCTGATTTGGTGAGGCCACACCTTACTAACCATGGCATCTTCAAAAGGATCCTATTTATAAATGGGCTCACTCCTGCCAGAATGCAGATTAAGATTAACAGCACACCTTTGTTGGGGTTCTACCAAACAAATTAAATCTACCGCAAACCTCATTGAGCTCCTTGGCTCCTTGCTTTTATTGCAAAGCTGTAATTTTTGTTGTAGTGACTGGCACTGCAAGGATACTTGAGCAAATCTGAAATATTTCTTAGAGTGTTTTTTTTTTTGAAAAATTATCCTGACCTTGCTCATTTCTTATCCAAAGAGATCATTTATTTACTTACTTAGAGTCTTTCATTTATGCAGCTGTCATTTAAAATGGGGACTCGTACAAAATGATGAATGCTTCCTTTAAAAAATATGTTTGACGTAACATAATATATTTATCCAAAACTTTTTTTTTTAATTAAATAGGAGTGAATCTTTTCTTTGTGCTTGTGTTTGCAGATTGGAGGGTTGTTTTTTTGTTTGTTGTCACATGAGCCCTTTCCATGTTCCATAGAGTAGAGCCATCTCCACGTCCGATGTGCCGGGACCCTCAGGAAGTGGTTTCCGTGCCTCGGTGCCATCTCCTCCCCTTGAGTGTGCTCTGGCCTAGTTCCTGACCAATAGAAGATGGCAAAGGCAATGGGCTGTCGCCTCTTTGATTAGATTACAAGAGATGGTGGCTTCTGTCTTTGCTGGCTTTGATGATGCAACCTATGTCGTGAGCTGCCCCGATGGGGCAAACCCAATGGCGAGGAAATGAGGGTGGCCTCTGGCCAACAGCCAGCAAGCACCTGTGACCCTTAGTTCAGCAGCCTGCAAACAACGGAATCCTGCCAACAGCCGCGAAGCTTGCAAGCAGATTCTTTCCCAGCCATGTCTTCAGGAGGGGTCCCAGCCATGGCCAACACCTGGAATGCAGCCTTGTGAGGGTTCCTGACCCAGCAGCAGGCTAAGTCGTATCCAGATTCCTGGCCCATGGAAATCATGAGATAATATATGAGTATTATTTTAAGCCACTTACTTCTGTGGTGACTTGTTATCAGCAATAGATAATGAATCTATTATACATACTTTCTGGCACTGATTTCTTTAAGGTGGAAGTAGGAATTAAGACTCTCATAAATCAGTCTAGGTACATTTGATTACTAGATATTTATGATTTTTCTTCTCATGCTTTTACAGTTAGGTTGCACACACCTAATTTAATGGCAAATACCAGTTTGCTTTACTTGTTTTTTTCCAAAGCCTTCCACGTTTTCCTGATAATAGCAGCTCTCTTTCTTTGTACACTCAAACATTATTAGTTTGTGTAATAGCCAATTAAATCTCACAATTACAATAACAAGTACAACTGGTGTAAACATATTTGAGATCAAAGCAACTGAATTATGCTAAGCAAACCATATGGCTCCTGGAAACAGAAGGACATGGGCTACCTAAAAGCAGCCTGTTTGCCACCAGAGTTCAGGGTGTTAGGGGATTAGCCAACATATTTTACAGAAGGGATGTGCTCTGTTGATTAATTGGACAGGATGGTTAAATGGAGGTCATTTTTGAGAGTTTTTTTCTGTGATCATAAAACTAAGGATTTCCAATTTGGATATTTTTCCTTGTTTGAGCACCCTGCTAGTTAGGGGTCCTTGATGGAGTCAGAGGGTGTCATAATCAGACACCCTCAACCTTTAATAATGCTTTTCTGATTCTATCCTGTACAGTTATTAATTGATTCATAGTTAGTTAATTCATGTTGTACCTATACACTGCAGTGTGAGAGATCTCCTTTTTTGTTCTGTTTTCATATACCTGGTTTGACTCCAAAATTGTTGGATCAAGTTTCCTAGGCAGCAAGTTCCACAAATGTCAAACAAACACTCTTTGACAGTGTAGGGTGAAAAAAAGCATGTTTCTGTCCATCTGTACACTGAAAGAAAAGAGAGAGAAAGTCATTTTAAAGAGGATATTGACTGATGGTCTTTTCCAACTCATGGTGCAGGAGAATGACTTGTTTGTAAATTCTCTGTTTTGTGTATTATCCCATGAGACTCAGTCCTCTTCCACCTAATAAAATAGATCTGAATTCACAAATAGTTGTTGCAAGAGATAAGCATGATTTCTCTGAAGTTGCTCTCCTGAGGAGTTTTGCTTGGGTTAGACTGAATACAAAGCCTATGCACAGGATCCAAACCAGACTTGGGAGAAACAAAAGGGGAAACCAACATTGGCTCTTCGTCTCATCAAGCTCAGTTCTAAGCATGAATTGGATGGATGCCCAGATGACCCAGCACAGAAGATGCCAAGGACAGGCAGGAATTCTGCTTCACTGGGTTTCAAATGAATTATAGATACTTCATAACTCCAAACCCTAATCGTAGTATTTTAGGAATCAACTGCCTACTGCCCCTCAAATTTGTGCACTTAGGTTCACGGGGAGCTTCTCTGGCTTGAGTTCGTGCCGCCCCTTGCTCCTAAGCTGTAATTTGAGACACCCCAAAATCTGAGGCCTTATCACACCCCATGCACCCTGTAGCACTCATTCTTCCTCACACACATCCAGCCCTTTCCTCCAGGCAGTCCTCTCTTAGATCAGCACCTGTTAGCTGAAATTCATGCACATCAGAACTGGTGTCTTCACTTTGTGTAGCAGCTGAGAGTTGCAGAGTGAAGACACTTTTCTGATATCCTTGGGTTTCAGTAACCTGGGACCGTGCAAACCGAGGGCCATTTATAGTAGAAATAGTCGTAGTAGAGATAGTCGCTGAAGGGTTTCCCACAAATAGGAAACTCAGGTTAGGCCCTGGAAGTTCACCTTCTTCCCTTTCAGATGAACCAAAAGGGAAATCTCTGCTCAGTGGCTTAAATTCTGTGATGGCATCAGGAATGACTCAACAGGAATTATTTAGATGGGAACATGCAAGCTTGATCCTCACTGGTGTGAGAATACTTTGAACTCACTGTAGTTTTTAAAAATTGGGGTCTTTAATAAATAAAGAGGCCACTGCTGACAGCATGTTCTCCTGTGTTGAACCCCTGCCTTCAGTAGGATACGTATGGGTGATATTTTCAGTGCTATTGACACCCTTTGGAGTAGTAACCTCATTGAACTTTGTCCATTTTCTGGATTATTTATGTTGAATCTTTAGAACACATTTCAGTTCTCTTAGAAAAAATGTGCATCCTGGCATTAAAAAATGTAGCTCATATCATTATAATCATAGGCTGACAAATATAATGAAAAATTTAATATGAAAGACATCATTTCTGAGGTCTGCAGAGGACATTGATTCAAACTCTCAGGAGCGTTCCCTTTCTTCATTATACTGAAAATTGCTTTATTTTTAAATTAAATAAATAAATACATGTTTATTGTAAAATAATTCAAACAGTACAAATTAAAGCAGAATTAAAATTGCATCTCCAAGTTCCAGTATGTAAAGAGAAGCACTGTAACTGCATTGAAGTATATGCCACCCAGATCTCTACACACACACACACACACACACACACACATATACTCATACCTGGAGATACATGATTATTTTACATGCTCTCTTAAATTTGTTTCTTTCCTCAATAAGAATAGATCAAGGGCAACGGTTAAGTATCTGTCCATCCGTCCGTCCATCCATCCATCCATCCATCCATTTGCCTGTCCACCTCTGTCTGTCATCTGTCTGCCTATCTATCTACCCATCTATCTGTATCTCTTTCTATCTATCTATCTATCTATCATCTATCTATTCCTTTCTCTCTTCATCCATCCATCTCTATCCACCTGTCACCTGTCTGTCATCTATCGTCTGTCTCTACTATCTGTCTACCTATCATCTATCTCTTATCTGTCTTCTTCACTTGAAGTAGCTCCGTAATGTTTCATCTTACAAAATAATTTGTTTAACCAGCTCTAATGATGAATATTCAGAGTGTTTTGCAACCTTTCACTATTTTAAACATATGCTGTGAAGAGCATGTTCTGTACATCCCTGTTTGCATTCACCTTCCTGAGATAAATTTCTAGGGTGGAATTGCTGCGTAGAAGTTCCTACACATTTAAGATTTTAAATATGTGTTTCCAACTGTTCTTTTATACTCCAGTGGTATATGCCAATATTATATATTTCCACTTATTTTTCACTTTACCAATCATGCCAGATGCATGAGGAAACTACTTTTTAAAACTCAACTCTTTCCTTTTAGAAAAAATTAAAAGATTTATCTTCTCTACCATAGAGGGATTTTTTCTTTTTTCTTTTTTTTCCTCTAGTTTTGTAATGATTCCTGATGGGCTTGAATTCTACCTTTATCATTCTGAAACTGCATTTGATTTTGCCTTCCCTGGAATATCTGCTTCCCTGTTCTCATTTGTCAGCTGGGCATCTGGTCACCCCTCTCCGCAGGCTGGGGAGGTGCAGTGGGGCAGGCTGGGCTGCTGGAGTCGATGGAAGGGAGCCAGCGGGCAGCGGAGGGAAGCCTGTACCTCCTCTTTGCCAAGACTCGGCTCCCTCCCTAAAAGGACTGGAAGGGACAAAGACAAGGAAAGGATTGGTAGTCTTTGGGGTGCGTGAATCATCATTTTATAGTACAGAGACTATTGGGAGGCTTTGCCGTGACAAAGATGACTAGGAATCGGCAAGCATCTCCAAAGCCAAGGACCAAAGGGAGGAAGAAGGAAAGGCTGTGGAGCAGCATCAAGATGCTGAAGAGAACCATGGGGCTACAAGGACCTCTTCAGGAATGCCAAAGACACCCAGGTCAACACTATTTGACCATTATCACAGGCTGAATATGAGACTGAAGGAAAATGAGTGAGGGGAGGCCCAAGAGACCCCATAAACCTCCACCACTTCAAGTAGCAACCTCAGCAGCCAGCAACTTCAGAACATGCTGGAGACCTGAAAGCTGTCTGTCTGCTGTGTCTCCAGCAACTTGTCTGCTGAGCAGTAGCCGCCACAAAGAGCCTTAATCTTAAACCAACAGAGGACAGTGATGGTAACGGTTGAAATAAAATGAACGGGAATGAATATCCTTGTTTGCAGGAAATGTACATGGAAGTATTATGTGTTCAAGGTGTAAGATGTGCATAACCTGCTCTCAACTGTTCAGGAGATAGATAGATAGATAGATAGTTGATAGATAACAGATAGATGGATAGAGGACAGAGATGACAGAGATGGATGGATAGATAATAGATAATTGATAGATAACAGATGACAGAAATGGATGAATAGATGGATAGATAGATGATGGATGGATGGATAAATGGATGATAGATAATTGATAGATAACAGATGACAGAGATGAATGGATGGATAGATAGTTGATATATAGATGGATAGAGGATAGATAGATGACGGATGGATGGATAAATGGTTGATAGATAATTGATAGATAACAGATAGATGAAGAGATGGATGGATGGATGGATGGATGGGTAGATGATAGATAATTGATAGATAATAGAATGATATGGAAAATGTGACAAAATGTTAAAATTGATGGATCTTGGTATCTGGAGGGTGGAGGTATGTTGGAGTTCTCTGTATGGGGTTTGTATTATTTTTGCAACTATCCTGTAAGTTTGAAATTATTCCAAAATAAAATGTTAAACAATTTTTTTTAAAAATAAAATGAACAAGTTGTGAAAAGGAAAACAGAATCAGTACAGTGTATTATTTGTTCCTAAGCCTCACACATATGCCACTTCTGTAGAATGGTTGGAACATTTGAAGTTCGTCCTTGAATTAGGCAGGTTTTCTTTCATAAATATCAATGAGGCCTACTTTGCTGTCTGATCAGTGTTAACACGTCCGTGGTGGTTTCCAAGGTCTATTATGCATGCATATTTCATCAAGGTGTTGGTGCCTTGTCATCATCCCTTTCTGGAATATTCCCCACCTCTACATCCCCTTTCCTTCTGTATCCCATTGTCTCCGCTGACCCAGTGTTGCCATCTGCTACTTGGAGCTAAGCCCATGGCTGCAGACAATGAAGGAGAATCTTGTCTTCAAAGGAAGTTATTACAATGAAACACTAAATGTTTCCTTCTAAGTAATAAATGATACTTCCCCCATTTAAACAGCATGACACACACACACACACACACACACACACACTGACACACTGAAATGCTCAGACTGTGAACTTTAGTTGGCGTGTGAAGACAAGATGTCTGGGTTCTGGTTCTCTCTTTGCCACATGGACATTTGGAAAGGTCAGTCTTTCTGAGTTTCAATTTTATTGTTTGTACAATGGAACTCAGCTTGTATCCGTTTTTCATACTATATTCTTTGTTAGATTGTATCTGAAAGAAAGGGGTCCATAACTAAGGAAAAATAAAGGGTTTGAGGACTGTAGAACTATTTTTATTTGTAAGGTCCCTCCAGCTCTGAGTCTAAGAAATCAAACAATTTTTTGACGTAGCCCCAAAGCCTTTGTGCTTGGTATTCTCTATTGAGTTTCTTATCAAACTATGAAGATATGTAAATTAGTGCAGCTTAAGCATTTACAATTTTTTAACAAAAGATAATTTCATCTATTTTAGGAAATTAATTTTCATCAAGCATGTCTATGAGAAGAGAATAAAGATGACTAAATCATTCTCTGAGCAACTGAACTCTTAGTAAGAATTATGAACCAAAAAGCAAAATGAAATTGGCAGGTATTTAAAATTCTAAATATATGTTAAAAAAAAACAACACATGGGGTGTGTGCTCTAGGCAGGGTCAGAAATGACAGCAGTCATTTTACCTGGAACTTTTGTAAAAATCTGTTTACATGGTATGATCAAACTGTGTTTAAATAATGATTCTTTTTGCATCTGGCATCACTGAGTTTGATGCAGAGATTGAGTCTGAAAGCCAGTTTATAAACTACAACATCAGGAGGGTATGTTGAGTACCATTTATTCGTCCTCAGAGCAGGATGCTATTTGGGGAACGCTAACCACTGTGACAGTTTCCAGGCAAGGGACAGGGTCATCCTGGTGAAATAAAGCCAGAAGGAGCACCAGGTGCAGCTGGAAGAGAAGGAGCAGTTGAACCAGGTCAGCGAGAGTCTGAAGAGGTGTATGTCAAAGGGGTGAGGGTCTTCCTATGGTCAAGATCCTGGGGGAGGCTTTTCAGGTAGGACTTAGAAAATGATACCTGCAGGGTCCAGGCAGAGAGCCCTGGAGGACAGAAGCTGGCTGGGTGGGGTCTCTGCTGAGCACAGTGTCATGCAGTAAACAGAAGGGACCACTACCCAGCTTCAGTCCATGTTTGCCAAGTGGAAATGCTGGCCGTGTGTTGCCAGATCATCTGCTTGTCAAGAAAAGATGCACTCCTTTGTAGTGATTTAGATTTTCTGCCTCACACCCCTGTTTCGAGTTTAAATATCCAAAAGGCTGTAGTTGCCTTCTTTCCATTTTTTTTTTTTTTTTTTTTTTTTCTGAGACAAGGTCCAGCATCAGGGCATTCTGGAAGCAATTAAGTGTTTCTGTGCAGATTGCCCCAGGGCCCACTTTAACCAAAACCATTCTAGAAGCCTGCAAAGGGGAGGAAACCAAGCATTCGGAGAGTTCCCATTGGCGCATGTTGTCCTTTCTCTGAAGAAATGAATGTGATCTTATCAAAAGGAATTTTATTTACGAAATGCAGAAAATCTCTTATGCAAGCTCCACAAAAGAAACAGAATTTATTACAGGAATACCAGAGCATCCCTCAAAACCCCAAGGGAAGATACAGAGCTGGGCCTCTTGAGGCTGGAAGCTAGGCACTGCAAAAGTGTTGGAAAACAGGTGTACGCTCTCTCACCCTCTCTCTCATCGGCCTGCAGAAAAACATTTTTGTGCATCAGTGAAGAACTATGTTTGGCTACATAGCATACCCTTCCAGACAATCTCATTCTAGCCCTGTTCATTGTCTTTGAGCTATTTCACACCTCTCTACTAATTATAAGTAACTGATAGGTTTGCAGATTCTCTCTTCCATTTTCAATTGATGTCCCTCCCATTGCAGGAAACTTTTTTTTTTTTGAGCTTATATATATATATATATATATATATATATATATATATATATTTGGCTTAATCATATACATATATATTCTCAAGGCCTTATTTTATTGTACTTATTGATTTTGTAAATAAGAGGCCAATGGAGAATAAACATTTAAATAACTGAAGCTGAGAAATTGCTATTTGGGGTATTATAAGCAAATTCTTTCATTCTGTGGTAAAAACTAGAATTTGTCTTCAGGAAAGGCCACTCTCTATAGGTTTTATTGCACAGGAGCATTGGTCATTATCATAGTTTGGCTTCAACAGGAAGAAATAAACCCTATCAAACCTGACTCGGTTTCTGGCCTTCAGGATTTCCATTTTTCTCCTTACCATTTTGACTGTAAGAAATACTACTAATTCTAGATTCTAGTTATAACTAGAATGGTCTAGAATGGTTCAGTCCAAGGTAAGGAACCCAGGACGCAACCCTTAGGATCAGGAATTTAGCTCTATAGAACTGCCTCAAACCCATCAAAACTGTCTCAATCCCCAAGAAATAGATGAGGCTACATTCTCCCACCCACTGTAAATAATGCAAACAGGTGTTCATCTAAAATTTTATCAAGAGGTATCATTCTCATTTTATAAATGAAAGTAAGGTTCAAGTTTGCTAATTAGCTAAGGCCTCCACATTTCTTCTTTTTTTTTTTTTTTTTTTAATCATCATTTTATTGAGATATATTCACATACTACGCAGTCATACAAAACAAATTGTACTTTCGATTGTTTACAGTACCATTACATAGTTGTACATTCATCACCTAAATCAATCCCTGACACCTTCATTAGCACACACACAAAAATAACAAGAATAATAATTAGAGTGAAAAAGAGCAATTGAAGTAAAAAAGAACACTAGGTACCTTTGTCTGTTTGTTTGCTTCCCCTACTTTTCTACACAACCATCCATAAACTAGACAAAGTGGAGTTTGGTCCTTATGGCATTCCCAATCCCACTGTCACCCCTCATAAGCTACATTTTTATACAACTGTCTTCGAGATTCATGGGTTCTGGGTTGTAGTTTAATAGTTTCAGGTATCCACCACCAGCTACCCCAATTCTTTAGAACCTAAAAAAGGTTGTCTAAAGTGTGCGTAAGAGTGCCCACCAGAGTGATCTCTCGGCTCGTTTTGGAATCTCTCTGCCACTGAAGCTTATTTCATTTCCTTTCACATCCCCCTTTTGGTCAAGAAGATGTTCTCCATCCCACGATGCCGGGTCTACATTCCTCCCCGGGAGTCATATTCCACGTTGCCAGGGAGATTCACTTCCCTGGGTGTCTGATCCCACGTAGGGGGGAGGGCAGTGATTTCACCTTTCAAGTTGGCTTAGCCAGAGAGAGAGGGCCACATCTGAGCAACAAAGAGGCATTCAGGAGGAGACTCTTAGGCGCAAATACAGGGAGGCCTAGCCTCTCCTTTGCAGCAACCGTCTTCCCAAGGGTAAAACTTATGGTAGAGGGCTCAACCCATCAAACCACCAGTCCCCTATGTCTGTGGTCATGTTAGCAACCATGGAGGTGGGGTAGGCGAATACCCCTGCATTCTCCACAGGCTCCTCAAGGGGGCACTACATCTTTTTTTTTTTTTTTTCCTTGTTTGTCTTTTTTCTTTTTTTTTTTTTTTTTTTAACTTTCCCTTCTTTTTTCAAATCAACTGTATGAAAAAAAAAGTTAAAAAGAAAACAAACATACAATAAAAGAACATTTCAAAGAGACCATAGCAAGGGAGTAAGAAAAAGACAACTAACCTAAGATAACTGCTTAACTTCCAACATGTTCCTACTTTACCCCAAGAAAGTTACATAATATAGCAACATTTCAGTGAACTTGTTCCTACTACATCCATCAGAAATTAACAGACCATAGTCATTTCTGGGCATCCCCAGAACATTAAATAGCTTATCTGTTCTTCTTGGATTATCGTTCCCCCTTCCTTAATTGCTCTCTACTGCTAGTTCCCCTACATTCTACATTATAAACCATTTGTTTTACATTTTTCAAAGTTCACATTAGTGGTAGCATATAATATTTCTCTTTTTGTGCCTGGCTTATTTCGCTCAGCATTATGTCTTCAAGGTTCATCCATGTTGTCATATGTTTCACCAGATCGTTCCTTCTTACTGCCGCGTAGTATTCCATCGTGTGTATATACCACATTTTATTTATCCACTCATCTGTTGAAGGACATTTGGGTTGTTTCCATCTCTTGGCAATTGTGAATAATGCTGCTATGAACATTGGCGTGCAGATATCTGTTCGTGTCACTGCTTTCCGATCTTCCGGGTATATACCGAGAAGTGCAATCGCTGGATCGAATGGTAGCTCTATATCTAGTTTTCTAAGGAACTGCCAGACTGTCTTCCAGAGTGGCTGAACCATTATACAGTCCCACCAACAATGAATAAGAGTTCCAATTTCTCCACATCCCCTCCAGCATTTGTAGTTTCCTGTTTGTTTAATGGCAGCCATTCTAACCGGTGTTAGATGGTATCTCATTGTGGTCTTAATTTGCATCTCTCTAATAGCTAGTGAAGCTGAACATTTTTTCATGTGTTTCTTGGCCATTTGTATTTCCTCTTCAGAGAACTGTCTTTTCATATCTTTTGCCCATTTTATAATTGGGCTGTCTGTACTATTGTCATTGAGTTGTAGGATTTCTTTGTATATGCAAGATATCAGTCTTTTGTCAGATACATGGTTTCCAAAAATTTTTTCCCATTGAGTTGGCTGCCTCTTTACCTTTTTGAGAAATTCCTTTGAGGTGCAGAAACTTCTAAGCTTGAGGAGTTCCCATTTATCTATTTTCTCTTTTGTTGCTTGTGCTTTGGGTGTAAAGTCTAGGAAGTGGCCTCCTAATACAAGGTCTTGAAGATGTTTTCCTACATTATCTTCTAGGAGTTTTATGGTACTTTCTTTTATATTGAGATCTTTGGTCCATTTTGAGTTAATTTTTGTGTAGGGGGTGAGGTAGGGGTCCTCTTTCATTCTTTTGGATATGGATATCCAACTCTCCCAGCCCCATTTGTTGAAAAGACCATTATGGCTCAGTTCGGTGACTTTGGGGGCCTTATCAAAGATCAGTCGGCCATAGATCTGAGGGTCTATCTCTGAATTCTCAATTCGATTCCATTGATCTATATGTCTATCTTTGTGCCAGTACCATGCTGTTTTGGCAACTGTGGCTTTATAATAAGCTTCAAAGTCAGGGAGTGTAAGTCCTCCCACTTCGTTTTTCTTTTTTAGAGTGTCTTTAGCAATTCGAGGCATCTTCCCTTTCCAAATAAATTTGATAACTAGCTTTTCCAAGTCTGCAAAGTAGGTTGTTGGAATTTTGATTGGGATTGCATTGAATCTGTAGATGAGTTTGGGTAGAATTGACATCTTAATGACATTTAGCCTTCCTATCCATGAACATGGAATATTTTTCCATCTTTTAAGGTCCCCTTCTATTTCTTTTAGTAGAGTTATGTAGTTTTCTTTGTATAGGTCTTTTACATCTTTGGTTAAGTTTATTCCTAGGTACTTGATTTTTTTTAGTTGCTATTGAAAATGGTATCTTTTTCTTGAGTGTCTCTTCAGTTTGTTCATTTCTAGCATATAGAAACATTACTGACTTATGTGCATTAATCTTGTATCCCGCTACTTTGCTAAATTTGTTTATTAGCTCTAGTAGGTGTATCGTTGATTTCTCAGGGTTTTCTAGATATAAGATCATATCATCTGCAAACAATGACAGTTTTACTTCTTCTTTTCCAATTTGGATGCCTTTTATTTCTTTGTCTTGCCGGATTGCCCTGGCTAGCACTTCCAGCACAATGTTGAATAACAGTGGTGACAGCGGGCATCCTTGTCTTGTTCCTGATCTTTGAGGGAAGGCTTTCAGTCTCTCACCATTGAGTACTATGCTGGCTGTGGGTTTTTCATATATGCTCTTTATCATGTTGAGGAAGTTTCCTTCAATTCCTACCTTTTGAAGTGTTTTTATCAAAAAGGGATGTTGGATTTTGTCAAATGCTTTTTCAGCATCTATTGAGATGATCAATTGATTTTTCCCTATCGAGTTTTTAATGTGTTGTAATACATTGATTGTTTTTCTTATGTTGAACCATCCTTGCATGCCTGGAATGAACCCCACTTGGTCATGGTGTATGATTTTTTTAATGTGTCTTTGGATTCGATTTGCAAGTATTTTGTTGAGGATTTTTGCATCTATATTCATTAGGGAGATTGGCCGGTATTTTTCCTTTTTTGTAGCATCTTTGCCTGGTTTTGGTATTAGATTGATGTTAGCTTCATAAAATGAGTTAGGTAGTGTTCCATTTTCTTCAATGTTTTGAAAGAGTTTGAGTAAGATTGGTGTCAGTTCTTTCTGGAAAGTTTGGTAGAATTCCCCTGTGAAGCCATCTGGCCCTGGGCATTTATTTGTGGGAAGATTTTTGATGACTGATTGGATCTCTTTGCTTGTGATGGGTTGGTTGAGGTCTTCTATTTCTTCTCTGGTCAGTCTAGGTTGTTCATATGTTTCCAGGAAATTGTCCATTTCTTCTACATTATCCAGTTTGTTGCCATACAGTTGTTCATAGTATCCTCTTATAATTTTTTTAATTTCTTCAGGATCTGCAGTTATGTCACCTTTTTCATTCATTATTTTGTTTATATGGGTCTTCTCTCTTTTTGATTTTGTCAGTCTAGCTAGGGGCTTGTCAATCTTGTTGATCTTCTCAAAGAACCAACTTTTGGTGATATTATCCTTTCTATTGTTTTTTTGTTCTCTATGTCATTTATTTCTGCTTTAATCCTTGTTATTTCTTTTCTTCTACTTGGTTTAGGATTGGTTTGCTGTTCATTTTCTAGCTTCTTCAGTTGATCCATTAGTTCTTTGATTTTGGCTCTTTCTTCCTTTTTAATATATGCGTTTAGTGCTATAAATTTCCCCCTTAGCACTGCTTTTGCTGCATCCCATAGGTTTTGGTATGTTGTGTTCTCATTTTCATTCGTCTCTATATATTTAGCAATTTCTCTTGCTATTTCTTCTTTAACCCACTGATTGTTTAGGAGTGTGTTGTTTAACCTCCAGGTATTTGTGAATTTTCTAAGTCTCTGATGGTTATTGACTTCTAATTGTATTCCATTGTGGTCAGAGAATGTGCTTTGAATAATTTCAATCTTTTTAAATTTATTGAGGCTTGTTTTATGTCCCAGCATATGATCTATTCTGGAGAAAGTTCCGTGAGCACTAGAAAAGTATGTGTATCCTGGTGATTTGGGATGTAATGTCCTGTAGATGTCTGTTAAATCTAATTCATTTATCAGATTGTTTAGGTTTTCAATTTCCTTATTGGTCTTCTGTCTGGTTGATCTATCTATAGGAGAGAGTGATGTGTTGAAGTCTCCCACAATTATTGTGGAAACATCAATTGCTTCCTTTAGTTTTGCCAATGTTTCTCTCATGTATTTTGTGGCACCTTGATTGGGTGCATAGACATTTACGATTGTTATTTCTTCTTGCTGAATTGCCCCTTTTATTAGTATGTAGTGGCCTTCTTTGTCTCTCAAAACATCCCTGCATTTGAAGTCTATTTTTTCTGAAATTAATATTGCTACACCTGCTTTCTTTTGGCTGTAGCTTGCATGAAATATTTTTTTCCATCCTTTCACTTTCAGTTTCTTTGTGTCCCTGTGTCTAAGATGAGTCTCTTGTATGCAACATATTGATGGTTCATTTTTTTTGATCCATTCTGCGAATCTATATCTTTTAATTGGGGAGTTTAATCCATTTACATTCAACGTTAAAACCGTGAAGGCATTTCTTGAATCGGCCATCTTATCCTTTGGATTATGTTTGCCATATTTTTCCCTCTCTCTATTAATATCCTTTATTGTACCCATACCGAATCTCTTTAGTACTGAACCTTTCTCCAAGTCTCTCTGTCCTGTCTTTGTTTCTCTGTCTGTAGGGCTCCCTTTAGTATCTCCAGTAGGGCAGGTCTCTTGTTAGCAAATTCTCTCAGCATTTCTTTGTCTGTGAAAAATTTAAGCTCTCCCTCAAATTTGAAGGAGAGCTTTGCTGGATAAAGTATTCTTGGCTGGAAATTCCTCTCACTCAGAATTTTAAATATATCGTGCCACTGCCTTCTTGCCTCCATGGTGGCTGCTGAGTAGTCACTACTTAGTCTTATGCTGTTTCCTTTGTATGTGGTGAATTGCTTTTCTCTTGCTGCTTTCAGAACTTGCTCCTTCTCTTCTATGTTTGACAGTGTGATCAGTATATGTCTCGGAGTGGGTTTTTTTGGATTTATTCTATTTGGAGTTCGCTGAGCATTTATGATTTGTGTATTTATGTTGTTTAGAAGATTTGGGAAGTTTTCCCCAACAATTTCTTTGAATACTCTTCCTAGACCTTTATCCTTTTCTTCCCCTTCTGGGACACCAATGAGTCTTATATTCGGACGTTTCATATTATCTATCATATCCCTGAGGTCCATTTCGAGTTTTTCAATTTTTTTCCCCATTCTTTCTTTTATGCTTTCATTTTCCATTCTGTCATCTTCCAGGTCACTGATTCGTTGTTCAACTTCCTCTAGTCTTGTACTATGAGTGTCCAGAATCTTTTTAATTTGGTCAACAGTTTCTTTAATTTCCATAAGATCATCCATTTTTTTATTTAGTCTTGCAATGTCTTCTTTATGCTCTTCTAGGGTCTTCTTGATTTCCTTCATATCCCGTACTATGGTCTCATTGTTCATCTTTAGTTCTTTGAGTAGCTGCTCTAGGTGTGTCTCTTCTGGTCTTTTGATTTGGGTGCTTGGGCTTGGGTTATCCATATCGTCTGGTTTTTTCATATGCTTTATAATTTTCTGTTGTTTTTGGCCTCGTGGCATTTGCTGAACTTGATAGGGTTCTTTTAGGGTTTGTAGACCAGTTGAAGTCCTTATCTCTAATTTATCAGATCTACAGCTTCGTGGAGTACACTTTCTCTAACTAACCAGCAGGTGGCGTCCACGAGCCACCTGTTCTCCACAAGCCAGATCTCCCCTGCTTAGCCTTTTTGGTGAGTGGGGGAGTGAGTCTTGTGGGGCCCAATTGGTGTACCAAGCTTGCGTGTGTAGTTGGTGTTGCCTGCCCTGTATGTGGGGCGTGTTTCTGGGCAGTCGGGGAGGGGGGGTGGCCCTAACAATCAAATCTCCCTGATGATCCTAGAGTTTTAAAGCTACTGCAATAGTCTAATCCTTCAGTTCAGTCCTGCCACAGTTTGTCTCTGCCACTGACCCACAAGTCTTTGGTATTGGCGTATGGCTCCTGAGACTTGCAAGTGGGCCCCTCTTCCAGGCTGTGCACCCCGGGTCCTCTGTTGAGGGATGACTGTGCTATGTCACAGGTGAGTGCCGTCCCCCCAGGGCAGTTCTGGGCTGCTGGGCTGTGTTGGGAGGCTCCCAGTCTGCTCAAATGATGGCTGAATGAGGCTCTGTTAATTCACACTGCTCCCCCTTCCCAGCTCTGGGACATTCAGCTGAGGTTGCAGGGAAGGCTAATGTCCACGCCCAGTTTTGTGGTGTGTGCCTGTTATTTGAAGCACTTCCGTCACACTGGGTTGTCTGGGGCAGCTCTGGGCTATGGGGCTGGCGATGGGCAGGAGTGTTTCCTGTCCACCAGGATGGTGGCTGTGAGCGGACACCCCCCTTTTCTTGGGAAGTTGTGTTGTTTAGTGAATTTTCTCAGCCACTGGATTATTGCCTTTTGTCTCAGAGCTCTCTTAGTTCTCCTCTTGATTTGACGTGCCCAAATTTCAATTCTTTGAAGCTTTCTGTATTGAGCTTCTTAGAGTAATTGTTTTAGAAAAAGCAAAAAGGATTTAAAAAAAAAAAAAAAAAAAAAAAACGGCCCTCCTCAGAGATCTAATGGGTTATTGAAATGCTAATAGACAAAGCAACCAGGGCCATTAAGGAAAGGTGCACAGGGCAGAGAGATCAGCCTTGCTTCGGGATTTGCATATGCGCCTCAAGGCCTGATCTCCGCCCTTCCCCTTTCTGTGTTCACCAGAACTCCAAAAATCCTCTGCTTTTATTTTGGAGTTTTTCGTGTTGTTTTTTTTCTATGCCTGTCTCCTCTCTGCTGGGCTGGCTGCTCTCAGAGTCTCTGGTGTCTTGTCTCAGTCTATCTATGGTTGGAGTTTGAATCAGTAGAATGAGTTTCCGATAAGAGCAGCCACTGCAATTCTCCCTTCTCCTTCCTGGAGCTGACAGCACCTCCTCCCCCGGGACTGAGCCTGGCAGGGAGGGGCGCGGGTCCCCTGGCCGCAAAAACTTACAGATTTCGCTGATCTCAGCAATTCCACGTTTTCATGAGTGTTGTATGAAGTATGCCCAAAGACAGATTGCTCTGTGGTGTCCAGTCCACGCAGTTCCTGGCTTTTTACCTACTTTCCTGGAGGAGTAACTAAAACATACAGCTCACCAGTCTGCCATCTTGCCCCGCCCTCCACATTTCTTCTTAAAACCTGGTTAAGGTGGTTTCCTGATGCTGACTATGCTCAGAGTCTACACTCAGATCAAAGAGTCTACACTCAGACCACAAGGGAAAAGCATTTGTTAGCATTTAATGAACCTCCCTCCTCATGGCTTCAAGCCACGAGGACACAGGCTCCCCCCACACCCTTGATCTTCTCCTCAGCTCTTCTGCTGAAGAATTTGGCCTTCACGATGACAGGCTGCTTTGGGAGCTTTCCCTTCCCCAGAACTTTGTAGTAGCCCGATCGTACCACATCAATGATGGGAGCAACTCCAGTCTTGTTTTTAGCAGCATTTACCCGTGTCTGCTCACTGACTAAGGTCCACAATTTATCCAGGTTGACAGTTGGACAGAAGCTCTGGTTCCTCTTCAAGTGATAATGTCTCATACCAACCTTCCCAAAGTAACCTGGGTGATATTTGTCGAAGTTGATCCTGTGGTGATGCATGCCACCAGCATTACCCCGGCCTCCCGGATGCTTCCGGTGTTTGCCGATACGGCCGTGGCCATGGCTCACGTGGCCCCGGAGTTTCCGGGTCTTTCTCAATCTAGAAGGCATGTCGGCGGCCGAGACGAAAAAGCTATATATTTTTAATTGTGATAAAATACATGCAATTTAAATGTTACCGTTTTAACTATTTTATATGTACATTTCAGCATCATTAAGTACATTCACAATTTTGTACAAGCATCAACATTGTCTAGTTCCAGAATTTTTTCATCATCCCAAACGGAAATCATATATCCATTAAGCAGTCATTTCCGTCACAACACCCAAGCTCCTGGCTACCACTAATCTACTTTCTGTCTCTATGGATTTACCTCTTCTGGATATTTCAGATAAATGGAATCACCTAATATGTGTCCTCTGTGCCTGGCTTATTTCACTTAGCATCATGTTTTCAAGGTTTATCCATGTTATTGCATGAATCAGCACTTCATTGCTTTATGGTGCTGAATAATATTTCATTGTATGGATAGGCCACATTTTGTTTATCCACTCATCTGCTGATGGACATTTGTGTTTCTTCCATGTTTTGGCTACTATGAATAGTTCTGGTATAAACATTCGTGTGCATGTTTTTGTTTGAGCATAGGAAAAACGGTTTTACCTCCATTTGCAATTCAGTTCCTTTGTGCCATATAAATTTGTGTTTCATTCCTTTGAACCAGTTCTAAATCTATCTGATATCTTCATAGTGATAATTGTGGTAGGATCTATAAAGAATTACGCACAATGTCTATGGGAGTCTGGAAGTGGACAAATGACTTCCCTGGTTGAGGAATGAAATAAGGCTTCATGGTATAAATAGCATCCAAAGTGGACCCTCTATAAGAAACTAGACTGGAACATGTGGTGGAGGAAAAGGAAGGATGGCAGGAAGATCATTAGCAGAGGGTCAGGGCAGGGAATTACTGGGAGGGGGTGTGGCAATGGGGAAGACACCATTGGTCCAGTTGAGAAGACGGGTGTCCTTCTGTGCTCTCACAGGCTTTGTGAATGGACTTTTTGAACCATCACAATCAAGGATGCAAGAACCTAACTCAAGTTAATGTAAAGCCAAAAAGCATGCTCCTTGCAAGGGTACAGAAGTATCTCATGACAGCTAAGCGAGGTTGGGCCTCTAGAAAGACGAGACCCCAAAGCTGAAATACTGTCAGGGACCCAGATCAGGGCATAGGTCTTCTCTCTTCTCTGATTCTATCAGCCTGATGGAAAGCTTTTTGCACTTCAGTGAAAGTCTGTGCATTTTCTACAGCACACCCACCCTCCTAAGCTGTGGGATTCCAACCCAGTTCATTGTCAGAGCTGTTTTGTGCCTCTTTTGAAATAGTAGGTAACCTATGGATGTGTAATTCCTGCACATAGGGTTTTTCAGTTGACTGCCACCCTCCCTAGAGAAAAATCAATGTTGCCTCCATTTACAGTTTAGTTCCTTTACTCCTTCCATATTTTTGTCTTTTCCCTCATTGGTTGTAATGTCTGCCTGGCTCCCTCATATTATATGAGTAAAATAAAACATTTATCACATGTTCTTATATCTCTATAAGAGTCATGATTTTACATTTTTTCTGAAAATTATCTTTTAACAAGCCCATTGGTTGCATTCTTATTTGTGTGCATCTTGTCTTTCTCCAGTTCTCTGTGAATGTGGCTGCCTTCTAGCCCATACCCTTATGTTTCCTAGTTTCACAAGACCAGTTCAAGTTCAGCTGGATACTTTCAGTTCCAAATGCCCTGTCTCCAGAAAGAGGAATCTGACTGGTCCCCTTCTGGCCAAATGGTCACCCCGGCGTAATCCATTGGCAGGGAATGGGTCCACCTCAAGGTGTGTGGGAGGGTGTTTTAAGACAAAGGAGATTACCTCCCTGTGGCTTCTCTCAGAACCAGGAACCATCATCCTACAAGATGGTCACATCAGCATATTAAGCTCTTGATTGACTGCAGTGTATCTGGAAGATTTGATTATTAGTGGTCTGATTTATTTCATTAATGTAGGTAGACCAGTATATATAATAATAGCTCCAAAAAAGACAAGAAAAGACTCATTTTACAAAAAGTTAGGAAGGTTTATAATTTATGACATGTTTTTCCTAATGAAATTTCAAACCTGGGAATCTGATATCTAAGATATTACAAAGCCGATTGAAGTAATTTTTAGGAGAAACATATTTTGGACTTATCTCGCCAGAGCCACGTTCTTTAAACAATAAGTGTTCTCTTGCTTAGAGTTTGGTATGATAAAAATTATTCCCCATTTCTCCCAGCTATTTTACTCTCTTAGAACTACAAAACCATTTATTCTTTGTCCATTCTTTTACAGTTCTTGAATTGAAGCAGTCGTGTAAGCTCCTGTTTATCCAACCCGGGGGGCAATTTGATTGCCTTGTTTGTACAGATGCATCTTAACTTAACTCTGAGTCCTGAGGCCATAGAAGATTGAAAAGTGCACTGGTAGAGTAAAATCATCTAGCAAAATTTCATTCACTAGAAAATAAGGAAACAAAAATTGGGACTCAGACTCAGCACTATCACCAAACTTTCATAAAATGAGCTAGCAAAAACAAAGCCAACAGATTTGCATTTAAATTAACTTCTCTAATCCATAGTCACATGGCACTAGAGTAAGTATTGAATAAACGGCAAAAATAAAAGGAAAAGGAGGAAGAATAAGAACAGACAAGGGTAGAAGAAAATCCACAAAACATGATCCCTGGCTAGGGAAACATTGGCTGGAGAGTTAAAAGAAGAACTTTGGCAAGGCCGTTCTCTAACTATATGATATTTTTGTTTCAAGCGTATATCAGAAGATGTGATACATATATGATTTACAATTCTCTATTCACTGGCAGAAATGAGTACAGAAACTGGGAGAATTAGTGAAAATTGAGAAACCATAATTCAAATTTTTTATTTCACAAAATCAATACTGCATTCCATCATTTTTCTTCCTTTTAATGTATACACATGTCCTTTTCAAATATTTTTTTAAGTCAAATGAAAATTCTTTGTAGATAAAGGGCAATCTAAAAGAAGGAAACAATGAAGTAAACCAGGGGGAAGTTTTGTATATTCTTGTTTTCTTCAGGAAGGTAAAACAATCGAGAAGATTGCCTGGGTCCCAGACTACAAATGAATCTTATATTTGACTTAATAAAAAACACATTGGGTACTAAATTTCACAAAACTGGCAAATAGAGATTTAAAAATGGCAAAGGAAATGATTTGTGTTTATTGCCACCTTGTAACCACCTATTTATTGGTTTGTGTGGCCTATTTACTATTTATGTATTCATCATTTGATTCAGAGCTAATATCTTCCTTCAAAGATGGCAACTTTGTTCTTTGTATGTTCAGAGTATACACTCATTACTGGATTTTATATCACCAAGGAGCCATCTCCTCCTGGCTGGTAAATACTTACAGGTTCCAGCATTTAATCTTTTGGGAAATTTTGATTTTAATATTATTTTAAATTTACAGAAAACTTACAAAAACGGTAAAGAGAAATCCTGTATACTTTTTATCTTGATTCACCATTATTTACATTTTACCCCCATTTACTTTCTCTCTCTTGTAACCATTTGAGGACACATTAGATACCATGGTCTTTTACTCCTAAATATTTAATATTTGTTTCCTAAGAACAAAAGCATACTCATACATAACTTTGGTATAATTATCGAAATCTAGAATGTTATCTAATCTATATTCTGTATGTAGAATTATCAAAATCGAGAATATTATCTAATCTATATTCTGTATGTAAATTTTGTCAATTTTGCTATTCTGATATTAGATCTAATCTAGGATCGTGCGTTTAGTTGTACTGTAATCTATAACAGTTCCCTTGCCTTTCTTTGCCTTTCTTGAACTAAACAATTCTGAAGAGTTATTTTGTTGACTAGACATTAACTGTGTTTGATGGGCAACATTTAATGCTGATATTCAGTTGATCCCTCGCTGAGCTGGTGGAGTAGTGACTGCAGCCTGAAAAGGATTAATGGAAATTCAGAGGGCTGGGTCTCCAGAGGAAACTAAGGACTGGTAAAATGTTGATGTGGTCATTGTAGAACTGTAAGGACTTCAGTCTAGGAGGTCCGAAACTAGCTTTTGTTAGTGCACCCATGTTCAGTAGAACAAGGAGCACACTGGCTAAGTTGGGGAGCTAGTTAAGTGGGATTTTGTCAAGCAGATTCTACTTTCTTCATAGCTTCCATTGCTCTCGTGGTTTACACATTACAAATGAACATCCGGGGGCATGCTTAATTTGCTGCAGGTTGTCTCTAAGATTCATAGGTCCTATGATAAATATAGCCTAAATGCTATGAAAATGCAGCAAAAGGAACATAATTGAGTGATAGAGACAATTATTGTTTAGGTTTCATTCGATGTAAGAATATGTAATTTCAAGGCATTTGGACATTTGCTCTCTTTAGAGAGTAATTAGTTTCATCATTCAGATAGTGCCCGGCCTTTGACACTCAGAAAGCTTGTGTGGCCAGGGTCTCAGGGACATGAGCCGAGCAGACCCTCATCCCCACAATACTTGTCTAAAGACCAAACCCTGGATAGGAGAGACTGATAGTTTCCTCAAGTGATGCCTGTGTGCCTACCTACACATTTTTGTTGTTGGACTATTGTACATTGTCCGTTTCATGGGTTGAGTTCTTCTCATGGTATTCTTTTACTTTCCTCATAAATTTCCACAATACAAGGGGCATGTTAAGATTCTGAAGGTAAATGAAGATAACCCAACTGGCCTTACCAAAACTTATCTGGTGCCCAAATAATATAGGTAGGATTAAAAGGACTCATAGAATTGGTGACTCAAAAGAGCAGCCATTTCACCTGAGTATGAAAATAAAAGAACCTCCTAAGACGAGTAGAGTTCCTGGGATAGGTATGGAATTCCTGGTAAAACCCCCCATTCCCCCATGTGAACAAATCAATTCAGCAAACATTTATTAGATGCAAGAGGAAGTGTTTGGTAACCGAAAGTGTGGTCCTTGTGTCTGGAATGCAGTGGGTAAGGGCAAGGGACTGAGATAAGATCCTGGAGGTCAGCAGGGACCAGTTCACGAGAAGTGAGGAACTTGAATTTTATAATAAATGCACTCAGAAACCACTATAGAAGTAAGACGTACATACACTTACCCATGTCTACTTCTCTTATAGATTTCCCTCACATATTTCCATTTTGTTCACAGAAAGAGTGTAGGAAAAAAAAAAACAGAACTGAATGGAGAGTGAGACTCTCAGACAAGGAAATTACTAGGTCGTGATTCAAAGCGAAGACCCACATAAGAGTTCAAAGTGGAATACAGCACTTTTGGTAATGGCAAGGACAAGCAGGCTAAGAAGTCAAGATGGTTCAGTATGAGGTTTTGATCTTAACTTTGATGAAAGAAGTGAGATAGCAACTGAAATGAGAGATTTCCCTCTTTCTCTTTACTCTGCAAACATTTAACAGTAGGGATTGGTCTTTGGGAAGGGAGAAACTAAGAGAAAGAGGTACTTGGGAGGGTACAGAGGTGAAGGCAAGAGGATCTGGGGTGCTTTAGTGATGATTCAAAGATAAGAGTGGAGTGTCAAGATATGGAACTGTGGAATGTGCAACTCAATATCCAGCCAGGGGTAGGGGAAGCATCAATATTAAAAGCAACCATTCTGCAAATGAGTTGCTCAGATTTTGTGTTACTTTTCTATTCCTGCCATAAAGAAATAACTCAATTTAGCAGCTCCAAACAGCACCCATTTACTGTCTCATATCTCTGTATATCAGAAGTCTGGGCAGGCTTGACTGGGTTCTCTGTTGAAGGTCTCACAAATCCCAAATCAAGTTGTCTGCTGGGCTGGGTCTCTGATCAGGAGGCTCAGGGGGAAAGCCTGCCTCCCAGTTCATTCGGGTTATTGGCGAGTCCATTTCTGTGTGGTTGTAGGAGGGACTGAGGTCGCTTCTTCCTTGCGGGCATTCAGCTGGGGCACATTCTCAGTTCCAGAGGCTGCCTTCCTTCCCCACCTTGTGGTCCCTTCCACCCTCAGAGCCAACAGCGGCATGACAGATCCTTCTTAGACGTTGAGTCTCTGTCTTCCTCTTCTGTGCTCTCAGGGGCTCATGGGATTACATTAGGTTCACCCAGATAATCCAGGATAATCTCCTGATCTTAAAGTTAACTTTTTAGTAAACTTAATTACACCCACTAAGTCGCTTTTGCCATTTAAGGTATTCATAGTCCTGTAAATTTGGACTTGGAATCTTCTCGGGGGTCATAATTCTGCCAACATCAGACTTCAGTCCTAGTTTTATCCTTCCCTAGAAGCATGATTTTAGGCAAGTCTCCCAAGTGAAATGGGGAAAGTGGTGGCACCTTGACCACAGGATGTTGGAAGGATTAAATATGAGTTAATACTTATGTAGCAAATAGAACCAAGGCGGGCACAGGGTTAGTTAGTGCTCTGTATGTGTTAGTTTTGATTATAAAGAAAAAATATAAACACAGGATGAGAATTTAGAGATGAATTGTGAATCAGAAAAGAATGAGAATCCAAATTTGGGGACACTGGTTGGACTTAGGGTCAGACTGGGTAATGAAAATGAAACAAATTGCAGGCTCCCACGGGGAGGCTGAGTTTAGCTGCCAAGACAGATAGCCGGCCAGCAAGTGAATAAGAGGGTTTCCGATACAGATGGACGTTGACAAAATTACAAAGGGATGACCCAGGGAGAATTCCTTATTCACAGTGTTCTCTATCCTTCTGCTTTCCTCCATGGAAAGAGCTAAATCAGGGCTGATCGGGGAGGTTCTGGCTTTCCATGGAAGCAGAATCTGCAGGTACTTGTCAATTTACGGAGCGTTTTCCACAAATTCCACTGATGAAGGTGGTGGAGTCTGCACCCAGAAATGTCCTCAGTGTTGTGCCTAATCCGGTCTGCTAATTCACCTTGCCTAAATTTTAACTGAGATTTACCTAGATTTTATGACTTTGCTTGGGTTTTCTTCTCTCCCCAATTGCAAAATATCTGCCTTATTTTGTTATAAGAAGGTCTGTCTCAAGGATATATGTATTCTTTAAACTTGTCCAGAGATTCACTGGATATCCTTAGAACAAGGAGGGTGGAAAAGAAAATCACCCTTTTTTTTTTTGGTGCAGAGAATCAGCCAGTGCTTGTTCAGAACCTCAAAGGAACACTCTCTGGGGAAATGAGGTCAGTGAAGGCCAGTGGCAAGCTTTCCTTAAGCTTCGGAGAGGATTTAAAGTTTTCTACACCATACAACTACTAAGAAAAGACATTTTTATTAGATTTTTCTCTTTATTTCTGTGACTCCCATTAGCCAAAGAGCTGAAAAAAGAATATTGGTTCTGTGTTCAGAGAATAATGGGAGGATAAACCTCTTCTTGATTCAGCTACCTATAAAAATTATGAAATTTTAGTTTAAGAATTTCTTCAGGAAGATATTTGAGAAAAGTTGAGCTTTGAATCAAAGTATATTTGTTTATGTATATATGCCTGCACTGATAATGATATATAAATTATTGTAGTGTTATATTTACTTAGTAATGTTATATCTTGTAAATGTTCTATAATTGTTGTAGAAAACATTGTGTGTGTGTATATATATATATATAAACACATGACAATGCTTTGTATACAAACTTAGTGCTCTATATATTGTAGATGTATATATGTAACACCAGGTATATGTACTGTTTTATATACATACATGTACATATGTATCTCCACACATATGACTTGTGTATGTCTAGCATATGGAAAGCAATGCATTTTCCATTTTTTGTTAACAGTTTCAGAAAATCCAGGCTTTAAATAGGTCATCTTTAAAACCATTTATATGATATGTAGATAACTGCAACACATTGGTTTTTGAGGGAATGAGCAAATAATGTTTACTCATTAAATTCTAAATTGATAGCAAGGGGAATTACCAGAATCTTCCCTTTGAATAAACTGAGTATTAGACTCTGGTGGTTTGGATCTGTATGTACCCCCCAAAAACACATTCTTACTCTTAATCCATTCCTATGGGTGTGAACCCATTGTTTGTAGGAACTTGTACCAGTTTGTATATATTACGTCTCCCAGAGAAAGCCATATTCTTTAATGCAGTCTTGTAGGGGCTGATGTATTAGTGTTAAGTTGGAACCTTTGGATTGGGTTGTTTCCATGGCGATGTGACCCACCCGACTACAGGTGATAACTCTGATTGGATAATTTCCATGGAAGTGTGGCTGTGCCAATTCACCATGAGCCTTGATTAGTTTACTGGAGCCCTATAAAATCTCAGACAGAAAGAGTTCACAGCTAGCTGCACCTGAGAGACACATTTTGAAGATGACCGTTGGAAGCTGACACTGACATTTTGGAGAACGCCATTCTGAAATGCAACCTGGGAGCAAGCAGACACCAGCCACGTGCCTTTGGAGACAACAGAGGTTTTCCAGATGCCAATAGCCTTTCTCTAGTGAAGGTACCTGATTGTTGATGTCTTACCTTGGATACTTTATGGCCTTAAGGCTAACTGTGTAACCAAATAAACCCCCTTTATAAAAGCCAACCTATTTCTGGTGTTTTGCAAAATGGCAGCATTAGCAAACCAGAATGGACCTTTTGATGAGGCTACCTAGTTAAGGTGTGACCCACCTCAATCAGGATAGGTCTTCCTCCTGTTACTGGACACCTTATAGGGAAAGCCACAGAATGGGAAACCTCATGGAGCATCCAGAAGCTGGAAGTCAATGGAACCCAAAAGAGAAAGGAGACAACACCAGCATGTGCATTGCCATGTGATGGAAAAGCCAAGGAACCCTAAGGATCACCAGCAGCCAGCCCCAGAATGCCACAGTCTTCAGTTAGAAAGCATCTCCTTTCTAACACTTCAATTTTGGTCTTCTTCTGGTATCAAAACCATGAGCCAATAAATTCCCATTGTTTAAGCCAACCCACTGTATGGTGTTTACTTTAGCAGCCATGAAATGAAAACATAGACTTTGTATGTCAACATGCAGTATCTTTTTTACCTTTTATTCCCACAACAAATTACGTACAAGGAAACAATTGTCAACTTCATTCTGTCTCCAAATAGATTCTATTGACACATCTCTGATTGTCTTGTTTTGGGAGGAAGGTTGAGGCACACAGTAAATTGTCACACAGGGCTGGCTAGGTGTCTCCAGCAGAGAGACTGTATGCTGGACCAGAGCCTCAGCATCTGACAGAGCAGTGATCTTGGTTTGGGCAGTGGGGTGTTCTTGGGGAGAAGGACTCCAGCCCCTGCTGTTTTTCTGGGGAAGGGGCTTGGGGCACTGGGTGAGAGAGTGACAATGGAGCAGTCTGTGGTGGCTCCGTCAATAGTGAACGTCTTGTGAGGTTGCTAGCTTCAAAGGGTAGTTGAATGTCACAGCTGGGCCCCCTGTGTCACAAAACCCAAAGGAAGCTAATGCATCACCCCATAGATGATCCCTTGTTTCCCTACTTTGTTATAATAAAAGGAGATAAAGTGAATATCTTTTATTAATTCCTTTAAAAATATTACTCATTAGGAACAGTAATTATATCCCAAGTTACCTGCAAAAGAACTCAAGTCTAGCCTTGCTTTCCAATGCACACAGATTTTGTAATTCATAGTAAAATGCACTGCTTCAAGAGTCCTATTCTTTTAATTTATGCTGAAAATCCAATATATAGTGATCTTGAAAAGAGCAATCTCAATGCTCAAATGTATAAGCCTTTATGCATCTGACTATAAATATCAACTTTACCATACAATTCAAACTCCAGTGTAGGGCCTTGTGGTAGAGAATTACAGTGAAAGTGTAATTTAGACTTAATTCGCTGTTGTGCATTGTTTTCCCCTAATATGCAAAATTATTTCTTCTTTTGTCCTTATATCATTCCATGCTGATGTGGCAACTCTATTATCTCTCATTTCCCTCTTTTTCTGGCTCCTTCTTTGATCCAAGGAAGTCAGAGTTTGGAACCCCTGATTATGGTTTCTTCCCCTGCTCTACCTTAATAATAATTTTTATTATTGTTATTATGGTTATTTTTTTCATCCTAGGATTTACTTTTCTTTCTTGGATGCCCTAGTCTAAAGGCTAAATCCATCTTGTCTTTGCAAACACATAGCAGAGTGGATATATGTTGGTCCATTGACTGTATATCCTGACACGTGAGCCATGTCCAACCAATCTAGTTGGGGTTTATCAGGGTAACTGCATGTTTTCATAAATGCATAAACTCTGCCATGCAAGACTGGCTTTTATGTCCAACCTGAGGTAAATTCCTTAATAATGCACAAATTATGTCCATATAGCAATTGCTTCCTGGATTCCTGTCATCTAACTTGTGATTGCTAGAGGGGAAATGCAGACTCTATTGAGAGTCATGTGTGACCAATTCATTCTACACATCTGTACTGAGCACCTAGTATGTAAAGTGCCTTTCCAGGTGGTAGGTATTGCACAGCAGGGCATGAAGAGACAGAAAATCCCTGCCCTTCTAGACCTAAGGCTGGTGTGTATGTATGAAGGGATGGTTTTAGATAGTATAGATTTTAATCTCAAATTACTATTTTTGTTTGTTTGTCTACTCTTGGAAGTTATCCCTTAGCCTAAGGTTTGTAAGGACAGTGGTATAACAAGTAAGCTCTCATGCTTTAATTCTGCTCTTGGGAGGTTCTTTGTGATCTGTCCTGTCTTTATTTTCCCCTTGGCTGTCTTTTTCCCTGTGCAGTTTTCTTAGCCCCAAACTTCCACATCTTCTTGGAATCAGTAAGTATCATACAGTGTATTTGGTGTTAAAGAGAAATCTTGATTTCACTGTTGAGAATGACGTATCTGTTTAAAAATGCCTCAAATGTTCCTAGCAAGGAATATCACATTATAATTTATTATATCTACATTAGTCAAGCTTTTGGGGCTACAAGGGGTGGGTAGCTAACACAAACTTGATCAAAAAGGGAAATCTGTTGCCTCATAAAACCACAGTGCTCTGGCAAAGTTGGCAGCAAGGGCTCTGTTCCAGTTTGCTAATGCTGCTGTTATGCAAAATACCAGAAATGGATTGGCTTTTATAAAGGTGGTTTATTTGGTTACAAAATTACATTCTTAAGGCCATAAAGTGTCCAAGGTAAGGCATCAACAATAGGGTACCTTTACTGAAGGATGGCCATTGGCGTCTGGAAGACCTCTGTTAGCTGGGAAGGATGTGGCTGGCATATGCTTGCTCCCAGTTTGCATTTCAAAATGGCATTCTCCAAAATGTAACAGTCAGCTTTCAACAGCCATCTTCAAAATGTGTCTCTAAGCTGTAACTCTTCTCCAAAATGTCACACTTAGTTGCTCTGAGGTCCTTCTGTCTGTGAACTCCTTTATATGACTCCAGCGATCCAATTAACACCCACCCTGAATGGGTGGGGTAACACCTCCATGGAAATTATCCAATCAAAGGTCTCGCCCAGTTGATTGAGTCACATCTCCATGGAAACACTCAAAGAATTCCAATCTAATCAGCACTAATGCATCTGCCCCCACAAGATTGCATCAAAGAACATGGCATTTTGGGGAACATAATACATCCAAACTGGCACAGATTCTGATGTCTGCTCACTCTTTCTTCCACTCCCCCCATCACACCAGCCCATCCTTGCCTCCCTCTACTCTTGGAAAGACTCTCTCCGTAGAGTTGGAAAGGCCTTCTCCTGCAGCTCAAAGTAAACCTTGTAAAAACCAAGTGGCACAAACAGAAGAACTTCTCATTTTTCAGCTTCTGTACTTCAGAATTCACTGAAGGGCACTGACTGCACCTGCTGAGGTGATGTCCCACCCCTGGAACAATAGGACGTAGGCAGGGGATTGAGCCACTGGGATTGGCCAGGACCAGCTCATGGGACCCCCGCTGTGGATGGGAGAAGTAGACCCCTGTCCCTGGTAGTGAGAGAACTTGGCTCTGGATCCTGGGCTGGCCATTCACTTCACTCTTTCGTGTTGTTTTTCTCACTATGAAGTATGCATGATGAACTGACAACCTCATGGAGACATTTCATGGAACACAGGAGACATTTTATTTAAGTCTACTTTAAGTAAATGTTTTCTTATAGTAGATGTACAGAAAAGTTTACCTATTAGGATTTCACTGTGTGAGCATGGCACTGAATTCCATCTAACCCCCTTACTTAATATTTTTGCTAGAACATATCCTCAGTATTTGTTTTTACAAGAAGAAATACATGTGAGCTGAACTTTATGCTCTCGTAGTATTTAATAGTTTGGGATATAAAACCCTGGATGCAAACCCATTTTCCTTCAGAATTTTGAAGTTGTAGCTCTACTGCCCTCAAGCTTTCAAAGTCCAGAAGAGACATGTGTATTTATTTATCTCTCTCTCTCTCTCTCTCTCTCTCTCTCTCTCTCTCTCTCTGTGTGTGTGTGTGTGTGTGTGTGTTTGTGTGTTTCTCTCTCTCTCTCTTTCTCACCAGTCCCTCCCACCCTCTCTAAGGCTTTTAGAATTTTTAACTTCATCCTTGTGGTTTTGAATAGTTTTTAGAATGTGTTGTAGTGTAGCTGTTTTCCCATTTGGCTGCCTTATTCTCATATAATCTGAAGCCTCAATCCTTTTACAAACGGTTAAATTATTATGTCATTTAGTTTATTTCCTTCTTTCTATTCTCTCAATTCCCCTCTTCTGAAAGTCCTACAAGGTTGCTATTTTAATTTTGGGATCTATCTTCTATGCCCCTTCAGTTTACTTTCTATTTCTTTATCCTTTTTCCTCTGTGTTCTAAGAGACACACTCAGTTTTATCTTATGGATCATAAATGTATTCTTCAACAGTCTTTATTCTGTTAAGAGATCTTCTATGAACTTTATTTTTTATTTCCAGTAACTGTCATTCTCTGATTGCTCCATTTTTTATAACATCATGTTCTTTTTCAAAGGAGCATCCTTGAGTCTCTAAAGATACTAATTAGATTTCTAGAGGATTTTCTGTGTTTCTTCTGTTATAACTGTTTGATAGGTTTTAGTTATTCTTTGCCATCTTGGTTGTGACTTTTTTTTTTTAATTTTGTTTGTTTTACTGTCCACAAGCTGGCAATCTTTGTTTCATGTTCATATTATTGAATAATAGATGAGATGGGATAATGAGATGGCTGGTTAATACTGGCAGCCAGCTTTGTAACTCTAACAGACTTCCTTCGTTAATCTGGGGAAGGCAGCTCCTGGCAGCAGGTGGGCATTTCTGAGGTGCACACGGAGCTCACACTGCCAGTTCCAGGACCCCAACAAATGCAAAAGAAGGGGGGGCGTCCTTCTGGGAGACCAGGACTCATGGAGCTCACCATGGCTCAGCCTGCCTTTCGTTCTACTTCCCATGTCCATTTCAGTGATCCCACATCACCGTCCCTTTTGTTCCTCTTCTATCTTCCTGCGCCTGTGGCTGTGTCAGGGTCTTTTCCATAGAAGCCCCCACTGTTGAGAACAGGGGTCTGGGGGCTTTGGCTGGGGGCAGGTGCAGCAGCTGCTCCATAGTCACTGGCAGAGGGGCATCTGGTAGACCTCACAGAACCCTGGGATTCCTGCTGTTTAGCACCTGCAGGTCCCAGCACAATGGTTTCCATGGTTCTTCCCGCGCAGTGGTCTCCACAACTCTTCCTTGAAGGCACCGTCGTCATCTCTGTGGATGCCTTATCCACATGACTGGGGCTCAGTTATCACTCAGCCACCCATGTGCACTCATCTTCATGTCAAAATGTCTCATTTTGGACCTACCATGGCGTTGGCATTTCGTTTTATAACTTGACTGTCGTCTCAGGGGGTTCCTGGGAGGGAAGGAGGCAAATGCGTTGCTTCCAACACCATGTTGAACCTGAAATTCCACCCGCAGTTTAGGATCTGACTTCCAGACCATCCCAATAGATGACATATTGCTTCTTACAATTTCCTTTAGAAAATAGGTCTCATCATTCGCTGGATGACCAGAGCTTATTTTATATCCCAGGTTTGCAGAGATTCTTTTGGGCTTGTCACATATTCTCTTTGGTCAAAAATATTAGAATTTGTTAACCCAAACCCATTAGGCCATGTTGGGTGCTGTCCTACTTTCTCCACTATGTCTAGGACTTTGACCTTCACCCTATTGTATTTTGACGTATTTTAGAACCATTTCTTCGATTTATTCGCCGTGAGATGGAACTTCCGAATATTTTACTAATTGTTCTCTCATTTGCTCCTTTGTTCTCCTCCTTCCCTCCACCTCACTCTTTCTGGCTTTTTAAAATTTTACTGGCTCAACTGCACACACGGGGTATGACTAATTATTATTTAACAGCAGAAAGATTGACCGTGTCTTTATCCCGAAGCCTAAGTGTTATGTTCAGGCAGATTCTGTTTCCACTGATGATGATACAGTAAACATCACTTCATTTGCAAGTTCTTACCCTTCTTCACACTTAAAGAATAACATGGCTTTGGCATATTGAGCTGTTCCTTACATTTAGATTTTCTACTTTTGTGAGGAAACTTTGAAACATATGAAAGGGACCAAAAAGTACAATATAAGCTGGTTTCCCATTATATTTACTTGGTAGTGTAATGCCTGAAGCAAATTAATCTTTAAAAAAATGCTTTAAAACTACATCTCATTTTATATAATATGTATCCTTCAGAAAATTTCACCAAACTTATTAAAATAGAGACTAAATGGGAACAGTGGTGTTTCTTAGAATTGGGAATATTTCAATAACAGAAAATTCTATTAACTATTCCATCATCAATGAATATTCTCAATTAATTTCACCTAGGGTGTCAACACTTGAAAATTTACTCATCAGTGGTTTTTCAACATTCAAAATTAACATTTCCTAATGTATAGTTCTAGCAGAAAAGGCAGTTCACCCAAATTAAGACTTCTTTGAATGGTTCAATATACCTCATCTAGCAAAGAATAGAACTAATCTACTTTGAACCAAAATGAGAGCATAATTTGGATCAGGAACTAATGGGATAGGAGCTTGCCAGATTGTAAACTAGGCTTTGAGTGCAGCAAAGTTGGTGCTCAAAGTTATTTACCAATAATAATGTGCTTTATGCTACAGTATGGTGGGGGACAGAGCTACACCTGAGACTCAAGGTGGAAGAAAACCCCAAACCCTATCATCAGGCTAGCGATCACTACGGTGCCCCTCCTGCTTCTTCATAGGTTATCAACAGATGTGCAGTTCATAGTTGAACCAGGGTTTGTATAACTTGATTCTCATTTGGGTTCTTGCATTCCTCCTTTTGACCTCAGGCAATGCACAATTCCCTTGTCTATAGATAGGATTAGGGCATAGGAAGAGGTGAGTGGTTCTCAGTGTGGTGAGGGTTGAGGGATTGGATTCAGAGCTTTGCAGTGGTCACATAGTGATTGTAGAACAGCACAGGTGGCCTTGCTCTGTGACTTTCCTACTCGAGAGACAACGCTGGAGTGGATGTCTCAAACAGTGAGGTTTCTAGGGTGATGAGAGAGAGGCAGGTGGATGCCGGGAGCTGGAGCAAAACCAACACCCGCCAAAGCAAATCAAAATAAAACACAAGTGAAAGAAGATGTGGATACTTCAGCACCCAGTATATTCAAAATCCCAAGTGATTTTCCCCCCTTAAAGCATAAACTGAACTAAAAGAATTGACTTGTATAAAGAAAATGCCATGGCCAGTTGGTAGCACAAAGAAACTGAACACATTTTAGGACTTCCTTGAAAGTCAGTGTTTTGGTGGATATATGGGTTTGATTTCACTGTTTTAAGCACTCTCATAAATAATAAGTTAAAAAATCAATTCTTACAACTTTTGAAATATAATTCCATGCTATCTCAGTATACAAGCCACTTCTTAATCAATGGCATTATTTAAACTGTGCAACTTTACAGTAAATAATATTTTTTTGAACTTTAATGTTAAAGGAGATTTTTGAAAGTATACTGTTATAAATCAAGGTGTAACTTGATAACTTGAAATATCTCGCTCTGTGTTCAATTGACACTTCTCAACTTAATAAATCCTCACTTGGTAACAAGTATAAGAATACTAATGGACATTAAAATGCCTCAGAAACTAAGTTGCATGGAAAAAATGAAACAGCCCTCATATTTTTCTATTAATAAATGTTTGAATTGTTGTTATAACAAATAGAATTTATTAAATGAGGAAAAACATATGTTTCATATATTTAAAAGTGGTTCAGATGCCTTCGTAACAGTAATGCAAAATATTTTAGCTTCATTTGAATGAGAGAAAAATGCAAAAACTTAAAGTGCACCATAAATAAGCCATTTCTTTATTCAGGCAGAGAAATTGATAACGCATTCTTAGACTAGAGATCAAGATTACTCGAGTCACCTGGGTCAGTGGAAGGAAACCTCATCCCCACAGTTTTAAGGCAATAGCTGCTTTCTGATCTCAAGCCATCATGTTTGAGACTTTACCTAACAGGTTGTGAGTCCTTACAGCAACCTTTCGAGGTAAATCGTATTACGCACATTCTACAGATGAGGAAACCGAGGATCACTACAAAAGGCATTTGCTCGTAGTCTGGGATTCTCCCCCAAGACGTTGCTCTTTCTACCCCAGGTGCTAGCCTCATTTGTTGGTGCCAGCTGTTCCAACACATTCATGTTAACTACCCCTTGGCAAGAGATTATGATTTGGGGAAGGAAGCTCATGAATTTGCATCACACATGCCTTTGATAGTTTTGTGGAAGGATTTTAAAATTTTATTAAAAGATGCCAACGAACGTAATCAATGCAAGACATCCCTTTATTACTACACCAAAGGATTCTGGTAAGCGACTCATTGAACCATCGTTTATTCACCCTTTTCAGTATTCATTGTAACCATTCGTTCTTTCATTCATGCATGCGTGCATTCTTTTATTCATTCTTCATTCATGCAAGAAATGTATGTTAAGTACTTACCCAGAGCTAGCATCCTACCCTTTCTCTTTATGAAAGCTGTAATTGAGACAGGATTTACTTTAAAAAGAGAGAGATTCCTTTAATGGCAAACAACCAATTCCCTGTTACAGTGGTGAGCTTTTACCGTATTTAGATAACATTAATGTTTGAGTTCTTAAATCACATCCTATTTTGTTTAAGCTATTAGGTCAATTTGCTCCTCTTGAGCATGAAATATAACCTTTCGTCCTTTCTATAGCTGACAAAGCAATGCTTGATTTTCTGAGCCTCTTCCGTCTCATCTGGGAATTATTTTGAAATTGTTTTCTTGGAATACTATTTTGAGTGTTTTGAGAATTCAGATTTTAGTCAGCAAATGTGAATTTTGAAAGCTAATGCACACTACAGTGAATTTTAAAAGGTACATTTGGTGGGTGGTAAAAATCCAATGAGCACACAGGTTTTTCTCACAATACTAAAGGCCCTGTTTGCCAGTTTTATGTTCTTTTTTACTTGTAGCAGTTGAGAGGATCTGGCTTGCAAGATCATAAAGGAAAGAGTTTATGGAGATTTATTTAAAAACGAGGTGGGGCAGTTGCTAATTTGGGCCAAACAATGTGGCAGAACTCCAGAATAGCAGACTGAGGGGTGGAAGGCAGTGGAATTGCAGGATTGGAAGCCAGGTTCAAAATCATTGTAATTGTAGATGAAATAATAATTATTTGAGCTTGCTTGCTAATCAGAGAAACCAGTGATGAGTCTGCTGACAAGCTCTAGCAAGGTAATTAAGGTGAAGCACTGGATTTACATAAATTTACACTTTGATCATTGTTTGCAAGATTCTTTCTCTGGAAATAGATTTGGCTGCTTTTGGGTTGCACACTGCATCAGAGGAAGGGGGAAGGAGTAACTGCACAACATCAGTAAGCCTTTAAAAATCACAGAATCCCCCCCACCCCACCCCACACACATAGATAATTATCTGAAGATCTGTTATTGTTAATTATAAGATCAGGCTCACCATATTTTAAAAATATTAAATAATACTTGTTTTTTGGCATCTTCAGTATAATTGAAGTTAGGAACTTTGCAAAGACAGTCCCTACATCTATCATGACATGAGGTAATATTATATGATCAATATGTTCTTATGTTCTCTGTCCATGGGGTGAAGGGCCCATTCCACCAATTATCCATCATTCGGCATTGCCATTTTTAGTTAAGAGTCAAATAATTTACATTAAGTGAACGCAATGCCAGCTCAATGTGCTATGTATTATTGGAATTCTGGTTTTACCAAATTTCACATGTGGAATTCAAATTTCCATAAGGCTTAACTGAAGATGAAACCCCACAGGGGACACCCCACGTGCATCTAATTTATGGACAACCTGATATTGTTTGTACAGACTGAGCATGGGAATACCTGGTCTGGACTGAGCCTTTCATTAGTTGTATGGCATTGGACGAGTTAATTTCCGTTTTTGCACCTCAGTTTCCTTATTTGCAGAACTAAAGAATTGGCCCCAAATATCTCTCAGACCATAATAATCATGGTTCTGATGTTTATCATCTTTCTACAATTCTAGTGGCTATCAAAAAATTTGCAGTTTTTAACTTCACCAAAATGTCTTCTGTCCTTAGATACTTCATGACTAATCCTAACTTGTGATCATTTTTAAACGGTGGTGCTTTGCTAATGAACTTGAGAGACTAAACACACAAATGGACAGTGACCACCTATGACAATGGAATTTTGGCTCATCAACCCTGCAGCTGCCAGTTCAAGAAGCCAAACCACAATCTTTGAGTACTTGTCCCAGAATGCTCAGTATCTGGTCAATGACTGCCAAGTTCATCATTTTTTTGTCCCATCTTCCAATTCAGGACCAACCAGAAAAAGCCAGACGCCCTCCCCAAACCAATCGCAAAAGATTCCTGACTTCTAGTTGGGCCACTTCTAGCTTCTCCACCCCAGCACCCTCCCATGAGGGCACACCAGAAGTCATTTTCACCATAAAGCCTTACCACGCCTTTGCCTGCCTAAGATTCTCAGACTTATGCAAGTGATAGTGGCTTCTGTTTGTTCTCATTTGAGAGTAGGGGTCTCCATTTATTTACACAAACTTGAGATAGTTTCTAAGCACATTGTCTTTATTGCCTTTTCTTTTTCTTTTGTACACCAGTTGTTTTGGTTTGCTAAAGCTGCCGGAATTCAAAATATCAGAAATCAATTGGCTTTTACAGTGGAGGTTCATGAGTTCGCAAATTTACAGTTCAAAGGCCATGAAAATGTCCCATTTAAAGCATCAACAGGACAGTACTTCCTCTGAAGAAAGGCTGATGGCATCTGGGGTTCCTCTGTCATGTGGGAAGGCACATGGCCGGAGTCTGCTGGGCCTCTCCCGGGGTTGCCTTCTGGTTTCTGTAGCTTTCAAAAAGTCTCTGGGCGTCTGTCTTAGCTTCTCTTAGTTTCTTCTGGAGGCGAACTCTGGATTACATATTTTAGCTTCTCTAAAGGACTCTAGTAAAGGATTAAGACCCACCTTGAATGGGCTGGGTCACATCTCCATGGAAACAATCTAATCCAAAGGTCCTGCCCACCATAGGTCTGCCCCCACAAGAGTGGATTAAAAGAACATAGTCTTTACTGGGATACATAACAGAGCCAAACCAGCACACCAGTTAATTTCCATTTTGCTCTAGAAATGTTTTATTTTGGTAAAATAGTGAATAGTCACTGTAAACTTCTTATCAAGGATGGAATGAATGACTAGTGTTGTTCCTCGTTCTTAATAATTAAGCACCACTTTCCCAAAAAACTAAGTGTTTTTGTCGTTTTGCTTTGGTGTATCTGAAAAACTGCAGACAAAATGCTTGTCAACAAGACAGAGAGCATAATGTGTGGAACTCAGGATTCTGCATTTATGGGGGAGAAGCATGAAGCAAATGGTCAACATTTTCAGAGTTGACTTTGTATAGAAACAAACTCTGAGGGTGAGCTGTAATACCTTCACAGAAGAAATTTTAGCAATTGGAAGGCACTTTATCAAATGGTTTTGAAGAAAAGATGACATTCTGAAAAAATATATACAGTTGAATAGCAAGTTTTCTCTGCAATTTGCCACAACTAAGTGGAGCTAACCCAGGAAGCAAAGTAGTTAACTCCGGGAGTTCTTTGTGTGGGGTTATTTTGTCTGGGTTTTTATCCTGCTGCATCACATGATCTTCTAAAGGCCTGCTCCCTTGTAACGTGGGTTTCTTCCCTATTTGTCAGAAAAGGCAATGAATCAGGAAACTCGGATTAGACGTGTGTGATGTTGCTGTGCTGCCAAAGTTTCATTGAGAGATAAATGACAGCCCTTTGGTGCTGCTATCCAAGCAACACCCCTTGGTCTCTCCAGGAATTTTGCTGGAACAGGATGTGAGTGCTTTGAAGCAGCAAGACATGGTACACTTTAATTCTAAGGCAATTTAAGCAAAGAGACTAAAGAATGAGTAGCGAATTTGATCCCTAGGAAAGGAAAAGGCGGGCAATATTTCTGAAAATAAAGGCTTTTGAACATAAAATAGAGAAATTGCACAAAAGCAATTTTCTATGTTTGATGGCAATTTCCATTTCTGTTTCAACCACTTCTTCAGATAAAATTACAGTTGAGCATACCTTCCTTTTTAACCAGTCTCTGGATACAAAATCGCCCCAAATCTTCAGCTATTGATTGTCTTGCTATTGATTGTCTTTGAAATACTGTTTACAGAAAATTCATCTCTAAAACAGACTCATCTTGTATCTCCTTACGAAAGAAATATTAGTAGGACTTTATGACTAGATCCACCTTTTGGAGCATCTTGCTATTTAACTCTAAAGGTGGATCGGAAAGAAGAGGCACTGCTCAAAGTCTTATAAAAACCCATCAAGACAGTTTTGGTAAACATTTTTGGTAAAAAGGTATGGGAGGTTAGGGCACTTATTCACCAACTCCTGCCTCCTTTTGTCTACAGGGTGTGCAAGGTATGTCAACTTCCCTGCATGCATCTTCTGTGGGCTACACAGTGGAGTGAAACCAGGGAGATTTCCTACTAAGTCAGCCCTTTGGTTGCTCCAAGAATGAAATTCTTCTAGCAAATGCACATGCTTCTGTAGCAGGAACATTTTGATATTCCATTTATTTGAGAGCATTCCATTAAAATCATCATTAACATATATACAGGATGAGAAATATAACTCAGCTGTTCAATAGAGTTACACAAATATTGGTCATTTTTCTCCAGTGGGATAATAACTAACAAAAGTACTAAAAATATTGAATTTATTTCCACCAAAAAACATAGAAATAGAATCAACAAAATGGAACCCATATACATGGAATAACTCAGAAGAAAAACCAAGTGCTGACATAATGATTATTGCTATGGAATGAAATGTTTTTATCATATATATTAGAGTAGTGAGTGTTTTAGTTTGCTAAAGCTTCCAAAAGCAGATATCATAAAATGGGTTGGCTTTTAATGGTGGAAATTTATTACAGTTTCAAGGCTGAGAAAAATGTCCAAATCAAGGCATATTTGGGTGATGCCTTCTCCCTGAAGACTGGTTTCCAGCGATCCCAAACTCCTCTGCCACATGGCAAGGCATATGGCAGGACTCTTTCTTCTCTTTCAGGTTTCGTTGCTTTCAGCTTCTTGCTTCTGTGGTGTTTCTCTCCTCCCTCCCTCCCTCCCTCCCTCCCTCCCTCCCTCCCTCTCTCTCTCTCTCTCTCTCTCTCTCTCTCTCTCTCTCTCTCCCTCTCTCCCTCTCTCCCTCTCTCCCTCTCTCCCTCTCTCCCTCTCTCCCTCTCTCCCTCTCTCCCTCTCTCCCTCTCTCCCTCTCTCCCTCTCTCTCTCTCTCTCTCTCTCTCTCTCTCTCCCCATATTCATCCCATTTATAAACAACTCCAGTAAGAGGTTGAGACCCATCCTGGGCCATGCCTTAACTGCATAACCTCATCAAAAGATCCTACTTACAATAGGTTCACCCCACAGGAATGGATTAGCTTTAAGAACTTGATTTTCTGGAGTACAGACAGTTCCAAATGACCAGAGTGAGTTTAAAAATTTCTTTTTGTCACTTTACTCTACTATAGCTTACTTTGCTTTTAAATGAAATTACTGTTTTACTTATTTCATAAATTTATTAGGCTCAGTCTTTGTGGTTCTCAGATGAAAGCTTTACATATAGTATACTTTTTTTTTTTTTTTACAAATATTTAGCTTACTTTTTAATTATTTACTGACATATCCTACCCCCCCCCCCCAAATTACACAAAGCATAAAATAAGAAAAAGCACCTTTCTGTTTTCCTGGAACATGCCTCACATTAATTAGCAGCTGGACTTCTCTAAGCGTGACTTTAGTGTTAGATCACCATCAACTGTCAATACTGTCTTCCGGATTGATTTCTACTTGATGTGGTAATTTGTGCAGTGCAGAAGAGATCTTGGTTCTTAATTTTCACTCCTTTTCCATTCAGTTCTCATTTACGGAGTGTCAGTAAGGCACTTGGCTTGTCAACAAAGCCTTTCTGCCTTCCTTCAGCATTTCAGACATACCTCCACTGTAGCGTAATTGCATTATTTTATGGATATTCATCTCTGCAGCTTGCTCTTGACTAGTTGTGAACTCTGTGTGGATAGGAATCATATCATATATATTCTTTTGTCTGTCTCCTCCCATCAGCCTTCCCCATTTACAAATCCATACATCAGACCTATCGCATTGCCAGAGTATTGCATAGAAGCCACCAAACAACCTTTTGTCGAATGAATTGAATAACAACACTAAAATCGGAACAGCCCTGTTCTCATGCTGTTTATTACTTGATATGATTAGTAGACAATAGCACATCAATAGGTATGTAAATATGCCTTACCTCTTGCTTAGTCTGGGAAGGCTATAGAAAAGATGTCAGAGAAAAAGAACTGTCTGGAAGATAATTCCTTAGCTCAAAGATAAACTCATTGCCATTCTATTTACAGGATGTATTTTATTGCATTTCTCCTCTTGAATTTCCTGCCACCTTCCGTAAAATTCTACTTGCTTGGAAAAAGGTGCCAACCCTCCTTGATGTATCAAGCTGATATCCTGCAGACTTCAGATGCCGTGTGCCTTCAGACTTGAAGCAATGGTACACAGACTGTCCTGGAAGAAACAGACCTAGAAATCAGCCAGTTATCTCACTCTGCCCCAAGCCACTTGGCTTAGAATTATTTTCTTAGAGGGAGTAATGCTCCTTCCTCAAATATCCCCTTTAACTGATCTCCAAAGCATATCTTATTGATATCCCACAACTCAGCACTTGAATACATCTACTCTTTTACTTTTCGCTGATCCCTTCTATTAGGAGCCTTGACTTTTCATTCTGATTGCATGTTCCTTGATAGTGACATGTGCCGTGGATTCGGAGTGCCTGGCAGAGGCCTGGATATGTGGCAGCTCTTCAATAAACAGTTGTCGACTGATGGCCCTTAGGGTGTAAATTATGAGTTCTAGCAAAAGGGAAGGTCTCATCTGCATAATTATAAGCCGAAGATTGACAGGGGAAATGAGGTGCAGGGCTACTTCAGCACTGCTCTGGCTGCCACTTCATTTGCGTGAAGTATAGTCCACATTAACTAAATCTAAATACCCCAAAGTTAAAATTTTTGGAAGAGAACCAATGTGCATTGTCGTGTGAAGACTTTATAATAATATCCTAATACGCTCAGTCAGGGCTACATTATCCTAAAACAGTCAGTTGCAGAAGGCTAGGAAAACATTCTAGGGAACCCCAACTTTGGAATATACAGCAGTCTTACACCCTTAACTGTCTCATACAGGCCTTCTTAACCTGACTTCCATGGATGGACTTTAAAGCATCTGTTAGTTCACTGATAGTGCACAGAATTATGCCTGTGCATATGTACATGTTTTGGGTTACAGGAGCCATGCACATCAATTTCTCAAAGGGGTCTGCTTCCCGAATGTACAGAAGAAAGGACCCATCCTGGCTCCAAAGAAACCTGTGTGTTCTCCAGGCTGATTCTAGAGGTAAAGAGAATCTCACCATGTGTCACGGGCTGGCACCAAGGGCCCCCTCGGAGTAGGTTTGCTCTCTAAGGAGTATACAGTGGAGCTTATCTGTTCATCAGGTAGACTGAGCTTTAACACAGACATTGAAGCTCAAAGCTAGAAAGGTTCCTTGGGGCCTGCAAACTCAAGTCAAGAGAGTGGGAAACTGAAAGTATGGGAGTTAGCCACCCATTCATGCCACACTGGGCAACTAGTAACCAGCATCTTTGCTACTTGCAAAAATCTCTGGATTATCCAAGACTTCCAGTACATTATGCTGACCTATCAGTTTGTAAAAGTGTGGTTATAGAAGGAATTAGTCAAAGTTTTGCCCTTTATCTTTTCTGAATCTGTTCTCCATGGGCTAGATCCCTTTCCTTTAAAATTCCTCTTTAGTACTCCATACTGCAGATACATTCTTGAGGTTCTAGGCTTCCTGAAGACATCCCGTGAGGAACTGGCATGAACACTGTTTTCTTCCTCTCTTCATTCTTTTCTTTCCTGTGCCCAACTTCATTCAATTTCCCCCAGGCAAGCAGTTTTCTACCTAGCACCTCCTACAGATCAATCATTTTGCTATAAATTATGACCATATAATTCATAAGAGCTTAAAGTTGTTCATTTTGCATATTGGAAGATGATTATACATTGCAAAGAGTTTGCACTTACTGTGCTACTTTCCCAAGAGTCTTTCTGGCATTAAGGGATTACAGCACATTCTGCAAATTCAAATGACTTATTCATTGTAGAATACCAAGCATAAGTCAATACAACTTTCCAAACATCAGAAATTGACCTTTAAAAATCTGCCAAATGCAAGACTAATGATGTGATAATTTACAAGGAAAAAAAAAGCATATCTCACATAGTCAAAAATATTGGTTGCACCCAAGTATTCCCAAGACGTTAAATTGGGGGTGCTTCAAGTGTGAGTCACAGACCCCGGACGTCTCCAAGTCCCTCTTGGTTGTTAAGACAAAACTTTTTTGATGATTCAAAGATACGTTAGTATTGTCTTTTTCACTGAGTTTTTGTTTGTACTGATGGTACAAAACAACACAGTGTAAAACTGCTGATACCTTAGCAGAAAGCAATTCAGTGACATTAAATTGTTCTATTTGCTGTTGCGCTAGTGGTTTAGGTAGTTTATTAAAAATACAGTTTCACTTAAGGATATCCTTGATGGAGCAGGAGGTATTGTTAATTTTACTGAATCTAAGCCCTGGCGCGTGTGTCTTCTCACTATTCAGTATGACAATGAAGGATGTGAACACAAAGTGGTTCTCCTGCTATCGGAGTGTTACACTTGTCATGAGGACAGCCCTTGTGCAATTTTTTTGATTTGCTTGCTGAACTGCCCTCCTTTGTCATGGAATACCATTTTCACTTGAAAGAATGACTGTCAGATAAACTATTTTCCTTCAGACTTGGGGAATTGGCAGGCATTTTCTTGGAAGTGGCCAAAATGAGCTGGTCACTCCAATGATAACAACTGACAGTAATTGTTGCTAATGATAGCACTTGAGTGTTTAAGCAAAAACTGGAAATTTGAGAAATGTGTATTTGCCACCATGAGCTCGAAAGCATCCCGATATTTAAAGACTTTTTTGATGAGGTTAGTGGCAAAATTAACAAAGGATATATTTTGATACTATATAATGAAACATGTGAATATTTGGAAGACCTGCATAAGTCACTGAAGCAGCACATTTTCTAAATGACTAATGCATTGTGCTACAAAATCATGCGTGGCTAAAATATCCATTCAAATTACAAGATAGGCATACTTTGTTCATTAGTACTGATTACAGATTCCAAATTCCAAGCCATCTTTAATAAACAGTTATTTGTACGGTTTGGGTGCACTGTCAAAGAAGAATATCCACAATTATCTGAATCACAATTGCCACATTCCTCCAGTTTCAAACTACATTACTGTGGAAGGGTAGATTTTCTTTATAGGTTCCCACCAAAACAACGTATGGCAACAGATTGCAGAATCAGATATTAGTATCCAGCCATCTTCTCTGAAGCCAGACATTAAAGAGTTTTGCAAGGATGTAAAAAACAATGGCACTCTCCTCACTTTCTTTTGTTTTGTAAAATATAGTTATTTTCCACATGTATCTTATATTAACGTGTAGTATCATTAAAAAAGTGAATCCTATTAAACTCAGTGTAGACTCTGAGTGTGATCAACTTTCATAATCAAAGTAAAGATGTGTTCTTAATCAAGGATATTTTAATCTCAAACTAAATTCCAATTTATGTTTTGTACACCTGCTTAGATTTACCAGTAAAAAAAAAAAAGGATGTGCTGTAAATGTTTGGGGATCATGTTCTGTTCTTTCAGGAGATTTGGTTGCTAGGTTGTCTTTTCAACAGGGGAAATCATTCTCTTGGGTTTATGACACATGTTTTTGTGGGCTTGGAATCATGTTGCTTGGAGCCAATGCTCAGAATTTTAAATGCTTTTTTTTTCTTTCCTTTTTCTTTCTTTTTTGTTTTTTTAGTCCACACTCAGTTTACTCAGTCAGGCATAAAACACGAATGTTCTTATTTACCAAACTAGTTTTAACTAAACAACAAGCTGTCTCTTCAATTTAAAAACATACAGAGTACAGCTTAAAAGTCACCATTTCTTCTTTTTTTTTTTAACTTTCTATTTTGAAAGTTTCAAACTTGCAGGAAAGTTACAAAAGTAAAGCAAACCCTATACAGAGAATGCCAATGTATCCCTGTCCCTCCAGATATCCAGATCCAATTGTAATTTTGCCACATTTCCCATATCATTCTATCCATGCATCATTCTGTCAATCCATCTCCTGATCTATCCATCTTTCTCTCTGTCTGTCAGTCCATTTATGAACACTGGAGTGGAGGGTGTATACATCATGCTCTTTGAATACTTAGTATGACATGTACACTGCCAGAGACCAAGGATATTCATTCATGTAACCACCTTAGTGCAATTATCAAAGTCAAAAAATTTAACATTGATACAAAGCTTACAGTCTGTATAATGAGGGTCTTAGAGAAACAGAAATACATCCTGAAAAAAAAAAACCTCCTAATATTCAATTTTGATTCCAAACTTTTTAAGCACCCACCTTTGCACTTACCATATGACTATATGATGACAGAGAGGTATATAAAATATGGTTGTTCTCTTTTTTACGGAATTTCAAATCTCAAGCAAGGACTGGAAAGTTGGAGAAGGAACAATTTAAAGCATTCTCGACAGTAGAAAATATGTCACTTGTCCAAATTAAACTTATAAATTAGTATAAGTAATAAAAATGAATGATGAAATTAAAAAGATGTTAGTAAAACAATTTCATTTATGAACACAGAAGGAAAATTCTAAATAAAATATTAGCAGATATTATCCAGCTCAAACTCAAAATGATCACATAAAATTTATTCCAGAAATGGAAGAAGACTCAACATCAGGAACTATATCAATATAATTAATTATATTAAAAATTGAAAGAGAAAAACCATGTAACTTTATGTGGCATCAATGAATATCACATAGGCATTTCATAAAAGAAAACAGCCCTTTCAGATGAAAAATTGATATAGGAAAAAACTGCTTAAATATAAAGAAGATTATTTACTCCAGATAACAACCATCAAAATAATGGTGAGATGCTGGAAACATTTTATTAGAGAGATACAGAACTGCAGTCTTACTTTTCGTCACTATTATTAACATCATTTTGTTTAATGTGGATAATAAAACATAAAAGAGGGTGATAAAATTTATTTGGATATTAGAACATGAGATATTCTGGTTTGCTAAAGCTGTCATTATGCAAAATACCAGAAATGGATTGGATTTATAAAGGAGGTTTATTTGGTGACAAATTTACAGTCCCAAGGCCATAAAAGTGTCCAAACTAAGGCCCCAACAAGAGGATACCTTCACTGAAGAAAGGCCAATGGCGCTGGCACACCTCTGTTAGCTGGGAGGGCACGTGGCTGGTGTCTGCTGGTCCTTTGCTCCTGGGTTGCGTTTCAAAATGGCTTTCTCCAAAATGTCTCTGGGCTTCTATCTAGCTCCTCTCTCTCAGCTCTCTGCTTGGTTCTCCTGGGGCATTTCTCTCTAAGCATCTGGGGGTCCTCTCTTAGCTTCTCCAGGGCAAACTCTGGACTTCATCTCTTAGCTTAGCATCTCCAAACATCCTTCTGTCCACATCTCCAAACATCCTTCTGTCCACATCTCCAAACATCTCTAAGCATCTCTGTCAGGCCAGCTCCTGTCTCTCTTCCTGAGCTCTCTTAAGGATTCCAGTGTACTAATCAAGACCTACCCTGAATGGGCGGGGCCACATCTCCATGGAAATAATCTGATCAAAAGGTCTCGCCCACAGTTGGGTGGGTCACATCTCCATGGAAACAATTAATCAAAAGTTTACACCCTAATCAAAAGAGTAATAAATCTGCCCCCACAAGATTGCATTAAAGAACATGGCTTTTCTGAGGGACATAATATAGCCAACCCGGCATATGAGACAAACTTATTTGTGTTTGTAGACCATTTGAAGGCTAATAAAAAAAACTAGAATTAAGTAAATTTTGTCACGTTAAATAAACAACATCAATACAAGCTAAACTTACAAATCAATAGGCCTTTTCTCTGAAGTGATAATACTCTATAGAAGAAAAGAAAAAAATGAGCTAAGTGCTAAAAATGTTCAATGCTTACAAATAAATTTAATAAATATTTAGAACTTATATGCAAAAAATTATAAATCTTGCTAAATATGAAATACAAAATCTGAATATATATATGTAGGGATAGTCCATTGTTCTGGATTAGAATATTGAATTTTATAAAAATACAAATGGGTAAATTGAATGCACTCCAACAAAAATCCCAGTGAGTGGACAGGAGGGGAGGAAAGGATTAAATATTTTTAATGTTCCAATAATTGCCAAGGATATTATGGAAAAGAATAGTATTTTTGCAATGGCGTATTTGTGTGTGTGTTTGGAGGGTTGTAACTAACCAGAAGTTAAAATTTACCATTAAGTCCATGAAGTACCTGTTCATAAAAACAGATAATATTTATGAAGAAATTGATAAATATATTGAGGTTAATTATATATGTATATTATGTATATATACACATAATGTATTGTAAACAAACGTACATATTAAATAGATATGCAATCAAGGCAGCATTTCAATTCTGTAGAAGCAAACTGATAAGACTGATTTATCTAATAAATGATGCTGGCATGATTAACTATATGGAATTTTAAAAAGAACTGAATTCCTGCATCTAACCATATTTAGAAGTATATTCCAGATGGGTTTAATAATGAAAAAATATAGTATTAGGAGAAAATTGAGCAGTTGAATTTATTGATCCTGGAACCCCCTGTTATCACCTGACATCGTGTATATAAGCTACTACCTTTTCCCTATTTTTAAGTCATTTTTGGGAGGTCTTCTGTTTATAATTGAAAACATCTTTACTGTTGCATTAGGAAGAAAGAAAGTCTTCTAACCTCTATGAGGACAGTTTTTAATCCCTAAGTTTCATAGCTAACAAGCTGTAAATTATATTTTAAGAAGTTACAAATACAAATTATTCACATGCAATTACATATATACACTTAAATATTAAAAAGGAAGCCAACACCAACTTCGGTAGATAAACAAAAACCTCAGTGAAAAAGGGCATTCAATTTTTCTTGCTCTTCTCTGAGAAGGTCTAAGCCTCAGGATTCATGCCTGTAGGGTGACATGGTACAAAATAGAGAAGTGAAAGGTGAGGGGTGCTAAGAAGTGGATTTGTGAGTCAGTGAAAAGGGGAAAAAAAACAGCAGGAAACACAACTTGCAACTTACATAATGCAGGAAAATGTTTTAATGCCCTTATAAAATGCAGCAGACAATAGATTTGCTGGCAGGGGAAGGGAACGTGAGTTAAATAAAGGATGGTGGAAAAAGATAATGGCTTACTAACAGGTAAATTAATGACCATAAAACAGCACTCGGTTTTTCAACAATATTTACTGGGTATCCAATGAGTGCTCAGGAATCTATCAAGAGGAGAAAGGAAAAAACTAATTGTGGTATTTTCATATGCTCAGCACCAAAGAGGCTCAAATTACTGATATATAGATGAACACAGATAATTCTAAAAGATACTATACTGACTGAAAGAAGCCTTAGCCAATGACTGCCCACTGTACATTTCCGTTTTTATGACGTTCCGGTACAGGCAAAATGAATGTTCGTCAGAAAAATTTTGAGACCACCATTGCCTCTGTCGCAGTGGGTACAGAGATGGATGGAAAAATGACACAAGGCAACTCTCCTGCCGATGCCTGTATTCCATATCTTTATAGGGTTTTGGTTTAAAAAATGCATGCTTTTGTATCATCATTAAATGGCTTGCTCATTATTTATGCAACTCGGTCATGGATTGTTTCTCCTGCCCTGAGATGATTGCCTCAGTCATCAGCTGTTTTCCCTGGACTGAGGCCATCAGGGTCCCGCCATCTTACTTTCCCTGGACTAAGGCTATGCAGGCTGCCATCTAGGCTGTTGACTGTTTTCCCTGGAGTGAGGCCACGTGAGCAGCCATCTTGGTCATACATTTTCCAGGGCCTGGGTGGATTACCTCTGCCACTGACTGTTTTCCCTGGAGTGAGGCCACGTGAGCAGCCATCTTGGTCATACATTTTCCAGGGCCTGGGTGGATTACCTCTGCCATTGACTGTTTTCCCTGGAGTGAGGCCACGTGAGCAGCCATCTTGGTCATACATTTTCCAGGGCCTGGGTGGATTACCTCTGCCATTGACTGTTTTTCTTGGACTGAGGCTATGTAGGCGCTGCCGTCTTGGGCATAGTTCTCAAAAGAGGGATTGTTAGGAGTAAAAAATGTATATAATTTCATATGTAAAATTTGATTGTATGCATGTATATGTGCACATTCATATTTCCTTTGAACAAGGTTTTTGGCATCTCAACCAGGAATGTAGGAGGGTACATCTTTCAAAGCATATATGCTGCTAAAATTTAATTTTTTGTCAATATGATGGGTGAGAAATGGTGTCTGCGTACATTTCATGTCTTTTACTCATTTTTAAAAATCAGTTTATTTTGGACTTGTTCTTCCTTCATTTTTTCAAATGTTATTTTCCCTTAATTTTAAGAGTTTATTATATATTGCAAATTTAGAATTTTTTACGTTGCAAATGTTTAATTCTGGTGTGTTTGTTTTCTCATGACCTTATTTATGGCATTGTTTCCCCCAAAAAGTTTTTTTTTTTTTAATTTGTGGAGTCAAATTTATCAATCTTTAATTGCTTTTGACTTCGAGTGATATTTACAAACACTTCGTCCCATCCAAGTTTATAGAAGAATTAATTGATTTTCCTTCCAGTACTTTTATGGTTGCATGTACCTAAATATGTATGTATGTACTAGATCCTGATTCGTTTGGGGTTTATTCTTGTGTATAGTTTATATATGGATCTAAATTCATCATTTTCCAAATGGCTGCCCAACACCCAGCACTGTTTCTAAGAAAGTCCATCCTTGCCCAGTGATTTAAGATGCTGCCTTTATTATGTACTGAATTTCCTCACTTACTTGGATCTGTTTCTAGATGTTTTATTGTGTTCCACTGGTCTTGCTGTGTTTTCATGCACCTGCAATTCACTGTTTTCATTATACATGCTTTATAATAAGTTTTAAAATCTGAAAGGATTTAACTGCTTTGTAGCTGTCCACCTACCTCCACTAAGGATTTTTTTTCTGGCTATTCTTGCCCGCTGGTTATTTGAACTTCGGTGTCAACTAA